>NW_022589713.1:19354203-19661703 GCF_004348235.1 Phoca vitulina | reverse complement strand
CAGAAGGGGAAAAAGGCAAGAAAAAACCAGTGTCCTAAGGTACAGGTCCATGCATATAATAAGTTCTAATGTTTATTAAGGGGTGAATGAACAAATGAATGGGTTTAGAAGAAGCCTCCCATGATTAAGTACTTACAGGGATATTGTTTCGGTTTGATGTTAGGAAAGGAATAGCAAAAATATATAGCTTGTAAACACCGTTTACAATGAAAACAACTGATGACTTCTCCTTTCTTGAAGGAAGATGTTAAAAAACAGCCATCTTTTGAAGAAAGATGGGAGAGTTCCCGTGTTTGGGAGAAAATGGCTTCTTTCAAAGCTATATTTCACAGAGTACCCAGGGCTTGGCTTTGAATTAAGCTTAAACCCAGTGCGAGCTTGTGTCATTATTGAGAATAGCACACTGCAGTGTTTGTGATCCCCCATCCCCAGGACTTACTTCAGCCCCTCAACTATCCACATGTGTTCAGGAGAGCTGTTAGTCCATTTTTTTAAAATTTGCATTTATCTTCAATTTTTTTCCTTGACAGATATTTAAAAGTTAACAAACCAGGGATACCCTATCTGAAACTGCTATAAATCTATAAGCTTTCGGCCGGCATCAAGATACTTCCTCCATCACTGGTGTGGTTTTGTTTTGTGTTGCCAAGATCAGGAACAAAATCACATTTTCACAAATACCTCTCTCCCTGTGGTGCCCAACTTCACTGCTTACAGATCACTTTGAAGTTAAAGATGCCTCTGATGAGTTTCCTCTGTGATTTTAAACTCCTTCTATGAGACTTTCTGTTGTGGAACCACCTCCAGAAATAACTCTTCAATGATGAGGGAAAGAGCAGAAACTCTTAGCCATAAAACCAAGAAACAGGACACTGCACTTGTTGTAGTGAGGCTTTCAGCAGCTCAGCATTAGTTGCCCTTGAGATTTGGTGTAGAGAAGCACAACTCTTCTTCAGAGGGCTTTAGTTTTCATATGTGAAGGAGCATAAATAGAAATTGTGTTGTTGGTCAGGGCTGCCAGGAGGAACGTTGACCTGCAGGCATAGGGCAGTAACAGGGAAATTATAGATGCCTCCTTGAAGCAATTCTCATACTTTTGGAAATTTGTTGGGTGAGCATTTTAATCATTTCTCTTTTGAGGATAATGCTCCTTTAATTGTTATATGTTTGATTAGCAGTTGGAACATGATACAGGTTCCACCTGCCTTGCTTTCTGTAGAATAATGGTTGGCTGCACATTAGAATCTACTTGGTCAGATTTTAAATATACCAATGTCAGGTGGTCCATCCTAGACTAAGTAAATTCCAATTTCTGAGGGTAGTACATGGCAGACCTATGTTTTTAAAAGGTTTTCAGGTGCTAATGAGCAGTCAGGGTCAAGCATTCCTGTTGAAGGAAACAATGGCATAAGTAAATAAGGTCTATAGAGAGGGAATAAACCAAATGGTAAATAATGTTTCCCACAGATCTCAAGTTTTCCTCTAGAATGGCCAACCAGAAGCATCACTGGTGTTCCCTTCTTTCCTGGTTCTGTCCATTCTTTACTGGTTGAGATGCCAAAGGTGGCTAGCACAATGGACACTCTGCACAGATCTGTTGAAAAATTGATAGGTACTTGGCTTAATGGGTGTTAAAATGGCCTAAAGATGGGTCAAGCTAAGCGAGGTTGAGGTAAATGGAATGAAGTTGGATAAAAACTGTCTGAATCATCAGGACTTAAAAAATAGAATATAATTCCGTCTTTGCAAAATGTATTATTAGGTTTATTTAAACTGGTAAGTTTAAAGTCAAATTTCCATAGACAAACCCTTTTCATACAATTAAATCAGATATTACACCATTAGATAAGCTCAATGTCAGTGATAGCTTCCCAGCAATAGTATTTTAGAGTCATGGCCCCCCAGAATTATTCAGTGTGCCCACTGTGTACCAAAGAATGTTCTACTAGGAATACAGAAAAGACCTTGACTAGAAGAAGATGACAGACAAGAAGTAAAAATTAAAGTGTCTGTAACTTTCGGCTGCCTGAAAGTCTAAGCCACTTTCCAGTGGAGGTTGGTGAGAGGTTGCCAGGTGATGAGCTGGCCACTGCAAGAGAATGGGAGGCCATTGATTTCCTTATCATTATGTACTCACTGAATGCTTTATCTTTGTTGCAGTGCAAAAGACTTTGCAAATTTAGTTGTCTCATCACTTTTCCCAGCATTCCCTTGAATAAGAAAATTTAAAAATTAAAAAAAAAAAATATGGCATGACTCCTCCCGAACCTTTACAAAATAACTCAATATCTTGAGGTGCTTTGGATATTATATTTTTTATGTCTAGCAATTTTTAAAATGTTAATATATGTAGTAAATTTACCACCTAATTTACTTATAGATGTACCTGCACTGGATTGTATCTATATTTTCTTGACAATTATTCACTGAGAGTTCACTACCCAGGCGGCAGGTTGTCCAGGGCTGACACCTCCTCCTCTTTCCCTGGCTGAAGGTTTTGGGCCCTCACCTGTCCAGCATGACTGAGTATGAGCAGGCAGGCTGAGATGATGAAATGCACATCAGGGAACTCTGTTCTCTGTTAGGTAGCCACGTTGGCTAAAACAATTTGGCTTATTTATGAATTTCCGTTGTCCAAGCTGGCCTCCGCCACTCCTCCTGAGGACTAATCCCTGGCCCCTTCTCTCTCTCTCTCTCTTTTTTTTTTTTTCTCAACAGGCCTAAAATGTCTAATCTTAACCCTAATTTTGGAGGTACTGTAGCTGCATGAACCATTGGGGTCCTGTCGCCAGCGCTTGTGTCTCTGGCTGGCCTGGCTTGCTGTGAGCCAAACTGGAGCAAGGCCTAGGGCAGGAAGAGATCCTTTCCTCATTTCCCTGATCCTGGCAACACCAGGCCTGGCAGATTCTTACTGGGAAAGTGAACAACTGATGAGAGGGAGAAATATGGGAGAGACATGTCAGAAAGTTCTGTTTTTTTCTTCCACTGTAGTTTGTGCTTTTAAAACCAGTCTTGAGAGGCATCCAAACCCTCTGAGATGAAAACCCACATCATTTTGCATGTCCTGGTGATGGAGGTAGGTGTGGAGGGAGGCAGGGAATTAATATTTTGGATCAGTCCCTCCTTGCTTGTCTAGGTGTCTTTGGAAACCACCTCTTGTCAAAGGAAAGGAACAAATAAAAAGGAAGAAAGTAGGGGGTGGGGGAGAGAGAAACAGAAACAGAGAAAGGCCTTTGCTGAGCCCATGCCTTTGTGCACCGCATTCAAACTGATTTGTACCCTTTGTAGTCTTAATTATTTGTGAGAGCGGGATAACAGGAGTACCCAGCTCACCCATTATTTCTTGCATAAAAAAAGGCACACAGAAGCCGCTGATCATTTTTGAATTAGCAAACATGATACTAAAAAAAAAAAGCATAAAAAAATTCATTAATACCATCAGGGATTAGGAGGCTGATTAAAGTGTAGCTGTTAGCGTATGCAAATGAGCGATAGGCATTTATCGGGGCCTGTGCAAGCTGTCTTGGAGCTGTAAAGCCCATGTATGTTTTTCAGCTGATTAAAATAGTTTTAAGTTCTGGAGAATTTTTTTTTGTAGGGAATTTAAAAAAGAGACCATCATCTCTACTTTCCCTTTTGGCAAAATTTCTCTAAAGTATACTCCAACCATTCCACTTGACTGCACTCTCTCCTGCAGCCTCTTCTCCTTTGAGTGATGAGGATGCTGCATCCCAGTTACAACAAGCTGAGCTCTTTTCCATGTTTCCTTCTCTAGGAGTTTTCCAGAACTCCTGTGGTAAGTCAGATGGGTCCCTTAGCAATGGCCCAAGGAGCTGCCAGGACTCCAGGTTCTCCCCCAAGATGACCATCCCTCCTCCCCAGGCTAAAGGCAAATGAAAACATATTTTTCACCTAAGCGCTCCCATACATGGGAGGAGTCTGCGCTTACTCACTCCAGAGTCTTGGTTCTGTGAAGCAAGGAAGGGTGGAGTGAATGAGAAGGTGAGGGCTGGCAGATCAGGCTAGATCTATACTAACACAGACACGGATGAGAGCTGGGTGGTCCTGGCTGCCCTTGGCCTTGAAGCAAAAACCTTGTGATGATAAGGAAGGAGAGAGGTACTTCTCCACTTTGGGTCCAAATCCAAACCCCATTTTCAAGACTTTCTATTAGCATCGAAGAGAATTATTTTCACTTCTAGCACTACAGAGGACCACCCACTGACTAATGGCCTATGGATAATAGTCACAATCATTATTGTTGCTTATTAAGCAATGACTATGTGCTAGGCACTGTTATAAAGTCTTTTCATGTTTAATCTCATTTGATCCCCACTACAAATATAGGAGGTAAGATGGCTCCTATCCTCTATAAAGAATAAAATAAATCCAGAATGTGACCCCTTCTTAGTGTCTATACTGCTAGCCTACTGGTTCAAGCCACTACCTTCTCTAATTTGGGTCCTGCAGTATTTTTCCTAACTGGCTCCTTGCTTCTAATCTTGCTTCTCCCATCTGTCTGGTCTATTCCAAGGATAGCAGGTGGAGGGATGCTTTTATTATATAGTCACATCATGTCATCCCTCCGCTCAAAACTCTCAGCAGTTCTTTTTTCCACATGGAGTAAAGGCCAAAGTATTTTCAGTGGCCCACATGGCTGCACAGTCTGCCCTCCTACTTCGCTTACCTTATTTTTACTCTGTCTCCCTTACTACACTCCAGCTACAATCCAGTTGGATTCCTCAAATGCTCCAGACACATTCCTATCTTGCTTGACTTTTTCTTTCTTCCATAGCACCTATTTCTTCTAATGCAGTTTATACTTATTATGTTTATTGTCTATTGAACCCAGCTAGATTATAAACTCCTGGAGGGAAGAGAGTTTGTCTATTTTATTCACCAGTATATCCCACATATCTAGACTAGGCATTTATTATGAGCTCAATAGTTACTTGTTGATTTAAGGAACTCCAAAGTAATTTCTAACAATTCTCATAAATAATAAAATGTATGGTGAAAGCTGCAAGAGGCCAGGAACCATGTCTGTCTTGATTATCACACTATCCATAGCACTTGGCCTATGGTTGACAATAAATAAATATTCACTGAGTAAATAAATAATTGGGACTAAACTTGGCAAATGATATTTCTCTGCAAAATATCCATTTTCCAGTTCTGGTCACACATTTAAAAATAAAGAAGGTCAGTCAGTTGTACGTAAAGAATGATTCTTTTTAGATCCAAATATTTATTTAAAAAATTGTTTTGTAGTCTGACAATGGCAAGTTTTCCCTGAAAAGTGTTTAAATTCTTTATTTTGAGCTGAACCAGAACAATCTGAACTCCCTTTGGGGTGAGTAGTCTTTAAGACCCAAGGTTCTATGAGAAGCAAAACCAGAATAAGTATCAGTTCCATAACTCCCTGTGGGGCTCTGAGCCCAAGCCCAGGTTCTGAGAGGGGTGGCCTCTTGATTTTGCCACCTCCCAAGCCTGTTTTCCTGTCTTCTGAGGAGCTTGAATGTGAAGTCCAGGAAGAGGACTTTCCTGGCTCAGTGAGCCACGGCCCAAGGAATAAGCTGGCCAACAGATGGGAATAAACTAGAGTCTGTTGAAACATCAAAGAAAGGAGTTGATTTATTGAGCATTAGCTTTGTTGTCCAATAGTAGTTGTGGGGGTAAGGAATGGCAAAGAGGATGGAAGAAACAGAATGATTTTAAGACAGCCTTTGGCCTTCAGGGTTTAAAATGTAGTTAGTGAATTCAGGTAGGCTCACAGGACACCTGAGCCAATGTGGGATCTGGTCCAAGGAGAGGGAGGGGAGTCAGTAAAGGTTTGGGAGGTTGCCATTGAAGGAAAGGATAGATTAAAGCCTTCTGTGTTGGGGAACCATTGCACAGAGCAGGAAAGGGGAGAGAAGAATGACAGTGAGTAAAATGGTTAGTGTGTTGGAGTGGAGACTGAAGATCAAATTAGAAAGGTAAATGAAAGTCATTTTGTGGAGGACTTGAATGTCATGCTAAGTGTTGCAGTCTTTGCTCTGTGGGTAATAGGGAGCTCCTGAAGCAGGGTCAGGACAAAGGTGAGGGAAGGGAGACATCTGCCTCAGGTGCAAAATTTAAGAGGGTGGCAAAACACTCAGTAATTAAGATAAATAATCCTTAATGAAATATTTTAAAAACTCAAATTGACAAACTAGAGCTATGCTTTTTGTAAATAAAGTTTTACCTTAAGAGTTTGAGTTGGGGAATGGCATGTTGAAAGGTTCGTGGCATGTTGAAGGTTTGTGGCATGTTGTTCGTGGCATGAAAAAGGTTCGTGGCATGTTGTTCATGGCATGAAAAACTCAAATTGACAAACTAGAGCTATGCTTTTTGTAAATAAAGTTTTACCTTAAGAGTTTGAGTTGGGGAATGGCATGTTGAAAATGGCATTTTGGAAAGTTGATCGGGTGGTGGAGAGCTCATCTGGGAAGGTTGGTTTGAGACCAGGTCCTGCCTCTGCCTCAGTGGTAGGAGAAATGGTAGGTACAGCAAGTGGTCCTGGAGATGCTCCCAGCCCATCTTTCTGTTTTTTTTTTTTCCTATATTTCTGGCTTCTGCATTCTGCTGTCTGCTGTTCCCAGAGTGCTGAGACTATCAGAATTGAGTGGGAGAGGGATGCCTGGGTGGCTCAGTCAGTTAAGCATCTGTCTTTGGCCCAGGTCATGGTCCCAGGGTCCTGGGATTGAGTCTCACATCAGGCTCCTTGATCAGCAAGGAGCCTGCTTCTCCGTCTGCTTGTGCTCTGCCTCTCAAATAAAATCTTTGAAAAAGAAAAAAAGAATTGAGTGGAAGAGACAGGTATGTAAACCATTACCCAAGTCAGAACAAAATAAGGGCTGTAAGAGACACATCAAATAGTGTGGAGGGGTTGGCTGATTCCAGTTGTAATGGATCTAGATGGTGGTGGCACCTAAACTAGGCTTTGAAGCATGATCTGATTTGGTTCTAATTCTAGCTCTATAATTTACTAGCTGTGTTATCTTGGGTAGGTCATTTTACTTTTTTGAGCCTTATTTTCCATATCTGTAAAATAGGGATAATAATAGTATTTTCCCTCACAGGGCTGTCATGAGGTGTACTTGAGATATTTTAGTATGGTGCTATTGAGGATTGTTATTATTAATAATATTTCACAGTTCATTTGCCAAGTAAAAGATAGTTCTGTGAGTGAAGATAGCACTGGAAACTAGTTTTCTTGAATGAAGTATAGCCATTGTCAAGTAGCAGAAAGGTTTGAGTAAAAGCCAGAGTGATATCTGATGTTAGATTTCTCAATGACTGAATTAATCAACAGATCAACTATTACATGCTTATTGAATACCTGTTATTTGTAAACTAGGCATTGTGGCTGACTCAGAGAAATACAAGACATAGTCTCTGTGCCCAGTGAGCCTAGAATCTGGTAGATAAGACTTGATATATTGGACATCCATTGTTTTGCAACTGATATCCATTTGTTTTTTTTCCCTAGCAACAGTATTTGGGTTTTTCTGTGGGAAACCACCATGTCCTCCTCTCTGTCCAAGACGGTGTATATGGTGTTAGAACTGATACCAGTCCAAGTCCTAGATAGACATTTGACTCAGCTCCAGCCAATTAGTGCATTGCCCTTCCCCAGCCACCATGACTGGTTCAGGGATGGGCACATGACCCAATCAGAGCCAATGAGACTTTTGCTCCTCCGGCTCTTTTTCCCACTTGACTTGAACCCAAGAGGAAGTACGGTTGAAGTTGTACTAAGCATCTTGCCACTACAGAGAAAAGCCATTCTAAAAATGGGACCTAACTGCAGAGCCAAGAAAGGGTAAGAGAGAAAAATATCCTGGTAATTATTTGAGCCACAGAACCAAACCATATTTGAACTCAGATTTTTTTCAGTTATTGGGCCAACAAATTCCCTTCTTGCTTAAGCCAATTTGGGCTCAGTGTTCTGTTCCTTGTGACACCAAAAGCATCCTAACTAATGCAGTTAATGTTATTTCATGAAAAGACTTATCACCAAAAAATAACTCCTTTTTTCCTCCCCAAGTAAAATACTGATAAATAACAAACAGAAATCTGTCATGGTTGGCTAATGAGCAGTGTGGATACAACAACGATTGTGAGCAAATGGGGGTCCCTACTCCAGGAATTGGTGGCTGTAGGAGGCAGCTCCTCTCATGCTATCTTCCTCTGAAGCTGCCATTGACCCTTGTAATTGGCATGAAGGGCTGCCATACAGCTTTGGGAGCCAGGTGGTTGGTCACATAAAGCTTATGCCAGCACTCAAGTGCCATTCTTTACCAATGGGAGGGACACTGATCCAGACTGTCTAGAGTGATGGACAACATAGTTTAATGTTGGCTTAAAACAGTCTTATGAGACGATGAAACTTTGCAATAAGTTTTGCCCAGTCTCCACCACTCCCTGACTTCTTTTCTCTGTATATGTCTTATTCCCAACTCCTATCAGCATATGTTGTTGGACGTAAGCCTCATGCAAAACTCCCTAGTGTTCTTCAGCAGACTACATGGAAAGAACAAAAGACCTTGCAAAATATATACTCTACCTCTTTGACTTGCTTCCAATGGGGGGACTTCTGGTTCTATTCAACACAAATACCTAAATTACTAATTCATACTAAGGACAAAATATAGCCATTGGCCTATGACAAACTTAATATTTATAAGATATCAATATATCACTTTGAAAAGCCTTATGAAGTATTTTCTGTACCTCATCTTCATTTTAAGATTGCCCACACAGGTTTGTGTATTAGTTTTATCCTCTTTTTCAAATCAAAGATAATGGAGGTGTTGTGTTTTATTAGAGTATCTTCCTTCCCTACTTATATGCATGAATGTTATCTATTGGTTATAATTTGGGGAACCAAATACCAGAAAAACACATTTCTCCATCACTATTCTTCTGGACCATATCTTGTTAGTACCACTGATTAGCTTTGTGTGTCAGATGGCCAAATCTCTGGTTCACATTTTTATTTGTCTCCTTTTAGAGATTGTCTGCATTATACAAATTGCATCTTTTGAGCAAAAGTATAGTAGGTACAGGATGGAATTACTGACTCAGGGAAAGGAATTGATGGCAAATGCCTTTTCTGATAGTAGGGCTCATGTGACTATTCAACATGTTGGTACAACTGAGCCTAGGTAGCATCATTACAGAGCATACTCTTTGAAAATTGAATGAATTTTTGTTTATGGTAAACCTATTGTCTTTTTGTCAATACCTATAGTAGGTGAATTTGAGCCTGTTTTGGTCTTAAAATGTCAAGAGAAACTGTAGTGAATGTTTTGTCAAGATATTTGATATTAGTTCTCTTCCTTGTGCCAGTAATTCCATTCCTACACCTTACTATACACTTACTAAAAAGATGTGTTATTTGTATGATGCAGACAATGTCTAAAAAGAGACAAATAAGGGTGTGAATGAGAGATTTGGCTGATCTGACCCAGCACAACTAGTGAAGCCTGCTTTGCCTGAGATGAAGGCTGAGGCTCCCACATTTGCTGGCCATGACAAATCGAAATGAGAGAACCTGTCCTTTGTGTCCAATTCAGTGGCATAGATTAAGACCTAGCCATAAACCAGCACTGGTTTCTGCTCCTGATGACACCATTATCATTTTTAAACTTATCATTTATTCATTAAAGCAGCCCCAGAGCTTATGGGGTTGTTGACAGAACATAAATACAAACATAAAACTAAATCACAATCAAGGTCTTTTAGAGCTGCCTGGGACTTCAAGGTCAACTGGTCCAATCCCCTGTTGAAGTGATGTAGTCATCAGATTCTTTACTTCTGTCCTCAAAGTCTTCATTTCTAAAGTCTCCTCTAAGATGAAAGACCTCCATGAGGAACTCACTAGCTTTTATTCTTTTATCTGGCCCAAGAGAAAATGTCTCTTAAATTTGCCTTAAGTAATACTAGTTAAGTAAAATTAAGTTGCCTGAAGTTTGTCACACTGCAGCCGAGACCCCTCTGTTTCAGGCTGTGGGCATGCCTCCCTATGGACCTCACATCCTCTGCTCTTTTCAGGCCCAGTTTGAATATGATGACTTCTCCTCAGTTCTCTTCCTACATTGAGTTTGCTAGCTGTTTGGTCATTGATGTCACCTAGCTGGGCACCTTTTCCAAAACATCCATGCTTATCTTTAATTGATATGTAGTGCTGGGTAAAATGATAGCATATAACTGTATTGAATAGTAAGATAAAAATCCTTTCATACATATACACCCTAACACACATACACATATGCACGCTCCTTCAAGTTATATGGCGTTGCACACATAACAACTTCTCTGGGCTTCAATTATTTTCTGTAAAATGATGGGTTGGACTAGATAGTATCTATGAGCCTTTCATGGATCTGTTCTGATAGATGAAGACTAAACACTTACACTTTCAAAGTGAATACAGAAAGTAATTGTACTCAGATATTCCCTGACAAATTGAATCATTTGAGTAGGATGGAAGAAAAAAGTTTTGTTATAAATCTCTTCCCTAGAAGCAATTTGCCTGTGTACAGCCTGCACCTGATTTCCACTCTTTTAGGAAGCCTTACTTATAGGCCTTGGATGTACTTAATTGGTAAAATAAAAGCTCTTGATGAGTTGGATAGCATGTTAATGCATGGTCTACTTTCAGTACTTTAGAACTGGAAGCTAGATTTTTTTCCTGCTGCCAATGTTATCTTTGATACTATTCATTTCTCTTTGCCCATTTTTCTACCTGTGAACAGGGATCCCATGCTACTTTACAGTAAGTCTGTAAACCAGATAACATACTGCATTTGAATTCCACCACATGTATAGTTCAGAAAGCTTTGGTGTGCCTGGGTGGCTCAGTTAAGTGTTTGACTCTTGGTTTCAGCTCAGGTCATGATCTCAGGGTTGTGAGATCAAGCCCCATGTCAGGCTCTTTGCTCAGTGCTGAGCCTGCTTGAGATTCTCTCCCTTCTCCTCTGCTCCTCCCCCTGCTCATTCTCTCTCTCTCTCAAATAAATAAATAAATAAAATCTTTAAAAAAAAAAGAAAGTTTTGTAGGTCACAGTTTTTTACATGCATGTAGATGATCTGAACTAGATTACATCCTCTTGAGAGTAGTAGTTAAGGCCAGCATTCCCCTCTGACCTTTACCTTAGCATACCGTAGGATTCAGTAAGGCTTGGTGAGTGGTTAAGAGTATGCCAGAAACCCTTTTCCAACATCAACCTTAAAAGAAAGAAAGAAAGAGAGAAAGAGAGAAAGAGGAAAGAAAGAAAGAAAGAAAGAAAGAAAGAGAAAGAAGAACGAAAAAGAAAGAAAGAGAAAGAAAGAAGGAAGGAAGAAAGAAAGAAACAAGATTTCTAATAAGGAATTTGAGTTTTATCTCATTTTTAACTTTTTTTTTCCTTTTTACTATCAACAATCAAGGCGAACAAACTTAACATTCTACAATGTTTAAAGGGAGAGAAAAAAGGGAAACAAGATGGCTAAGCTGCAGAGCACCATGTATGAAATATAAATGTCTGAGTAGTACTTATTCTTGCAGCAAATTCTAAGATGTGGTTTTCTAGCTGTTTATATTTTGTGACTATAAAAAAAGGATAAAGTTGTAGGTGAAAAATGAACAATGAGGTTATGGAAGATGCTTACAACATTATTTTCATTGTTTAAAAAAAACAAAAACAAAATCAGCCTAAGCTAAAATGTCTTGCTGATGTCCCTAAAATATTCCATCTTTGGACAGAACCATTAACTATTTTTAAAAAGCCAATAATCAATAAGTCTTAATTTGTTGCACTGACATTTGTGCAGGTTTCATCTAGATGAAATTAATTAGAAAGAAAATGGTTTCTCAGCGATTGGCGAGAGGAAGGGAGTCCGTGGCAAGATAAGTTTGACCCTGTGTCGTAGAAACATTTTAATGAGGTTAAGCCTCAGCGTATTTGGATCTGGCTGCTTGTTGAGTGTGCACTGACATTTCTAATGGGCTACTAGAAGCTTCTGAAATGGGCCAATGACTTTGAAGGCATTTTGTGGGTCACTGAAGTTCTAGGTAGATAAATTATAATTAGACTGAATAAAATGTATATAGTTTGTGAAATGAACATCTGGGGGAAAGAATTGTGAAGAACAATTTCACCAAGAAGACAGTACTCCTCCCTTCACATTTCTCAGCTGATACTTTAGTTTCTGAACACCATTAATTGAAGTCAAATCCTAATTTGTTGGTACCAAAGGACACCATTCCTGTATGAGGGATCCTCTGCTCAGCCTTACCTGTGCCATTCACCGGGCAAAACCAGGGTCTGAGAAGAGTAGGGAAGAGATATTCATCCCAGAGCTCTCAGGGGATAGCACTTGCTTTAATTGCTTTAGGAATCCTTCATATCAATGAGACTAATGGAATTAGACAAGGTTCATCATTAACCTAAGTCTCTAGGGTAGACCATAAGTACCTGGACACTGAGGTTTTTAGCTTTGGCGTTACATGTCACTTGGAAGAAATGCTAAGCCGCCTGGCAGGTCAGTTCTGTTTAGTCCCAGGGCCTGCAGAGGGGTGGTGGAGGCTGAACTTGGGAGTATCCCTGATCTCAACATGACTGCTCTCTTTTAAATGGTCTTTTCCAATGTGGGGCTCTTTTCTCCTCCTTGTGTGACCTTGCTTTCCCTCTTGGGCAAACTCAGAAGGACACTTTCTGTTGGGCAAGGGCTCTCCCAGCAGTTATAAGATGATAGCAGTCAAGTGAACAAGGAGGAGACAAGAAGACTAAAAAAAAAGAGTCATGGAAAACATATATTTATGAAAGTACCTGAGGTTTATGTGACACTTAGAAGAGGTTATGAGCATCAACAGGGTGTCCACTGCCTTTGGGTTGCCTTTGTTTACAGTGATAACAGTTAGGAGAGCAAACATCTATTTTGCAATCACTGTATACCAAGTACTGTGCTAAATGTTTTACATGCACTACTTTCTTTAACACTCACAGAACCCCACAAGACACTTTACAGAAAAGGAACTTAGGCACAGAGAATTTAAGGAACTTACTGAAGGTCACACAGTTGGCAAGTACTTGAAGCCAGTCTGACTGCATTTTGCTCACCAATTAGATCTGTTGTGAGTCATCCAAGTTGGCCTCACTGCTAGAGAACATCTTTCTGTGGTAGAGTATTAAAGGGATGAATAATAGCTTCCTAGAGGGGATGGTAGATAAGATTGAGTAAGAAAATCAAAAAGAAAGACTATAAAAATGAAGGGAAATCAACATTAATGATGGTGACACATGACACCATGGAGAAAAGAGAATTTCTGCATCATTAGAGCTACACAAGTGTGAGATTCTTCACATAGAGGGTGAACCTGTGTTTCTCTAAATAAGAGCCCTCCAAAGGCACATGGGGTGGGGTGACAGGAATCCAGATAATTCCCCAGAAAAGTGGAGTGTCTTGCAGGTGGGAGAAGGGAGACAGTGACATGTGTAACCAAATATAGTTCAATCAGAGGTGGGCTGCCATCTGGGATCATAAACTTAAAACATGGCAAAATAGACTGCAAGACTGAAAACACACAACCCCTCCCAGTTCTGCTGATTTGCATACCTTCATTCAAAATTATTAAGTTAGCTTCCACTGTGTGTCACAAACTAGGGAGACAAAAGTAAATGAGATAGCAACTTTGCCTTCAACGAGCTCAAGGTTGAAAAGACATAAAAGCAAAAATTGCAGCAGAAGGAAACTTGTGATGGATGCTAAAACAGAGATATAAAAATGTCACAGTTCAGACCCAGAAGAGGTAGAGGTCAGCCCTATATGGGGTAGTGTTTAAAGTCTCAGAACATGTAATATTTATAAATGAAGAGAAGCACTAGGTAGAAGTAGGGAAGAGGGGAGATTTGGGGAAGAGAAAAGGAGAAATGGAGTCCTCTAAATGATTTTCAGTTTTGGGTAGGAAGTCAAAAGTCTTGTAAGTAGAGGGAGAATTTTCTTCTTCCCTGTTAGTTTGTTAAAAGAAAAGAGGGCATGGTTAGTGAAGAATAGATTATGGATGATATTGAGGAGAAGGATTTGTCTTCCCAACCTACCTAAGAACTGATGGATAATGACCAAGGACACATTCCAAGGCTGTGTTTGATTAAAGACCCACAAGCTTGCTATAGAACCTTTCAGCCAGAGTAGGAGAGAGAAACATAAGCTTGGGAAGTTGGACACTTGGAAGGATGGTGTGTATGATTTGTGAAGAAAAAGCATCATGGTTCACCTGAAGAACTATATGATGGGGAATCGGATGTGGGATTTTAACTCAGGTTTTGCAATGAATTAGTTATGTGACCTTGGATAACTGACTTCCCCTCTCTGGATCTCAGTTTCGCTTCACTCTCTGTAAAATGAAAGGGTTGGACTGGATGGCCATTAAGTTTCTTTGCTGTGACACATTCTAATTTTCTTTTATTCTAATTCTCTGGGAAATGGGTCAAGAATAACATAGCTTCCTAGGGTGTGGGCAAGAGGTTACATACAATAAAAAATAGCATAACATGTAGTGCCCACACTATGCCAAATACATTGTTCAGTGAATTTATAAATGAATTCATGAACTGCTTCAACTGGTAATGAGCCTCTTGCCCTTGAAAATATTTGAACAGAAGCTGGATTACCCCTGAAGAAAAGAGTTGAGGAGGGGATGTGATATTGAGAATCTTCTCCTTTGTCTCTGGTGGCTTTCCTGGAGAGTTCTTCATCTCTTTCACCAGTTTCTTAGTCGCAAACTTCTTAGGACTTCACCAGTCTTAAACCTGTGATACCAAGAGTGCCCCCTCATGCTTTCTTGGAACCAGTGGGGTGTTGAGCTGTCCCAGGGAAAACCAGACAACAGACCCAGCCTAGGGAAGAGCTATTTGTTCTAGAAAAGTACATCAGGACACCCAAATGTCCTCTCTCAGCCAAGAGACATGAAGAGTCCCAAAAGTGGTGAGGTGGTGTGAGGAAGCCACCAACACCCTCTTTCTTAAGAGGTTGCTTCTACCACATTTCTTATATCAACAAATTCTGTACTCTCGGTTGCCTTTATTTTCAAAGGGTCGTTTTGGAGTTTGTGCCTCTACATAGTACATGGAAAGAATAGCTTCCATCCACCCGTGTGGGGCTGTTGCATTATTCTGCTGACTTTTTTTTTTCCCCCTGGGTTTGCCTGGGTAATGTTCTTCCCTTACAAATTTCATCTCACTGCACTGTGCATCGAAACGACGCAGTTATGGAGCGCACAGGGAAAAAAATTATAATGCCATTAAAAGTTATCATAAATTTCAGATCAGCATCACTTCTAATCCGATACACAATTTTACTGCCTCTATAAAGTAGGTGATTTGCAGTGGTCTGAGGCGTCTCCTGGAGCGTTTTACTTCTTTTTAAATTAAACACACCAACTTTGTGCTGAATTCAGAGTATGGACATAAAAAAGGGGGTAAAAAGGAGAGGGAAGGGACATCAGATGGGAATTGCAATTGAATCTTTATATATGCCATCTTGGCACTGTGGTACTAAATATAGTGCCAGGTAAATAGATGTGCTGAAATATTCAGAATAAAAAACAAATGTTCCAATAGCAGAAGCAGTGAGCCCCGAGAATGTTTCCACAGTGGGTGTGCTTAAAATAATAAAATACTGTTGTTTAAAACTACTCAATCCTAGAAAACCCTATGTTGTGAAAAAATATATAGTGCTGGTATATGTGTGAGGGGCTATGTATGTTGAACATATATATGTATATAAAAACTCCTAGGAAATTAAATAGAATATAAGGGGCTTGATTTTACTGGTTGGAAAGTTACACTGATTATTTCTTTGAGGTACATTAACTCTTTCTGAAAGCTTAGGACATCAGAAGTTGTCATTTACTAAATGGCTATGGAGCGTTTTAAAATGTAATGTCCTCTGAAAAGGCTGATCTATTAGCCCATCCATGTAGAGATGTGTATACTTGTGTACATAGAGAGAGGTGGTGCACACCCAAGTACTAGTACAAAAAGGAACTACATTCATGAGGTTTCTGGTTGAAAGCATTTGATCGAATTGTGACATTGTTTCTCCCCAACACCCAAATGCAGTTGGTCATTCTTAACTACTGAAAAAAATGTTTTCTAAGTGTCTACTTTATGCAATACTCTGAGTTAAATACCAAAGATACAAAGAAGAAAAACCCCATAGGTCCTACCCTCAAGAAGCTCACAGTCTAGAAGGGGGACTTTATGGGAAGTAAACTCGTTTATAGTCGAGTGTTTCAATGCTATGATAGATTTAAATGCTTACTGGGAGTGCAAAAAGAGGAAGACATGTGTCTGTTATGATAAAATGGAATATAGCATCTTGTATCTCTTGCAACTTGGGTCTAAGTTTTCCAGTCCAAATATTTTTTAGCAATGTTAATTGATCAGTTAACAAATAATATACCAAACAAATATATATTCAACTCTGGCTACTGTATATTATTTATTTCCATGTCCCTAGAGCTTAGCACAGTGTTTGGAACAGTCATAAATGAACTAAGCATATTTTGAATTAATGAAGCTGGTGATACAAAGATGAATAATAATACCCAGCATATAATACACTTTACATTTGAAAGGTATTCTTACTTAGGTTATGCCATTTAGTCCTCTACAATGAGGTAAGTATTATTTCTACTTTATAAGTGAAAAAAACAGAGATTCTGTGAGGAGCAGTGATTTCCCCTAAATACAGTTCCCCAGGCTGAACTAAATCCAGATCATCTCACTGCAAGTTCTGCCCTGGTTCTACACCAGCTGGGTTGTGATGCATACTCACAGATCTTGGCATGGATAAGTTATGTGTTGGGCCCCTGGGAGGGCTGTGACAAGATGTTGTGTTATAATGGCTGACTCCAAGTAGAACCAGAGGACCTGGACATAGTTGCCTATAAACTGTAGTGACTAATAATTGCTGTTGTGATGTCCTGTGGATTCACTGGAACAGATCAGATGGACAGTAAATTTTGACCATGATGCAATGAGTAGAGTAAGTTAACAGTGCATAACATTTATTGGACATGTAATACCTATCAGCACATTATAATCTCTCTTAGTCCTCACTATAATCCTATAAGGTAGGTACTATGATCATCATCCCTATTTTACAGATGAAGAAACTGAGGCAGAAAGAGATTAAGAAATTTGTTACATAGAAGAACATGCTGGAGTCAGGATTCTAATCCAGATGGTCTAATTACAGAGTTTGTTGCTCAGAAATAACAGGACATCATTTATTTATCTAGCTTGTATTGATTGGGCTGGGTGTCCTAACTGTTATTGAAGATAGCGTGCTATGCTCAAAGATAGTTGATGGAGCTGAAACATGACCTTACATAAGGAGTAGTCACTATTGTGTAGAAATTAATGAATGAATGAAGCTGTTTCTAGATATATCAGCAGAGAATGGTATATTGCTGATCTCATGAAGGATAATCATACACATTTCATAATATTTTATATTTTGAAAACAGGTTATATTTGTATAGCAGTGTTCACGAAGTTGGAGCTCCTGATATGAAATACAATCTATTGTGAACTCTAAATATCTATTAACTACATAATTAATACATTTAGTAAATTAATTATCAAACATTTTTTAAGTGCCTACTACTGTACTAGATACTCTGATAGGTGTTTATCATAGTACTATTGCCTTTAATTAAGTCAGAGCATCTTACCTGAAACATACAGATGTTTAGCATTTAAGTGAAAGTAAGTACCAAGAAATTTGGTTGTTCTTCATTCCCATGAATGTTGGGTATATTTAGTTTTGACCTGTAGTTAAGATTCTGTTTAAACACAAGCTGGAACTGGTTGAACTTGGGACAGATGTAAAGTCTTTCATCTTGCCTAATTTGGGGGTACTTCTTGAAGGGGATGAAGTTTTGACGATAGAGTTTAGCTGGCTTCAGGGGAAGAAGAGTTGTTTCAGCTGTGGGACTGTGTCCTGTGTCTGGCATCTCCTCAGAGTCCTTGACAGATGCACATTTACCATCTATCTGAGGGAGGCTGGGATTCGTGACACCCTGAAGTCAAGAGCTTAAATAAAAGTACAATTGGCAGTGATGAAATTAGGGCCAGGGAAAGAGTATATCATTAATTAGTCATTAATTAGTGAACTTATTAATTAAACAATAATTCATTTCACTTTGTAATGGTTACTTTAAAATAGTTTTAAATAGCTTTCAGATACTTGGTGAGATGACCCAACTAGGCTTAGGGAATAGGAGTAGAATTTTTTTAAATGGCACTTTAGGATTCAATTCAAATTAATGAAACCATTCTGTTAGCAACAAATATTAGCATAGCTTCCTACTGGAGACCAGAAATTTTTATGTAAGAAAATCTCTATAACAGATTGGATCAGTTAGGAAGGTTATTTAGTTGCAAGTAACAGAAAGTCTGACTTATAGTGATTTTTAAAAAATAGGATTTTAAAAATATATTTACATTTAATATAAATAGATGTCTCAGATGCCCAGAGATGGAGAGCTGATGGATTTGGTTCAATGTTTCGGTGAAAAAAAGACCTGGTGCTCAAATTTCAATTTAGTTTTCCCAGGGTTGTAATATGGCTTTACTGAGTCAGAACCTAGGTTCCATTCAAAGATGGGAAAAGAGAGGTGGAAGCCAGCCACACTGTGTACTTTTATATAAAAGAGCAAAAATTTTCTGAGAAATCCCAGCAGACTTCAGCTTCATCTCATTGTCCAAAGTTGTGTCACTTGGCTACTCTTAGCTGCAAAGAATGCTGGGAGAATGAGCATTCACATGTTCTAGACTTTGTATAGAGTCAAGGGAGAAGGGGTTTGGGAATAGACGTTGAGTCAGTTAGCCTCCAGTGAGGCCTCATAGATGCATGCACAAATCTTATTCCAAAAGGAGTTAATCTATAGAATTAAAATATTGTCTCTAAAATATATTATGCAAAGTTTCAAAGACATCCAAAAATAGAGACAATGATATAATAAATCTTCATGAACCCATCACCCATCTTCAATTAATATTAACTCATGGCCAGTACTGTATCATATGTATCCCTACCATAAAAAAATATCTCTGGTTATTTTAAAGCAAATCCTAGACATTATATCATTTTATTCATAAGTATTTCAGTATATGTCTCCAATTGTTAAGGACTATTTAAAAAAAAAACAACCATATTACCACTATCACCCCAAAATTAAATTAACAAAAATTCTTTAATATTATCAAATATATAATTAGTATTCACAGTTTCCTAACCATCTCATATTTTACAGCTTGTTTGAATCAATATATAATGTTTCCTTTTCTTTGTATTATTATTTTTATGATTTCAGATCATTTTAAATTTACATATTTAATGGTGGTGATTTTTTTCTCATTATAGACAAATGCTTATGCACTCAAGCATTTTGAAGTACTTACAAAAGTCAAGATTTATTATGGCAGCCTAAGGTTTGAATACTTGTACACAAAGAATCATACTCTATAGGGTCTACTAGATTTTGAGTATTGCTTCCTAAAGTCTGGCTTGAGGGTTGAGAGATTGGAAAGTAGGCATATTCTTTTGGAGCAGCTTTGTGCATTAAGATATCTTAAACTATAAGCTGTACATAAACTTCCAAGTTCAGGGATAATTTGAAGTCTGTGTTGGAGGTGGTAACACAGATGTAATGCCCTTCCTTTTTTTTTTTTAATTTAAATTAAATTAAATTTAATTTAATTTTTTAAATTAACATATAATGTATTATTTGTTTCAGGGGTACAGGTCTGTGATTCATCAGTCTTACACAATTCACAGCTCTCACCATAGTACATACCCTCCCCAGTGTCCATCACCCAGCCACCCCATCCCTCCCACCCCCCACCACTCCAGCAACCCTCAGTTTGTTTCCTGAGATTAAGAGTCTCTTATGGTTTGTCTCCCTCTCTGGTTTCATCTTGTTTCATTTTTCCCTCCCTTCCCCTATGAGCTTCTGTCTTGTTTCTCAATTCCTCATATCAGTGAGATCATATGATACTTGTCTTTCTCTAATTGACTTATTTTGTGTAGCATAATACCCTCTAGTTCCATCCACGTCATTGCAAATGGCAAGATTTCATTTTTTTGTTGGCTGCATAATATTCCATTGTATATATATATACCACATCTTTTCTATCCATTCATCTGTTGATGGACATCTAGGCTCTTTCCATAGTTTGGCTATTGTAGACATTGCTGCTATAAACATTAGAGTGCAGGTGCCCCTTTGGATCACTACGTTTGAATCTTTGGGGTAAATACCCAGTAGTGCAATTGCTGGGTCGTAGGGTAGCTCTATTTTCAACTTTTTGAGGAAATCCATACTGTTTTCCAGAGTGTGTAATGCCCTTCCTAAATCCTACTCAGGCTTATTGTAAGTTTGCTTATTCAAAATCAAGAGTTAGTGAAGGCCTTTCTAAATGACTTGAAGTCTTGAAGTCATAAATGAAGAAACTGATAAAATTGAGTACATAAAAATAAAATACTTGTATATAAATAGAAAGAAAGAAAACCTCAAAACATAAACAAATTTAAAGACAAATAACAAATTAGGGGAAAATGTACCACTCATATCCCAGACAAAGGGCAGTCATCAGGCAAGGGATGATGGTGCTTGAATTGGGGTTGTGTGGTGGGGACAGAAAGAAGTGAACTGACTTGGGGTATATTGTGGAAGTGGTGCCAATGGGATTTGCTGATGGGATGGAATTAAGACATGAGGGAGAGAACAAATAAGGGATGAGTTCTAGGAAAATGGTTGGAAAATAAGCAATTCTCTAAGAGAAACGAAGATGTAAGAAGTAGTGGGTTAACTGTTCCCCTATGAATGCCAGGAACATAATTCATTTCAGTGGGTATACTGAAATAGCCATAGGTGATGGCCTTGCCGTCCCAGGTCATGGATGAACGATTTTAGTAAATAGGTAGAGTCAGATATTTGTTGTGTAGGAAATAATAGTTCTGGAGTTGGGAGGGCTGTAGTGTTCTGACTCTGCCCTTTACTACCTATGTGATCCTAGGCTAACTTGCCAACTCAGCCTCTCTGAGCCTCTATTTCCTCATAGGTAGAATCAGTCTAATAATACCCTAATCATGAATTTGTCTCGGAGTATAGATATAGACTTTTGTTATGCTTCCTAATTATGTAACATTTATCTGGTGATTTATTTCAACTAACAATTTGGTTAAAAAAAATCCTATATTTATAGAACTAGGATTGCATGCCTAAAAATTACTAAATAAGAGGCTTTTTCTTTACCTTTCAAGAAAGCAGGACTCCTTAGAGTAGCCATTTGTCAAGGATCTTGCATGATGGTATGCCTCCATCTTTAATGCCAATTTTGATTATCCTCAATGTTGTGTTTTGTTAACTGGGAAAGACTAAGGAAACACCCTCAGTGGGAAATATCAGATCTCTGTCTATTTAAAAATAGATTTATTGAGGTTTTACTTACATACAATATTTAAAGTTTACTGCACATATTTAAAGTTTACAATTTGATAAGTTAGACATATACATACACCCATGAAACCATCACCAAAACTAAAATAATGAATCTATTCGTTGCCCCCATAGGTTTCTTTCTGCCTCCTTGTAATTTCTCCATTTCATTTCTCTCCATATCACCAGCCCCAGCTCCAGTAAACTATTGATCTTCTGTCCCTATATATTAATTATATTATCTAGAATTTTATGTAAATGTAATCATATAGTATTTATTCCTTTATTGTCTTGCTTCTTTCACTTAGTATGATTATTTTGAGATCCATTCATGTTATTGCATGTATTACTAGTTCATTTTATTGCTGAGTAGTATTTCATTGTATGGATATTTCAGAAAGTATTTATCTGTTAATCTGCCAGTGGACATTTGGGTTGGTTTGAGTTTTTAGCTATTAAGAATAAAGCTACTATGAACATTTACAAACAAATGTTTGAGTGGAAATATGTTCTTAAGTTCTTTGTGTAGATCCATATTTCCATCTGCTATTATTTTTCTTCAGTGTAAAGGATCTCTCCTAACTTTTGTTTCCCTGTAATTTAGGTCTGTTGGTGATCAGTTCTTTCAGCTTTTTCTCAAAACATCAATTTCTCCCCCCTTTTCCCTTTCAAATCCACTAGTTTTTTTGTTGTGGTTTTTTTTTTTTGGTAAGATATTTTTGCTGGGTAGAGAATTCTAGATTAATTTTTTTCTTTAGTACTTTACAGATTGATCTATCTTCTTGCTTATCCATGGGTTTCTGTTCCTGTTCTATAGAGGGCCAATCTTCTTGTATCCAATTAAGAAGCTTAGTGATTTTGTTAATTTTGGCCATTCTAACTGGTGTAAGGTGGTATCTCATTGTGGTTTTGATTTGTATTTCCCTGATGGCTAGTGTTACAGAAGGGGGTGGGTGGGGTAACCGGGTGATGGGTATTAAGGAGGGCACATGTTGTAACAAGCTCTGGGTGTTATATGCAACTAATGAATTGTTGAATACTACATCAAAAACTTATGATGTACTATGTGCTGACTAGCTGAACATAATAAAAAAAAGGAAAAAAAAGAAGCTTAGTGATCAAGTTTAGTGATCATTTTGTCTGTCATCTCTATTCTGCTATTGAGTCTATCTATTGAGTTTTAAATTTCACTTATATTAGTTTTAAATTCTAAAATTTCCATTTGTTTCTTCCTAAGGTCTTACATTTCTTTGCTGATACTTTTTATTTTTCTATTTGTTTTTGTCCATATTATTTTTTTGAGCATTTAAAAGATTAGCTACCTTTAAGGCTTTGTCAGATAATTCTAACATCTGTGTCATTTTGGTGGTGATATTTTTGTCTTTTCTCATGTGAGCTGATACTTGCCTTGTTTATCATGTGCTGAGTAATTTTGCATTGTATCCTGGGTATTTTGATTACTATGAGACTCAGTCTTGGTAAAGACTGTGAAGAAAGTTGATATTTTTGTTTTAGAAGGAAATTGACCTGGTTAGGTTCAGGCTGCTAGTTTCAATCTGTTTTCTGTGAGCAGTGTTTCTAATATCTGTTAAATTTTCAGAGCCTTAGCAGTACTCTTTGGATTTGGCCCATGTGTATGCCACCTAATGGCCTATCTGGAAGCTGAGTGATGGTTTATTTGTTTTCAAATTATTGGTATGCTATTTAGGATTAGACCCAAGCATGATCAGGGCTGAGTTCAGGAGTTTGTAAAAACTTTATGGGTTTGCATTTCCAAGTTCCTCCTTTTTTGCCATCTTCCAAGTACTTTTTTGTTTTCCGGGGCTCCCCTTTTCAGTCTTCTATCCAGAAATCTAGGGGCATTAGTTATTCCTGTCTGCTGCCTCTGCTACTACTCCTATGTCCAAAATCAAGTAACAAGGACAGGAGAGAGAACGAGCAAGAGTGAGAGCGTGAGAGCAAGCAAGCAGCTCCATTGGTAGAAAAAATTTAAGCTCCGCTCAAAGTTTTGGCTCCTGAGGACTTCTGTTGCTGCTACTACTGTGGGCTTGTTTGGAGGCTGGGGTGCTCAAGAATGGAGCAAAGAAAAAAAATTGGGATTTCTATACTCCATCTGAGCATTGGGAGTTCTATTTCCCTCTCTTGGAACCAGAACTACTAAAGCTACTCCTGAGCATTCTCTGTACCTAGGTGCCAACTTTTGAGTTTGGGGTTGCATTGAGATAAGGTTGGGGAATATTGGTGGGAAAAAGGGGTAACCTTACCCTGCTTCAGTGATACTTTGAATTCTCTTCTGCTTGCTACTATTTAATTTTCAGTTTTCAGACAGCTTTATCATGTATTCTGTCCAGGTTTTAAAGCTGCATTCATTGGGAGAGCAAGATAGTGTGCGCCTATTTCACCTTACCCCAAACTACAACCTTCAACCCTATTTTTTTCCCTTTTTAAAAAATTTTATTTTATTATATGTTAGTCACCATACATTACATCATTAGTTTTTTTTTAAGTCAGTAATAAGTATTTTATTTTATTTTATTTTTTTAATTTTTTATTGTTATGTTAATCAGCATACATTACATCATTAGTTTTTGATGTAGTGTTCCATGATTCATTGTTTGTGCATAACACCCAGTGTTCCTTGCAATACATGCCCTCCTTAATACCCATCACTGGGCTAATGCATCCCCCCACCCCCCTCCCCTCTAAAACCCTCAGTTTGTTTCTCAGAGTCCATGGTCTCTCATGTCAACCCTATTTTTATATGATCTGGTCCTATAACTTCTAAAACACTTACAATGCTAATATTGTTTATCCCCTCTCTGGCTTCAAAGTAGTAGTTATTTTCTCCTTTTTTGTTGTTTTCTGTTTCCTCTACATTCTAAGAGAGCTTCCTAAGTTTTTCTCCTACGTGAAAGATTTCATATTTTAAAAGTAGTTCTACTTTTTATTGTGTCAAAGGAGATTTTAGTGCTGTTAATTAATTTTTGGTCTCTTTTCAATAATTCCTCACCCCACCTATCTCCCTTTTGATCTCTTCCGGATCCACTTGTACCTCATGGGTTTCTGTTCCTGTTCTATAGAGGGCCAATCTTCTTGTATCCAATTAAGAATGCAGAACAATTTTCTAGGAATGTATTCTAGGTCCTACAGGAAATCATTTTTATAGTCTTCTCTTTGGATCTGCAGGATGCTTTTTTTTTTAGTTTTCTCCTTTAATAAGGGAAGAGCATTTCAAATCTAGTGTTGTGGATAATACATACATAGCATTTCAAATCTAGTGTTGTGGACAATACATAAATTCTAAATGGCCTTTATATTCACTCCTCAGTCAAATCTGTACTAGAGGAGACGTTGATGTAGGTGTCTTCTGTAAAGTTCCTAGTGCTCAGTGGGCTTTATCCAGGAGTTGCCAGATTTAGCAAATAAAAATGTAGTACACCCAGTTAAATTTGAACTTCAAAAATATAGGACATACTTCTATTAAAAATTATTCATTCTTTATCTGAAATTCAAATTTAGCTGAATGACCTGTATATTATTTGGCAACCATAATCCAGAGTGACGGGGCCAGAATGAAATAGTCTCATCTCCCATTCCTTCTATTTACCTCCATAACAAGAAAGAGAGAGTTCATGAAGAACAGAGAGAGTCTATGAAAAGCCACAATCTTCAGGGTGTTCCTTTCTCCTTCTTCTCTGTAAGAAAAATCTCTATCATATCGCTTCTGAGCAGTCACAGGTGGTCCAATTTATGCTAACAAAGAAATAAGTGTTAGGCTTCATTCACATTGACTGTGATTTATATTTATTTACATTTTTATGGCCTTGATGTCATTCTTAAAAGATCCTACTTTAAAATTGTATATTAGGCACAAATCAGAGCCAAGTTTTTTGGAAGAATTTTTAGAAGTCATGGTCTCTGGTATCTAGACTAGAGGGGGAACAGTGTAAAGACGAAGAAATAAGTGGTTGTTTGGTAAATACAGGTATGCCCTGCTTTTGAAAGTTCATATTATGCCACTTAGCTTTTATGAAAGACCTACATTAGTGCCTGTTTTCACTAACCTGAAAGAAATCCAAAGATTTTTATGTTTATGGAAAAAAGATAAAAAACAAAAATAGTATTCAGTATTTGTTTTACAGTGAGCCATTACAGAGGCAGCACATACCCTGAGCTCTGAGAGTGGCACCCCTAAACTCTTTCCCCAGGAACTACACTCAGCATCTCAGCACCAAGCTACCATAGCTTTGAATTGTGTCTGTGCGCTTGTGTGCTTTATTTTCATCTATTTTGTGCATCTGTTAGCAAGATGTGTCCTAAGATATCAGAAGAGCCTAAGAAAGGTTATTTTTTGGGTCTGGGAATGCCCCCTCAATTTTTCCATATAAATTAATGGTAATTGTTCATCACTTTATGCTATTTGATTTCATAGGAACACTCTACTTTCGGATAGTGGGGTAAACCTGTAATAGAGATAGCAAGGAGATAGAAGCTTTAGATAGTTTATTATCTTCAATAAACTTCCCAAGCAGTTTGGGAGGGGTAGGCCAGGTCAAGCTTAGCACAAATGAAACAATTAGCAAACTAAGATGCAAATTATTATATGCTCCTGAGCTGTAAGTACAGGCTAGGAAAGCTACAAAAAGAATAAACTTTGTGTGCTTGGGAATCAGGACACAGGGTGTGGCTGGCTTATTTAGGTTTGAGAAAGTCTGAGTTGAACTTTAAAGAATGGAAAATATGACATGCTTGAGCTGGTATTTAAGCTGTGTCAGCACTTCTGACAAACAAAGGGTTAATATCCTTAATCTATAAGGAACGCCTACCAATCAATAAGAAAGAGATAAGCCCAGCAATTGAAAAATGGGCACAGGACATGAATAAATGACAAAAGAAGAAATACAAGAAGATAATAAATGTATGAAAAATGTCTAACCTCATCAGTATTCAGTGATAAGCAAATAAAAACAAGATACAATTTTCTGCCTACTCAATTGGGAAATACTTTTGAAGTGGTTTAGATGGGAATACCCAGTATTGGTGAGAATGCAGAAATGGGCATCCTTACACGCTGCCTTTGGGAGGGGAAATTGATTCTATATGTCTGAAGATATATTTAGAAATATATATCAAGAACTTTAAAATGGTTTCAAACTTTTGATGAGATAATAATGCCTCCAGGAATTTATCATTAGGAAATAATTATAGATGCACACAAGGATCTGTATACCAGGATATCTGTTGCAGTATAATTTACAATACAACAATAACAAAAAGGAAAGTACCTGCATGTTCTACAGAGCAGAGATGGAATGGGGCATATAGTGGATGAATGCTAGAGAACCATTAGAAGTTATACTGTCAGAGAATGTTTAGTCACACAGGAAAATGCTAAAGGTTCATTGTAAAGATAGAAATGTGGGTAAAAACTTTAAATGCAGTGTACCTATTGTAAATCTAATTCTGTGAATGAAATAGATAACTGTATAGAAATATACTTGAAGGAAACTTGAAGGAAATACACTACAGGATGTTAACCCTGAGTGGTAGGATTATGAGTGATTTAAATTTGCATATATATCTATATATATCTATAAACACTTATGAATATACATTATATTAATTTTCCATTATTTTTTTAAAGAAAAGCATTAGAAATCAGAAAGAAAAGCATACATGCTATTTGAAAAATGTATATATGCTGTTAAACATTATTTCGGTGGGAAAAAGCAACAAGTAAAATAATTACTTGTGTTGGTAAAATACCTGTTTAAGTTAATATTCAATTTTTCAACTGGTTGCTAAGGTACTGTGTATACATGGTTTAATAGGATTTCTTTTCTTTAGGAATTTTGAGGCTGCTGATTAGAACCAGCCAAAAATTGCTTACTATGCCATATAAATTCTGGGCATTCATACTCAATCTCCAAGTTCAGGTAGAACCCCATCTTTGTGAAGGTACTATTCAAGTTATTTTCTCTTCTGTGCTGTCCTTGGCTTAGTCTACTCCATGTGGCTCTGAACCCTTTGTGTGAAGGACCTTGACTGATTCCTCCTTGAATTCAGTGGGCTCCATCTGTGGATGACATATAGCAGGTGCCCCAGCAATGCCGATTGGATGGTGAGTGAATGAATAAATGAATATGGAGAAGTGGCTCTTATTAGATAGTGTCTCAGCAAGTAGAAATATAATATCCTTAAAGGAAAGGTGGTGACTACACTGAGTTAATAGTGTTCTTAAAGCTGGACATTGGAATCATTAAATTTGGGGTTAAATACAGGCTTTATTCCTTTGATGCTGTGTGATGTTGAGCACGTCACTTAACTCATCTGAGCTTAAGTTTCCTGATCTGCAAGATGTAAAATAGACACTATCTTCTTTCGTGAAAGAGTACATACAGGGACTTCATAGAGTTCCTGGTGCATAATTCCTATTCAATTAATGGTAGCTGATAATGATGATCATCATAAATGATACCATAATTGACAAAAATAATTTGCTAAGTAAAATCCTCAATCAACTGGTTTAAGAGGTTTCCTCCTTAAAGTGATTTGTTTCCTTTTTCTCCCCACTTGTATTGATTTAGATATGTATCCAACCGAAGGAGACATCAAAGAGAACCACCTCTCAGTACCCCTTCCTCTACTTCTTTCCTTCAGGAAATTCCTTATTTCTAAATTGTAGAGCCTCAAGATCTGACTTATGTGACTGACCCGATATGTTGACTTCACACTGCTTTACACTAGTTTTGCTTTCAAAGTAGCTCAAAGGCGTGAACGAAGCCCACCCTTTGCCCCCTGCTCCTTCCTCTTTGTTTTCAGCACCAGAAACTGCTGGGTTGTGTCTCATCCCCCATTTGTCTTTGTGTTTGGCACATTTGGGGAAGCAGGCAGACCCTCAATCCCCTGGCTGGGAGGTGAAGACTTCCACCAGCTATTTTTAAGAAGATGCTTTGGTTGAGAATCAGAGAAACTGACCCTTATTTTGGTCTCCTGTGGACTTAGTCTCAGAGAAATGGAGTTCTAGGGGTATGAGTCTGGGGGGGGGGGCACTGCAGTCTTTCTCTGAGACACTTCTTTTCTTTGTTTGAATTTCAAGGTTACAAAAGTCAGGATTCAAGGATAACTATGAAAGATCAGCTGGTAAATGTGTTCACAAGTGAGAGAAAAAGAAAGCCAAATGAATGTTAAAACCTTTTTTGAAGCAGAACAGAAACAGAGCTTTTGATCCTTTATCACGGAACAACAAAACATTCGCATGATCTCCACGTGTCTGAGCTTTCCCGTGTCCCTCTGTGTGCACATGTATGTCCATATGCCCACACAGACACGCATGGGCGAATTCACACACACTTTTCTCTAAAAGCTGTATCCCCCCCACCCCACGCACACACGGATTTCATTCTTTTCGTTTCTTTCTTTTCTTTTTTCTTCTCTCTATTTTTTTGATATTTCAAAGCTGGCAGTTCAGGAAATGGCTGGAACTGCCACATCTCTGTTCTTGCTAAAGAAATCAATGCTAATCCTATTACTGGCAGTTATCACCTATCCCAGAACTCACAGCTAAAAGAAAAAAAACACACTGAGATGTCAAAGTAAGGGGAAAAAAAGGCCTGGGGAGGAGGGGGGCGCCCTTCATTCACTTTCAAATAGTGATTGTTTTCTCTCTCTTCTTTTTGATCATCTTTTTTTCTCATGTTAGCAGAGAAACCAAACTACAAAACACCTGTGCTCACACAACATTACGGGTCTGATTTAAAACCACATGAGTCCGAGTATGGGCTCTAATTTAGACTTATCTTTCTCCAGTGTGCCTTGACAAAGCACTGATAAAGAATATTTATCAAGGCTCCCAGTTTTATTAATAACAATAATAATGACACGTAGCATTTAATGATCATTGCAGACACTGTGTTAGGTGCTCTGTGCAAATCATCTTATGAAATACAATAAGCGTCTGATGTAGGTGTGATAAGCATTCCCATTTTAGAGATTTAGAGATTAAAGCATGAGTTTTCCTCATTTGAGCTGAGTGACCTAGGGAGGAAGAGGCAGAGCCTGGTTCTGCACCTAATTGGCTACAGTATGGTACCCATGCTCTCCCCACTGTCTTCCTCCACCTCTAGCCTTCCTCAACAAGGCAGCCCGTGAAGAGACAGGGAAACATTTAGGATCGGGAATTTGCCATTTCTGAGCTTTTGGGAAGTTTTTCAGAAAGTCAAACAAATCTGATACGGTTGGGTTCTTCCCTTCTTACGATGATAGCCATTCTCACATATGCATCTCTCATTCCTCCCTCTGATCCAGTTATATATAATCGGATATACACAGCTATGAGTGCTTGGGAATCTTTACAAAATAACAGAAGGGAGCTAATTCAACTGGATTAATTGGCACCAGCATCCTTAAATTGACAACCTACACATACTACTAGTCTGAAGATTACACTTTGAGAAGCAACCTTAGTGTGCAGTGTGCATATCATCTGGGAGCTTGTTAAAAATGTAGAATTCCAGGCCCCACCCCAGAGCTACTAAATCAAAACCTGCATTTTCACAAATCCCTAGGTGATTTCTAAGTATATTCGCACTGGAGAAGCACGGGTCTATGCTACCTCTGTCCTGCTGAAGAAAACCTCCCTTATGTTCGGACCCTACCCTTTTGTCTGTGAGTCCTGCACCTAGCACAATGCTTGGCCCACAATGGGAGCTCACAGATGTCCAATGAATGAATGACCAAATGAACCACCTATTTTGCCAATTGATAGGGAAGGACAACTCATGTGAACTATTCACATTCAAACAACTGTGACAGAGTTGGTCCAAAAGTGACTAAAGACATGCAAATACTTCATTCCATCACCGGGCATATTTGCAGGCTCTTTGCTACTGGTTCTCATCTAGTGTCCCTGAGATATTCGATGCTTCAACTGTCCTTTAGTCAGTCCATTGATGTGTATTGAGTTGCAAGGAACTGTACTGAGCATGCGACCATAAGAGAAGGCAGGAATACTTTATGACAATGGGAAAAATGGCATTTACTTCTCTAGCATTGAGGATGGAAAATAACTTGTTTTCTGGATTGTTAAATGTCTTGTGCCAACAGGAAGGATTGTTCTGGGCTGGATTCCTGTTCCCCATGGACTATTTTCCCCTAAGATAAGAATGAATAATCATAAAATATTCATAATTTTTGTATGAATAATTATAATAAAATATTCATAATATTCATTATTTAGTAATTATAATAGAAGTTTCTAGGAACTTTATTGAATGTTTTACATGAATTATCCAATTCAATCCTAAGGCACCTATTGCTGTTTTGCATATGTAGATACTGAAGCCTAGGGAAGGAGTAAATGGCAGAATCAGAATCTGGACACAACTTTTTCTTTTTGTTCTAACCACTGCTTAATTCTGAGGTAGTCAGTTAGTAATATATTTCATATTATTCTTGGTTTCTCCTATACCAGGAATAAAATATTAATGTATAACAGGGACAAACGTGATCACTGTTTCAGTTCTTGCAATCTCCCTTTCTGCCTTTTTTTCTTCTGAGAAGAATTTTCTTCTTTGTTGTACAGAATCCAGGTAAAAAATAAAGCAGGAGAACCTTCTAAATGAAAGAAACCAGAAAAGCTAGAGGAAATGCATAATAAGCTGAAAGAAATGGTAATTAGAAAGGGAGAGAGAGGAGAGAGAAAGGTGGGGGGAGCAGAGAGACTGGGCACATGATAGTAGCCAGCATGTTTGAGGGTTAGATGTTGGAAAGGGGAAGGAGAAATATTTGAGGGCAGGCTGTGTTCTATGTGGAGGACACTGAAAGAGTAGTCCTGGAGAGAGAAGTTTCAAGTTTTCTACTCCAAATAAATTGCACATTTTCCTTTGACACCTAGTTTTTTGAGATACCTAATAAAATTTCAAACAGTTTATGTAGTACAAAGAATGAACCACATGGGACTATGAGATTTATTTGTTATAGTCCTGATTATTTATTATGAATTTATGATCCCTGATTTAGATTGTCTAATATTTAATAGGCATGTGCTGTAGGTGAGGCCTCTGTGGGCTCTGCTGGTTTTTCCTCTTTTACATTTTGTGCTTTGCAATTGCTTTAGGGCTGGTATTTTAAATCTAATTTATTTTATATTATAAAATTGTCTTGAGAGTTTAAGTGCTGGAAAACAAAACAACAAAAAAAATTGCCCTATGGGACTTTTAACTTCAGCTTCTTCTGCCCAGCTGTACTGATTGCAGATGCCCAGAACCTCACTGGTAACAAGGTGGAATGGGAGTCAGGGGTGGGAGAAAATGAGCTGGAGCCCACAAGGCCAATCATTATCACATTTCCTCACACAATCTGGAATTGCTGCCTTGCTCAGTTCTCTTAATTTTAAAAACCAAATAAGAAAGAATTTATCATACCAGTGTTAAATGCATATGATTGCCTCCATGGGGAAGATCTAATTCTCAGGACAGAGAGGTAGGAAATGCTGTTAAGTGTGACAAGCCCAAAGGCCATGCTGATCACTGTGATGCATTTGATTTAATCCTGGATGTTGGGGGACTTAGGAAGCTCAGCCTCAGCTCATGGCCCAAGTTCTCCCAACAGCTTATGAAATGCTAATACAGTTAGCAACCCTGGATGATCTCATCTCAGTCAAGAGGCCAGAGAAGACCCAGGCTATTATATCTTCATCACCCCAACAATAATACCAGCTGGGACTTACATAGTTTCAAAATTCCTAACTTGGATCATATATTCAACCAGCACCACCACCACCAAAACAAACATTTCTTGAAAAGTAGATACTACTCAGTTCCTCTTTATCATCTCTTAGTTTCACTATCAAGACAACTTCCTAACTAGCTTCCCTGTCTCTGGTCTGCTACTGCCCTGCCCCATCTTTGCACCCCAGGAATACCTTTTATGCTAATATCAAAGTGAAAACAGTAACAACAAATCCTACATGTCATTCCTTTGCTAAACCTTCTATGGCTTCCTATTGCCTGCAGGATAAAAGCCAGAATTCTTTGACTGGCGTTAATGGGCCTCTATACCCTGACTCCAACTTCTCTTCAACAACAAACTGTTGGCTGTGCTTTCCTGTAGGCAAGGACTAGCCTTATAAATGCTAAAGGGAGTGACCTTTTGTCACTGAGGTGGGGGCAAAGTAGAGACAGGGAAAGTAGTTAGGAGAAACTAGTAAAATATCCCAGTTGAGAGAGACCCAGGACCCCCTTTTCTACAAGTTGGAAAACTTGTAGAAAAATCTGGCTTCTGAAATTTGGGAGATTTTTATACTTTTCTTGGTGAGACACCATGGGCACTAAGGCATGGATGCCTCTAGCCTAGTTTTGCAAAGGTAAGGCTGGATCAGCTTTGTTCAAGGGTTAGCCCCCCGTCAACACTGTAACACCCCTTGCAGTATGGTAGAAGGTGGAGTACAATTATAAAGAATGACGGGAGAAATTTGTTCCCTGGTGCAACCTTCACCTTTAAACTTGGAAGAGCCCTCCTATCTTTTCCTTGGCATATTATGATACTTCACCCTCAGACTTCATTAAACACCTTGATTCCAGGGGCAAAACTTGTTTCCTTTACTTTATCAATAGGCCAGGTGAATGACAAAATTACATAATCCTCTGCATCAATCATGGGAAATGAGGAGGCAAAGTATTTTAAGGCAAAAGGTATTTGAGATTATCACCAGGTGGCTCTGGTTAATAGATAATGAAATTGATAAGGACGAAGTCATACTTTGACAGCTTAGCATCCTTAATTCCAGTTGGTTTCTAGTTTGGTCAGCTGGATCAATGCCATTGCCCATTATATGAAATTCAGAAGAGGAGTGATTGTTTTTTGCACAAGTTGAACTGAAGTGCCTCTAGGCCAGTGGTTCCACTGTGTGGTCTTCAGACCAGCAGGATCAGCATCACCTGGGAATTTAGTAAAAATTCAAATTCTCAGACCCCACCCCAAATCTACTTGATGATAACTCTGGGGTGGGGCCTAGCAATCAGGGTTTTAACATGCACTCCAGGTGATTCTGATAAATGCTACAAATTGAGAACCGCTGCTCTAGGACATCCAAGCAGAGCTGAATATCAGGCAGTGGGCAATGAGTCTGAATGGGAGAGGACAGGAATGGATGTGCAGATTTGAGTCTCATCAGTGTGTTGCAGTTGACACGAAGTCTGGACCCTCACTGAGGAGGAGAGAGCAGAATGAAAAAGGAGGGCCCAACAGTGGAAGATGAGCCACTCTTTCAAGGTCTATAGGATTCGATATTGCTTTTCATTTATATTTTACAGAGGGCGTATATGATTTTTAAAGCAGAATGTCCCTTTAATGAAAATGTTCAAGGCAACAAAGGAAAAACAATGTAACAAGGTGAAATCCTGAGGCAGAGGCAGGGTCAATACAAAAAATAATTTTTTGGACGGGGTCAACTAAAGCATGTTGAGGCAGAAACCTACGTTATTTAAACTTTACAACAATCCTGTGAAACACTTACTCTCTGTGATGAAACTGAAGCCTTGAGAGGGTAGACTTGTCCTTTATCTAAGATCACATACAGGTGAAGCCAGGATTTCACCAAGCTCTTGCTCCTTGTATAAAGCAAAGCTGTTAATTAGGCCTTGCTCAGCTCTTGGACCTTGAGGTGTCTAGATTGGTTCAGTAACGCCCCCAAGGGGACTGCACCTGCCTGTATTTGAACTTCTGTGAAGTCCCCTCCCACACTGACTCTATTTGGTCATGTGACTTGCTTTGGCCCATAGGACATTAGCAAATGTGAGGCAAGCAGAGGCTTGAAAAGCACTCATTGGTGGCACTTGCCCCTCTCTCTTGCTGATTTTGGAGCTCACCCGCATGTGAAGAACTAGGGCTAGTAGATTGGAGACACAGGCCCGGCACCATCCCCCATTGTTACGAGTGAGGCCATCTTAGACCAGACAGACTGAGTCTGTTGCTTGACGATAGTCGCCTGAGTGACTCCAGATGAAACCAGCAAAACTGCCCCACTGAGCCAATATTGTGACCCACAGAAATGTGAGTAAAAAGTAATTCTTGTTTTCAGCCACTAGTTTTTGGGGTGTTTAAGCTATAGAGCAATAGGTTTCTGATTCGGGCCCATTTCTGTGAGGTGGGTGGAGGGGCAAAGCATACTCCACTCAGTAAGACTTGTGGAGTTTTGTTTCTTAGATACTCTCCCAGTAGGAGACCACTTCTCCTGTGATCTTTAAAATGGCCAATTCCACATCCTCAGGGATTCTTCAAAATTCTTCAGGATTCTTGCTCAGCCTCCTAAGCATTTCTAGATTCAGGTGAACACAGGGAACTCAGTCATTATTTTTTTGTGTCTGCTTTTCCTTCCAAAGGAAAGACCCAGTCAATTACATACATCCAGTAGATTCCAGTGACAATTGCTTTATTGAAATAGGGAGAGTGAAAATAGATACTGTTTGTGAGCAGACTTGAAATTCTGATAAATCTTTTCAATACAAAATACCTAAACTTATTTAAATATAGACAGCCTTTCATTATTTATTTATTTTTAAAGATTTATTTATTTGAGAGAGTGTGAGCAAGCGTGTATGTGGTGGGGGAAGTGGGGGGAGAGGGAGAGAGAGATTTTCGAGCAGATCCCCCCGCCCTGCTGCGGGGGGCCCATCGAAGGCTTGACTCAGGGCTCATCCCATGACTGATCATGACCTGAGCCAAAATCGAGAGTTGGATGCTTAACCGACTGAGCCACCCAGGCGCCCCAATAGACAGCCTTTCAAATGTACACTTGAAATTAAAATAAGTAAAAGAAATTAGGTAAAATAAGGGAAGGAAAAATAAGGTAAAAGAAAATTGCGTAGATCAAAAATCAGGAAGAAAATAGAAACCAGAGGAGTAGCTGGGCTCTATGGAAACAACTCTGGTTTTATGTAGGGTGAGGAGTAACAGCTGGGAAGCTTGCAAAGAGTAGGGCCCTCAAAATGCCATCTCTGTGGTCAAAGGGAAGGCTAGAAAAGAGAAATCTTTCCATATCCAGGGAGACAACCAGGAAACTTGTTAATTTTGATGTAGGCTTTAGGTGGGAAAAAGTCTCCCCTAAGCATTCATAACTACCAGCAAACAAATAGCTATTGTTTTAAGGCACCAAGTTTTGAGATGTTTGGGATTCAACTTTATACTTCCTACATGGTCCAGGAAATCCCAAGTTGAGAAATTAGCTTAAAGTGATTCTGGATTGCTATATCATTCTAAAATTATAATGATACATGGAATTATGACTGTGAAAGCATCATGCAAATATATAAACACAGTTTTCTTATCCCAAGAGACTGGAGTATATAATTTAAATTAAAAAATATTTTTGATTCAGTGATTCAGCTTGCTGTGTGATTCTGATCAAGGATCTACTCATCTTTGGGCCTTTCCTTCTTTATTAGGTAAAAGAGGGGTCATTTTTAGCCCTAGCTTTACATGGTTCTATAGTTCTGTGAAATTATTAGTTCATGAATATATGATACAGTACCGCAAGGTCTAGGGAATAGAAAATTAAGATCTTATCTTGGTCACTGTTTCTGATTAGCAAAACCATTAGTGTTGGCTCATTTTCACTAGCCTGAGGCTCCACCAACCTGAAATAGTTGGTGAGAAAGGGCTCTTTTCTTTCTTCTCTGAGGTCTCTCAGTGTCTAGGCCATACAGATTTGCTTGTTACAGTGTCCCTGCTAATGGCCCTGCAGAAGGCCCTCATAGGCTTTGGGGACCAGGAGCACCTAAGCTGACTTAGGAAAGCACATCCCCTTGCATTTTTCACCAAGTGACCTCCATTCAGGTGGGCAGGGTGCCTTCTCTGGGTATGGATGTTAGAAGGATAGGGATAATGTCATAAGAAGGACTTTTGTTTCAGGTTTAATTTGCTTTTTTTTAGAATAATTATTTATATGTTTGCTGGACTTAAATATAATTGAAAATAATTCATGGACATTATATATTGATGTAGTCAGGTATTTCCATGTTTCTTATAATAAGAATATGTATTTTAGAAATGAATATGAATAGGACTTTAAGAACGAAGTATTTTTTCTTGCCCTAAGAAAAGTAACGTGCCTAGAGTCATACATCAGGAAAGCTGCAATTAAATAGTTTAATAGACATAATTTTGAGAAAAATAAATATCTCCTTCCTGCTCTAATTTTATAAAGCTACCAGAATGACTTTTAAAAAACATACCCCTGGATTAACGTTTTTACTCTCCAGTGACTTCCTATTGTACTTAAAAGCAAAACTCTTTAATAACCTACAAGGCTTTTCATAATCTTGCTCCTCTTATCTTCCCAACATTATTTCAAGCCATTTCCCAGTCCTTAACCCTGCCCTGGCCTGCTGGCCTTCTCTCAGGTCCTTAAATACAGAAGCCCTTTTCCACCTCAGGTCAGTTCTGCCTGTACTATTCTGCATGTAAGTGTATGGTCTCCTTAATGAAGAAGCTGGCCAGGTACCACGGAGTCCTCTCTAGCCTTTAACCTGTGGATAGCATTGTGGGCAACACCTAGCATCTCTGATTTTTGGTAGAAATCCCTGCCTCTGTCCCGAATGGGGCCCTATCCCTAGAGCAGAGCAGAGCCGAGGTGATTCATGAACCAAGATAAACAACACATAATGTTGCTCTGGCCTCAATAAGTGGCAGGGTTGAGCATATGATCTGGATCTAAACTAATGAGTGCATCCCATTTCCCTGGCCACAGCTGTTGGTTATGGGCATATGACCCAGTCAGAGTTTTACTCTCCATATAAAAATATAAGGCAGAGACAGGTGTACTCTTTCCACTGAAAGAGATATCGATAGAACTGCTGTGGCTACTTTGAACCAATGGGGAATAACCGGTCTGAGATCTGTGCCAAAAGAGAGCTGACCTGGGAGAGAGAAACTAAGTCCTAAAAATATCCTTTGAGCCCCTGTCTAGCCACACGTGGACTTTTAGTTAATGAACCAATAAATTCCTGTTTTGTTTGTGCCTTTCAGTTGGCTTGGATTCTCTGCCTCTCGCAACCTAGACAGTTCTGAATAATAGAGGAAGCTACATCTTTCTGCATCACCACTCCCCAGTTCCTGCCACTGCCCTCAGCCCGCTTCATCCCTGGTCCCCTTGGTTTCTTGATTGCTGGAAGTGGCCCTGGGTAGCTTTGTGAATTCATTTGCTGCAGAGGAGTTTCTGTACCTGGTGTATAGAGAAGTAGCATGTCATGAAATTCGGTAAATGTATCACTCCAACAACTCCTGGTCAGGGGCTCTTTCCATTCCAGAACCTAACTGCATGATGATGCAAGATAAGTGGAGACTAGAGGCAGAAGATAAGCTAGAGCCCAAGAAACCAGCAAGATGACTATTGTAGAAATGAAGGAAAGTTGGAAATCATTATTGAAGATGGACTACAGTCCAGAAATGTGATTCCATTTAATCTCCCTGGTCACTTTGCTTTTATCCACACTTTGCAAATGAGGCTCTGAGGGGTAACTACTTTGTCCAAAGATAGAGACTTCACTTAATGCAGATATGCCAGTCTTATGCCCTTGGCTTTCTCACAAGACCACCATTTATAAGTGAGGTAGAGGGGAAATAGATTAGCCTGATGGTGGCCCTGAGAGGGGTGATGGTAGGTAAAAGCATAGCTGTTTCAAAGAAATGAAAGCGTTTCCCCAAATTTTGGATTCAATCTCAATATATTTTAGCCTTTCATGTTCATACAACATGGTTTGAATGCAACACCCCAGACCTCGGAGAAGGAAATATCTGGATTTCTGTCTTTGCCAACCCTTTATAGCAGTGACACTGGGGGAAATTATCTGCTTCTGTTTCCCCATATGTCAATTACCTGCTTCTTAATATCACAAGTGTAGAGATGGTACTTATAACTCAAATACCAAGGACATCACAAGTAGGTACTTACTACATCTAACTATTTTAATATTATATAACCCAGACAATTATTAATGCTTAAATATGATTTCCTTTGAGTATATTTCAAATGTTTCTCTATATTACTCTGATCTGCCTGAGATCCCCAGCCCTCTCTTCGTGGAGCTACTTATCTTGGAGGAATCAGAGAAAAGTACCTTCAAAATGTTGACGTAGGAAAGGTCAGAGATAGCATGTGAGGAATTTCAAAGATAATCCTGTCTTTCCTTTTCCTCCGCCAGACTCTGTTTTCAACTGGTTCGGAGTAATTTATCTCTGGTTCAGTTAAAGTATGTGGCATCATTTAGACACTGCAAATATAATACCAATTTTACTGCAACCTAATTGTAGAGTGACAAGAGATAAATCTAGAAGATACATATAGTATGAAATGGCCAAGTGTGCTTCACTTATAAGAACCACACATAGAGGAACATTATGCTGGAAGTGAGGAATAGCTGAAGTTGTAATTCATGCAGATGCATATATAAATAATACTGAGTACTCCTAGGACATCTGCAACTTAATCAGTTGCCCATTAACATATTGTAGGATAAATGTAGATCTGTAATTATTGTATGCTGCTAAAACCACCTTTATTTTCATTTAAAATCCTGGTTAGATGATCTGTGGTATCTTTGGAGACTTTGTCAACCTTTTGAATTGAGGATATATATAGGAAATTATGTTTCAGATAAATAAATAAAAGTGCAATATTCTAAGCTGTTAATGGAGCTTGAAAAAAACCTACAAAATCACCCCAGCTTAAAATCAAGAGACCATGATTAAATTAAAATTAAAGAAGGAAAGGATCACAATGAAACAAAAATCTTATACATTAGAGGGTTTATTTTAAAACAGCTCTAAATTCCAAACCTGAATCACAGAATGTCATGATTGTCAACCAACATTTATTGAGTACTATAGTAGGTATGTTGAACTTTGAATAATTGAATTGCACATTTTAAAAATAATCTGTCTTTTATGGCAGAAATCAGGCAGTTCCTGGCATAATTTGACAGGAATGTTCTGCCTTTTCCCTGTCAGCATGGTGTGAGGCAATGCAATTAAAATCTAACTGTGATTTGTTTTGACTGGTGGGATTTTTCTCTTTTCTTTCTAATGTAGAATACATATTTATTCACATGATAACTTTTAGTAAAGCAATATAACCTATATTTTAAGTAATTTAATGTTATTAGTGTCAATGGAGATACCCTTTGAGGATTGGACCCTTATGTTTTGGGTGCAATGACACCTAATATTCTGTCTGCTATTCCCTCTTGCTCTCTGAAGCAACTTTAATTTTTCCTGTCCCAAACTGTCCAGACTACCAATGCCCCTTACTGGCAGCATCGTGGCCTTGGACTTCCTACCTTTTTCTGTCCCCTCTCTAAGGCCAGCTCAGTATCTTTCTTCTGTGGTTCACTGCTGACAACTTAGCCCCAGACAACATCTTTCCTTCATACTGATAATATTTTCTGTAGCCATGAACCATACTGCTGCATTCCATCCACATATGTTTCCTTCTTTTCCTTTATTTTCCAACTGTTACACAGAAATATTAAGACTCTCCTCTCTTCTTTTATCCTTCTTTCTTTTCATGGTTGGTTCAGAATCACCCTAGAGGGAAACTTCTATGCAAAAAAAGGAAGAACAAGTAGGTACAAAAGTAAAAATTTACAGAAATAGGAATATTTAAACTTTCACAATTAATACACAGTTACCTTTAGAATCTTTCCAAGTCTGTATATCTTTATATCTTCCTCTTATAAAATGTCATTTTCTCTAGGTCAGAATTCTCTTACAGTTTTCACTTGTATATTTCTAATTATGAGTAGAAATAAGCTTTCTTTTTTTCATATTGTTAAGTCCTTTGACTCTCTTTTCTGGGGTCCGACTGTCCTTATCCTTTACCCATTTTATGTTAATGGTCTTTTCCTCACTGATTTCTAGGAGTGCATGTATTAAGAGTTTAGCTCTATTACAAATATTTTGCTAAGATATTTTTCCCATTTGTCCTTTGTCTTTTGGCTTTATGATTTTCAATGCAGAAATTTCTTTTTATTTTGTGCAGTATTTTTTTTTTAATATTTGAAAGTTTTTATTGGTCATTAGAGAAAAATGAATATTCCAGTAGAAAAATGGACATTTGGCATAAGGAAATTTCTTAAACACATAGAAAAATTTAAGAAGCATGCAAGAGTGTTCAACTCTGTGCAGCAAATTTTTATCTCTCCCTCTCTTTGGCTTCTGGATTTTGAGTCTTAGAAAGTCCTCCTTAATCCAAGATAATAAATTCTCCTGTATTTTCTTCTAGTACCTTTATGACTGCATTTCTTTTTTACATTTAAATCTTTGATACATTTGGAATTTATCATAATATACAATGTGGGGTATAAATAAAACTTAATTTTTTTCCAGTTAGTCAAATACCATTTATTGAATAATGCATTTTTGCTCCACTGAAATGCCACCATTATTGATAGTAAATTTCTGTGTATATTTGGGTCTCTTTCTGAAGTCTCTCTTCAGTTCCATAGGTTAGTCTGCTTATTCATGCACTATATGGTTTTAATCCTTGAGGCCTTATTATATGTTTTAATAAGGTTAGCACACCTTCCACTGCTCTTTTTGTTCAGAATTTTCCTGGCTAATCTTAATTACTTTTCCATATGAATTTTAGAATCAACTGGCCTAGTTAAAAAAAAAATTGGTATATTTATTGAGATAAGATAAATTTATAAATGACATTAGAGAGAATTAATATCTTTACAATGTTGAACATTCCTGTCAAAAAACATGCCTTTCAAATTGTTCAAGTCCTTTTTTGTGTCCTTTGTTTTCAAGTTCTCTTCATATGGGTCTTGCACTTTTCTGTTTAAGCTTATTGCTAGATATTTACATTTTTGTTGCTATTAGCATTTTCTTTCATTATATCTTATGACTGGCTGTTGTGTTCTGTAAAGGTTATAGATGGCCATATATTATTTCTATCTTAAAGAATTTTCTTGTTTGCAGTAATGTTTTAATCTAAAATAAGATTTTTGGGTTTTTTCCTCCAAAAAAACCATATAATCTAAAAATAGTATGTTTAACTTCTTTCCAAATTTTATAATTCTCTCCTATATAACGGTATTGACCTCCAATACAATGTTAATTGCACAGTTGTACCTCGAGTATAATATTAAATAATGGTGCTAATAGAGGGCACCTGTGACTCTGTTTCTGAATATAAAGAGAATGACTTTAGTGCTGTGACTCTCAATCTTGACTGCACATTAGAATCACTGGGGAACTTTTAAAAATCCCAACATCCAGGCCTCACCCCAGACTGATTAATCAAAATCTCTGGCTGGCAGGACCTAGGTATCAGTATTGTCGAAAGCTTTCCAAGTGATTATTTGTGCAGAAAGATGACAAATTAATGCTTTAGTGTTTTTTCCTTTTAAGCATGGTACTTGCTTTTAGGCTGAAATAGGTATATTTTACCATGTTATCTATACATTTTAATTTTGAAATTTTTAATTTAAAGTATTTAAATTTTGTTGAATATGGATTTTCTCTATAGAACTATTAGTATAATGAATTATAAATCCATTACCACTATATTAATATAATGAATTTTATTAGTGGATTTCCTGTGTTGAACTATCCTTGCATTTCTTAAATAAAACTCATTAGGTATCCAGTTATTATTCTTTTAATGTTCTATTAAGATTGCCCTGAAGATTTCTTGCCATTGATATTCATAAGTGAGATTGATATACCATTGATTTTGTGTTTGGGAAATCATTGACAGGTTTGACATTTCTATACTCACATTATAAAAAAATATTTGGAACCTTTCTATGATTTAAAATAACTTAAACTGGTATTGGAATGGATTTCTTTTTTAGAGTTTGGCTGAGATTCCCTGGAAGCTTATGGATCTGGTGCTTTCCTGTGTGTGTGTTGTGATGAGGGTTGAGTAGGTAGTGCTCTGACAGCTTTTACTTTTTCTTTTATAGAGATCAGTTACTTTAGATTTTCTATCTCTTATTGGGTACATTTTGGTAAATTACATTTTCCTAAAAATTAGCCATTTAATCCAGCCAGATTTTTAAATTCATTTTCAAAAGGTTGAGTATTCTTTAAGATTCTTCTACTAATTTCCCTTGTTTTGCTATTATTTCCATTTTATATCTTATTTTTGCAACTATAATTTTTATCTTGATTAGATCAGATTTCTAACTTTATTTTGATTAATTTTTTTTGAGAGAGTGTATAAGTGAGTACGTGGTGGTGGGGGGGTGAGAGGGGCAAAGGGAGAGGGGGAGAGAGAGAGAATCTTAAGCAGGTTCCACGTTCAGCGTGGGCTGATGCAGGGCCCAATCCCACGACCCTGAGATTATGACCTGAGCCTAAATCAAGAGTTGGGCACTTAACTAGCTGAGCCACCCAGGTGCCCCACAATGTATTTAATTTTAAAAAGTATTTTTCCTTTAAAAATTAGCAAAAACTTTATTAGCATTTCTTTTTATTGATTCCAAACTCATTAATCTTTTCTTTGACTGCTTCTTTTTTCCTTTGGTTTATTTTGTTATTTTTTCTCATAATTTGAGTCAGATTCTTTTTTTTTTTTTTTAATTTATTTGAGAGAGCGAGTGAGCGAGAGAGAGCACACAAGCAGGGGCAGAGGGAGAGGAAGAGAGAGAAGCAGACTTCCCTGCTGGGAAGGGAGCCCGATGCGGGACCCGATCCCAGGACCCTGGGATCATGACCTGAGCCAAAGGCAGACACTTAACTGATTGAGCCACCCAGGCGCCCCTTGAGTCAGATTCTTAATCCATTTATTTTTCATCCCTTTTTTAAAGTATACAAGGTTGTCAGTTCTCCTTAGAGTTCTGTTTGTTCTGATTACTGTAGGTTTAGAAATAAAATGTTTTCATTATCATTGTTTTCTTAAAATCCTCCCATTTATATTTGTTATTTCTTTTTCGACTTGAGAGCTGATTAACAGAGTTTAAACATTTTCAGATGGAAATGACTTTTTGTTTTCCAACTTAGAAAAAATTTCTAGTTTATTGCATAATGGTCAGAAGATGTTTTCTATACATTTTTTACTTGGAAATTTTTGAGGTTTTCTTTGTGGCTGAAAATGTATTTACATATATGAAGATATTCCAGGGATACTTGAAAATAAGGTATAGTTGACTTTCAAGGTGCAGAGTTTGAAACAGATTATTTATATCTACCTTATTAATTATGTTAAGTCTTCGGGTTTTTTTCTTATTGGGTTATTTTTTATCTTAATATGTCATTAAATTGAGAAACTTGAATTAAACTCTTCTAGTATATTTCTGAATATTTATGGATATAACTACCTTGATATTAAATATATTTGTTCTTCATTGTGAATTGAACCCATTGTGAACATGCCCTTTTGCCATGTTTAATGCTTTGCAGCCTAACTTCTACCTTGTCTGATGATGAGATCAAGTCCTGTGTTCTTTGTTTGCATTTGCCTGTACACCTGTACTGTTCTTTTGTTTTCAATCTTCTTGAATCACTTTGTTTCAAGAATGCTTTCTGACAGAGCCTGGAGCTAGCTTTTGTTTTGTGATCTGATCTGAAGATATTTTTTTAAATAAGTGAGTGACATTAATTGGTGTGAGAGAGGTTTTTGGTGTTACTTCTGTCATATTATTTTGTTACATTATTTATATAGATCGAATTGTTCACTATTTGCTTTGCTGTGTGTATGTGTGATTAGTTCTTTTAATATATAGAAAAACTATGGTTTTTCCCTGATGATTATAACCTTATATAATATCCTCATTTCCATAATTCAGTGCTTCCCAACCGAGTTCACATCATGGTACACCTAGAAGATGGTGGGGTGTGCCACCTTCGGGTTAATGGATGAGACCCCTAGATGGGACTGTTCTGTGGTGGGGTGGGGGATCTTCCTCTGCCTGCAGCTCCCAGCTGAGCTAGGGGATCAGCACACCTGAGCATTTTCAGTGCACCTGTTGATAAGCTTTACTGTTTCTTGATATCAGAAGGATAAAATGAGCTCCTTCCCTCTTCCTTTCCCTCTTTTTCTCCCTAGTCTTCCTCATGTTTCTATTTGTACTGCTATATGTGCTTGCATTCTATTACTGATTTGTCAGCTCTAAATAATATCCTTTGACTCTCTGTCATTACAGATTCAGCAATCAAGATATTTACCTCTTACCTTCTACCCACTGTTTCCCCCCGCTTCTTTTGTTACCTGTGTCTTTTGTACTTTACTGGGACATAGATTTCTTGCGATCCTAATTCCCATATTTGCTGTAGTTTTTGCTTTGGTTTTGTTATTTGTAGGATGGATTTGTTTTTCTCATCTTCTGCTTCTATCATTTTTATCTCTAAATTTAAAAAACTTCATCTATTACCACATAATTCAGTTTTATTCCTTCTTTCTATATGCCTTAGGGCCTTGCCACTCCAGATTGAGTTTCTGTACTCATTTTTTGCAAACAAAGGCTGTACTATTACTCTTCCATATAAGTCCTTCTCCCCTAGGGAGTGTATTTTTGCTGGCATTTTCTGAGATCTGCTGTGCCTGGACCTTCTGCCACTCTCCATGCTTCTTCACTTCTTTTTATGAGACTTTGTTTTGGGCAACCCTTAGACATATTTTGGAGGCTGCAGGTTACATCTGTCTCTTTTACACTGGCAAATGGAGTTTTCAGGTCTTGTTGTTGTTGTTTTCTTTTGGTTTTGGATGAGTTCCAGCAGAGAAGGAGGAAATGTTGACCTATATAGCTATATTCATACTAGAAAAATATTTCTCTCAATTTCAAAAAAATTGCCTTAATGTACTGCTTCAGTTTCCTCATACAGACACAACTTTGTCATTCCATTCATAAACAGCTCTCTGTGTGTGTGTGTGTTTGTGTGTGTGTGTGTGTGTGTTTTAACCTGGTTGCAAAGGAAGTTGAAAGAATGGTGTGAGGTTGAATTGAATTGGTAAATGCTCACAATCAGGCTTCAGCCAGATGGTAGATTTTCAAACTTACATGAAGATATAGTAATGATCAGTAAACAGAAAATGAAACAATAGTAAAGAACCCCCCAGAGCATCATAAGTAAGTGATCTTCTATTTGGAAGGCTTCCAGCCACAATGGAAGCATTTCCAATAATTAAAAAGTGTGGCTTCTCCACCCAGTATAGCATTTATCTTTCTCCTTTCCCTCCTTTATACCGACTACTTTCCCACTTTGGTCTTTTGCTATTGTGATAACTTTGTCAGGGTTCCTCCACAACTCTAAATTTTCCATGCTGTATAATATCTGGGCAGAGAGAGGAGTTATTTTCCCAAAGACCATTCCTTTTTCATCTTTCTTCACAACACTTTTCTTATCTGATTACTTCCCCCTTTCAATTTAATATTTTCCCTTCAGTATTTATCTGTCCTTAATCTCTGCTTATATGCCCGATCTTGGCTTCTCTCTCAAGTTTATTTTTTGCTCATTCTTCTTTCCTCAAAATCTTACCATGTTCTTTCCAACCACACCAAGTATCATCCAGATTTTCTGTTCAAGTTTCTCTCCCATGAACTATATTTACTAGGAATTGTCTTAATCTGCTTGGGCTGCTTCAACAAAACACCACAAACTGGGTGGCTTAAACAACAGAAATGTATTTGTTACAGTTCTGGAGTCTGGGAAGCCCAAGATCAAGGTGCTGGCTAATTTGATTCCTAGTTAGGACTCTCTTCCAGGCTTGCAGATGGAGATCTTCTTACTGTGTCCTCACATGGCAAAGGGAGAGACTCTAGTGTCTCTAGCTCTTCTTAGAAGGGCACCAACCCTATTGGATTAGGGCCCCACTATTATAACCTCATTTAGCCTTTATCACCTCCTCACAGGACCTATCTCTGAGTGAAGTCACATTGCAGGTTAGGGCTTCAACATATGAATGGGGGGTGGTGGTTGCACAATCTAGTCCATAGCAGGACAGTATGTGTTTATTGACATACTCTTATTTGGCAAGGAAGTGCTATTTTCTTATATACCATTATACAACTTTCCTCATCATTACACAATACTATGGTGCTTTCTATGGAGGCAATATAAATTATTTCTTTTTTAATTGTGGTAGAAAACACAAAACATAAAATGTATAATCTTAACCATTTCTAAGTGTATGATTCAGTGGTGTTGAGTATATACAAATTATTTTTTATGAGCCAAAGACAGATCTGTTATTAACCAGCATTTAAAGTTCTATGTTGATAATAATATTTTTTGAGCATTTACTTCTTGCTAGACATAGTATTGAGTGGTTTGTATGGATTATTTTATTTAATACTCATAATAATTCTGTAAGTTAGAAACTATTATTTCATCCGTTTAACAAGTAGAGACCCAAGTCTCAGCTAAAAACTAGTCTAAGGTTGCACAGCTAGTAAATAGCAGAGCTGGGATTCAGTGTGTTTAAATTGAATCCAAATTGACTGTGGAACTAATCTCCTTAACCACTCTTCTGCACCATATTTTTATTCTGTTTTTAAAAATAAAATATGCTAATATGGATAAGATATTTACTATATGTTCCAGTGTTTATGTAAAATGGATCTGTTACAGATGCCTGATTTGTGCTTCCAGTGATAGAGAAATCATCAAAGCAATTAATGTAAAACTGACATGAAAAAGCATTTACTTAACTCCTGCAGAATTTGTTTTCCTAAGGTAAATGGGCATAGAATGAGATTTCTCAACTTTGGTGTTATTGACATTTTGTGCTGGATAACTGGGGGGAGAAGAGCTGTCCTGTGCATTGTAGGATGTTTACTAGTATCCCTAGGCTCTACTTCCAAGATGACAACAGCACTTCTCTCCTCGATCCTAACAAAAAATAACTTCAGGGGCGCCTGGGTGGCTCAGTTGGTTAAGTGTCTGCCTTAGGCTCAGGTCATGATTTCAGGGTCCTAGAATTGAGCCCCACATTGGGCTCCTTGCTCCGTGGGGAATCTGCTTCTTCCTCTCTCTGCTCATGCTCTCTCTCTCTCTCTCTCAAATAAATAAATAAAGTCTTAAAAAAAAAACAAACAACACCTTCAGACATCACCAGATGTCCCCTAGGGGTCAAAATCTCCCACAGTTGAGAACCACTAACCTAGAATGCAAAAATATTCCATTACAGTTGACCCTTAAACAACATGAAGGTTTGGGGCACTGATCTCCTATGTAGTCAAAAATCCACGTGTAAATTTTAACCACTAAGAGCCTGCTGTTGACTGGAAGCCTTACCAATAACATAAACTGTTGATTAACACATATTTTGTATATGTATTATATACTGTATTCTTAAAATAAGCTAGAGAAAATGTTGAGAAAGTCATAAGGAAGAGAAAATACATTTAGTGTATTTACTGAATTTACTGTATTTACTACCTTACTGTATTTACTGAAAAAAAAAATCCACGTATAAGTGGACCCACAAGTTCAAACCCATCTTGTTCAAGGGTCAACTGTGTTTAGACTCTAAACCAGTCATCTGGGTGTTTTATGTATTAAAAAAAAAATCGAGGTTGAATGCATACTATGTACCAGGTACCATTTTCTAAGAGCTTTACAGGTATTAACTCATTTAATCCCCCCAAATTATAAGATAGATACCCATTAAGTATACAAATTATAATTCCTCAACCGTCTAAGGTAGATACCCTGTAGTAGATACATTATGTTAGAGGAAATATAAACTCTGCTAGTCTGATGGGAAAGCCCCCATTCCTATCCACAATGCTTAACTTCCTCTTCGGCTGTGCTAGTGACTTCCAATTGCTATTCTTGATAAAATTTTCGATATGACTAATTGAGAAAAGTAATAAAATGTGAGAAATAATTTTTTTCCCTCATAGGAAGAGAATGTGTTATAAATTTAATAGAAAAGGATATAATGCAGTAAGCGATTACTTTGGCTGTCTTGGCCTCTGAATGTTCCTTTTTGGCCATTGCCTAAGAGCTGCTCATGGTTCTGGATCATTCATCCTCCCAGAACAATGACAAGAGGAAGTAGTGTTCAAGTTTCTGTTGGTAGAATACTTACATATGTCAGTTCCCAGCCGGAACTTCAAGATAATTTTCCCCCAAATGCAATTCTGTAGTTAGAGCAACAGGGATATTGTCAATCAAAATGTCTGCCTTTCATCACCTATTGGATTATCAAAGCAAGTGGTATAGATACTTCGTCATTTGATAGGAAGTGACAAGGAAGTGAAGTCTGCTAGACTTCAGGTATCAGGTTATCTACATTAAACTTTAAAAAAAAAAAAGCTTTTTATTATGAAAATTTTTAAACAACTACAAAGAATAGAATAATGAACCTGATTTACTCCCCATTCATTATTAATACATAGTTGTCATCTATACTTCTCCCAACCAAATTTTTTGGAAACAAATCCTGTCATATTATTGTGCTGTTTTATTATGTCTCTCTAAAAATATAAAAAGCCATTTTGAACATAACTACACAAAATGATCTCATCTAAACATTTAAAAATAATTTGATATTGGATGTCTGGACAGTGATCATATTTCTCCAGTTGTCATATAATTATTTTTATAGTGTTTAACTTGAATCTAAATAAGGTTCATTAATTGCTATTGGTTGATTTGTTTTTAAATTTTCTTTCTTATGATGACTTTATTTTTGAGGTAAAATTTACCTTTTAAGTCTCTTTTGATCTATAGATTCTTACATATTTTTTTCTTGAATTTTTTTCTTTTTATAAATATGTTCCTTATGTTACAATATAATGGGTTTATTATTTTAATGCATTAATAAGTATTTTTTAAAGTTTCTCAGTTTTTATTTCCAACATGGTAAATGTCAATAGATATAATCCATATAAACAAAAGCTCTTTGTGGTCCCCAACAATTCTTTTTTCTTTTCTTTTCTTTTCTTTTCTTCTTTCTTTCTTTCTTTCTTTCTTTTTTCTTTCTCTCTCTCTTTCTTTCTCTGTTTCTCTCTCTCTCTTTCTTTCTGCCACTTCAGTCCTAAACTCACTACCTAGGGTTTGGATTAACTAACTAATACATGTATGTCACACTATACAGAAGCTGGGCATTAAGGAGGGCACGTGATATGAACACGGGTGTTAATACGCAACTAATGAATTGTTGAACACTACATCAAAAACTAATGTGCTATATGTTGGCTATTTGAATTTAAATATGTAAAAAATGTATATAAAAAATTATTTGCAAACAATGTAACAGATGATTCCTAAGGTTCCATCTAAACCTAAGATTCCACCCTTCTATGAATGAAGGATCCTAATAAATGTACCATTTTTTTCAGCACTTCTCATTCTTAAGTCTCTTCTTTCTGGAAACTGCTTTGAATCCCCAAGGCCATGTTAGCCCTTGCCTTCCCCATGCTCTCCTAGAAGTACATACCTCTTTCATGGCAACTTATTTCAGGCCAGGGAGCATATATTGAGAATTCCAACCTTTGTAAAATCGAATCTGTTTGGGTTTACCCACATTGATCTGCCTTATTTCCCAAACTTCAGTGATTTGAGTAGTACCATCACAATTTTTTTTTTTTTTTGCCCTATATGCCTAACACTTCTACTGCTGTTTTTGTTTTGAACTTAAATACCTCCTTTAGCTTTATCATACAGAGTATTATCCATGGAATCATAGTTTGAAGGTGCTAGTTATGCATTTTTTCACATATTAAGATAAATGCCTATCTTAAGTAAAAAGAGTGTGAACAAATGTTTAAAATACAAAGTAATCATCTTTGTACTGCCAAAAATCAGCTCTCATATCTCCAGTCGTCTGCACATAGCACTGTGGGAACCCCTGCTATGTACCTATGGGGTTCCTTGCCCATCTTCCCCCTTAGGGAGAGCAGGGGACTGGCTTTCATCTTTGTATCACCATGTTAGTAAGCCTGGTGCCTGGTGCATAGTATGCTTTCAATAACTGATGAATGAATGTCTCTCTTACTATTACCATAGTGAAATACTATTAGCAAATAGAAATCTTTGCTATTTTCTCTCATGTTGATTCCCAACCTCAAAAACTTCAGCACTCAAACATGGAATCAAAACATAGAGAAGTACCCAAACATGTAGAAGTGATGTGATGCCTATTTTTTTTTTACCTCCTAAAACTTTGTTGTTTTTATGATAGAACAAGGGTGTATTTCTTTTCAGTTGAAAAAAGGGGTCATTTATCCCACAGTTTCCCATCTCAGAGCTCTGATTTTCCTGTAAATTAGTGTTTAGATCTAGAGACATGTTCAAAATCAGGTTACTTAAAAAAAATGGTTATTTATTTTTGGCAAGACTACTTTATAGGTGGTGGCATGTTCTTTCATCAGGAGGCACATAATTTCTGGTTAGTGGCTTAGATGACCCTGTATCAGATCCGTTAGTTCACGAGGGGTTACAAAACTGTGGTAGTTTAATCCTTTATTTCTTCTTTGTCCTTTACCTGGAATGTCTGCAAAAAGAAACTCCTTTATCAACCATTTTGTTACCCTGTAGTACAGGTTATGCAGAAAAATTGGTTAAATATTTGCTTTTTTCTTTTTTTAGTTTTCAAAATAATCAGTTGGCTCCTTAGCATCCTCCAAAGGAGTTTGAGCTGCGTGGGTTTTTTTTAAGTTTTATTATGAATAAAAAATCACATGTGAATAAACATTTGATACATTTAACCTATTGGAGTTATTATCTGCATGCTCAAATTGTCCCAATTTTGGCTAGCGGGAGTCTTTTCAGTTTGGCTCCTGAGATTCTTTGGTATAATCCTGATAAATTCAGGTAGTTTCCTTGCTGTATGGTTTGACAAAATGCTTTAACTCCTCTTGTACATTTTCTGCCCCAGACCGGGAATCAACCATTCTTGAAGGAGAGTTGGTTCCTTTTAGTGGGAAAGGATTTTTAGAAACCATAATCTGAGTGCTAGTGGTGTTCATTGCCACTCATCATTATTTTGAGGCTTCTCAATGCTAGAGTTAGAATATATGTGTTACTTTTAAAGATGGAATACACCCTAAGTTCATATGCAACTTTCCTATTCAAATTCAGAACTTTAAAGCCTATAGAGTTTTTACTTCATCTTACGTTTGTGTTTTCTTTAAACAATACTGAAAGCCTTAGTTTTTAACAATAATGGAATAATCACTCATTTATCTCCTAATACTATACAACTGTCTCATATTAATAATATTGACATTTTTACTAGCAATATGTTTACTAAAAACCATATATTTTTTTCCTCATTTTCATTATTGTTAGGTTACATCCCTTTAGAGATATATAGTCAAATTACTATATTGCAAGGTTATTTGGAATAATTTTTGAGTTGTTATGCTGAGAAGTTTTGATTCTTGGGGATTGCTTTGTTTATTTCTTTAATTTTGTCTTATAATTATATAAAACATTTACATGGTCCTAAGATTAAATCTACAAAACGAGTTATATTCAGAGAAGTCTAGGGTCTATCCTTGTCCTCTAGCCAATGCTCTTCCCTTTTCTGTAGGTAACCATTCTTTAAAAAATTTATGATTTTTTAATATCAGGAAATATGTATTTATATCCTTCTTCTTAAACAGAAGCCACTGTAAATACTTTTCCTCATCTTGCTTTTTTTTTTTTTTTTTTTACTTAATATATCTTGGAGATTTTTTCATAGTAGTATAATTAAGATATTACCCATTCCCTTTTATGACTGTATAGTATTCCATTGCATGGATGTACCATAGTTTTTTTTAAGTCAGTTTCTATTGATAGGCATTTGGGTTGTTTCTGGTCTTATACCCTTCCAAATAATGTTGCAGTTAAGAACCTCCTACATGCATCTTTTATTATTTTTGTCAGGGTGGCGTTGAACATATATCTTTTGTTTTGGTCAGTGCATCTTTATTTAGGCATATTCTTTAATATTTCTTTTTTAGCAAGGATCTAGGAATGGTAAATTCACTCTTACTTGTTTGAAAATATATTTTTGCCCTTAATAATATAGTGTTGCTGGGCAAATAATTTTAAGTTAATAGTTATTTTCTTTCAGCATGTTGAAGATAGTAGTCCATTGGCCTCTATTATTGCTAGGGAGCAGTTTGCTGTTAAAACATGGCACTTTTTCTTTATAGACAGTTGGCCTTGTTGGTTGCTTTAGGATATTCTTTTATTTTTTAATTTTTTAAAGATTTTATTTATTTATTTGACAGAGAGAGACACAGCAAGAGAGGGAACACAAGCTGGGGGAGTGGGAGAGGGAGAAGCAGTCTTCCCGTGGAGCTCGATCCTAGGACCTTGGGATCATGACCTGAGCCAAAGGCAGACGCTTAACCACTGAGCCACCCAGGTGCCCCTAAGATATTCTTTTGGTTTCAGATTATCTACAGTTTCACGAAGGTGTGCTTGGAATGGATACATTTTAAATTTTAATTTACCTTGTTTGGTTTTCATTTTGGTACCTTAATCTGAAGAGTTTTATCTTTAATCAACTGCAAAAAATTCTTAGCCATTTTGTTTTCTATTATTACTTTCCTTCAACTCCAGCACCTTTACCCCACCACCTTTTCCTTCTCATGCTCCTATTAATTGTACATTCTCATTCTACTTTCCATGTCTCTTAATTTCTCTTTCATATATATTATTTCTTATAGTCTCTGAGTTTAGCAGTTTTGGTAATTTACTTATATATTCCTGTTCATATTTTTTAAAAGCTGACACATGTTTTTATTAAGTTGTTTTACAGTGCAAAGTAATTATATGTGGAATAAGGTGTTCAATGGGATTTGTGCTTGCTCTGAAATGACTACCAAAGGGTAAAAACTGAGGGAAAGGAGACCTCAAATACCTCACATTCTAGAGAGCCCCCTAGCAACTGGGGCTTATCAAGGATAGTCTTGTTGGCTCTGCTATCTCCAGAAATACCCAGGGGCTTAACTATATAATCAGAACATGAAGGAGAAGAGGAAATCATGGGAACCAGGGTAAGCCATCATTCTCCTGGAGAGGTATCCCTTACCGCTAAAAACCAAGTGATAGGGGGAAGCACAAAAATCTCATTAACATCTCATTCCCCAGTTGGGTAGCAGACTTACTGGCGTGCCTCCGTGCCTACGTGAGCAACAGGTGAAGAGAACTTGAGAAAGATGGGAGGGTGGAGCACCATGGGGACTCCAGGGAGGAGCCAGGAGCCCTCTCTGCTATTTGGTGCGTCAGATTCACTTAGGTCAAGTAGACACTGTGGAAAGTAGTCTTGATGAAAGATTTTGCCAGTTGCCACCTGAGAGGGAAGGCCACTGGGTGAGGAGATTCCAGTGGCAAGAGACTGTGGGATAGACCTCCCAGGACAGAAGCCGAGTATGGGAACATGATGAGTCACCACCAGCTGCTCTCCTACAGAGGGTAAGGGGCCTCAGAGGGCATTCTGGAGGACTTAATAGCTGTTCTTGCTTTGCATTTCTGGTTCTCTCCAGAATCTTTTGTTTCTTTCTTTGATCAATAGTTTTACTATTACTGCATTAGAGTAGACCCCTTTTCTTGTTTTTTACATGGGTGAATAAATTTATTGCTGTTTGCTGCCTTTACTATTTTTATTCATTTTGTTTGGCCTATTAATCGCAACACTGACCTTTCAACCTCATTAGGCTGTATTTTGACATACAGTTCCTGGTGTTTGATGTGATACTTCATACTAAAGTGAGTCTGCTTTAGTCCATCCAGGATTTGTTGCCAGCTTCCTCCTCTGTATCCAGGTGCCCTGTCACCACCTTCTTTCTGCACTGACTGAGCCCTCCTTTGCAGCTGCAGTCACTGTCCCGATGCTCCTCATGGCCAGCCCTCACGTGTGCTTTGCGCTCCAATGAAGGGGCCATTTGTTCAATCATGTAGGAAGAGATCGATTTTTCCAGAGTGATTTATACCCTCTGATAATTGAGCTATCATCAGTGACACCACTGAGCATGCAAAAGAAAGTGGCACCTCTAGTTACAGGGAGAGCTAAGTCCTTGAAAGCATCTGAAAATGGTGACAGGACCATCTGGATATCAAAATAGAATTCTAGCATCATTAGGGGCCCCTGGGCAGTATATGTGAATTTAAAAGAAAGATAAATTCTGTATTCAAGGAAAATTCTGCTAATGAGAACTGAGTTTTGAAAAGGTCATAAGCAAAGCCAGAGAGGTAACCTTGATATTACCCCCATATTTTTGTGCTTTTTATAAACAGAGATTGTTAAGAAAGATGTATTCTCCTCTCCTATGGTCTTATTACACCCCAAAGTACAGATACACATCTCAACCATTGCAATACCATGCTCTATGACAAGTGGCTAGGAATGATGAACAGAGAGGCTTGGGTTTGAATCTTGATGTTGCTGTTTACTTACTGCATGATCTTGGGAAAGTCACTCACCCTTTTGAGCTTGTTTACTCATAATACCTATTTTATAAAGTTGTTGTGAGGGTTAAACATGAAATTGATGTAGAATCATTTGGCACCTGGCCTCTAACTCACAAGGTTGGCTTCTCTTTAGACCATGCGAATAAAACCCATATTGGAATGAGCTTAGACTTATATTTCTCTTCTCTTTGATTTACTGATTTCACTGACTGGAAAGCAAGTCATACAGATAAAATTGGTGGACAAGAAGGCGATTACTGAACTTAGAAATATTAAGAATAGAGATTTAAACATAAAAGTTGCAAGAAAGAAAGCTGTCTTCTGTGAAAACAGTGAATTACAGGGGTGGATGGACCCTTTTATATTTTAACAGGGTTTCTAGGTCATTGGCCCTCTATTTATTATTTTAAGCATAAGCTGATCCCATTTGATGACAGCACTAAGAATTGATGATTTCTTTATCCCCAAAACAATTGAAGACAGAAGAGGAAGGCATAAAGCTCTAGAGTTTTTAAGGTTGGGGACCATCTGCCCAGGGATCATCTTCATATGTACAAGGTCAAATAGTAGGCACATGAAACTTTGAATTTCCTCCCCACTTTTCCAGCAAAACCCACCAGCTCAGAACCTTGGGAACTTTACTGTCTTGCCCTTGCTTCCTGCAGTCAGGGCCTGAATATGGTGTGGAATGAAATGCTGGAATTGAGAGCAGGTCTTTAAGTAAGACACCCCGTGGACCTGATCCTAGTATACGGTCAGTGCCCTGTAAATTGTGTCTGTTATTATTTTTACTCCCAATTCAGCTTTTGTACTCTAGTCACATTGATCCTGAATCTTCCTTTGAATGTTTCTGTGTAGAGGAGTCTTTAAGTGATTAGTTTTGGATTCTTAGCTTTTATATTCTGTATTTTGAATTCTGTCCATGTGGCCAACCTACTCCTGCTAATTGCAGTGCTCTCAATATAGAAGACATTTCTTAGATACAGGGTCTATTCCAGAGCATTCAAGGAAGACTGACAGGTCATTTTGGGATGGGCTCCTTTCTACTTTCCAAATTTAGTTTTTCTTCTCAAACTGTTCCAGAACCTGTGAATTTAAAGACCCTCATTTTAGTATCAGGGTTTTATGCAACAACACCCCGCCCCCACATCCCCCTTCATATATTCCCAATTTGACCAGGAAATCATATAGAAGTGGTCAGGGGATCCCGATGCCTTGTTTTGAAAATGTACATATTAATGCTTATCTTCTTCTCTTCTCAGCTCTTGATCAGAGCTTTGCCTCCCTGTAGGTAAAGACAGGGTTAGGATTTTTGCCAGCCTTTGTGTTGTTTCATTTTGGTATTCGCCTTGGATTCAGAAGTCCGCCTGCACCGCCCGCCCCCCCCCCCCCCCCCCGCCCCTCTCTGTCACATTTTCTCTTACCAGATACCCTCCTTTCCTGGCCAGCCATATCTCAAGTCATCCATCTTTTGGGATGAGATGTCATTACAAACCTAATAATTTTAAAGATGAAGATAATAGTAATAGGTAAGATTTACTGAATTTTCACCATATGTTAGACGCTGTTGTAGCCACTTTATAAATATGAACACATTTAATACTCACAACTGCTCCATGAAATAGATGCAGTTGTTATCTCCATTTTATAGATGGGGAAACTGCTACAAGAAAGGATAAGTACCTCGCATAACTGCAGCAAGTGGACAACAGCTTGGCCACAGGTCTGCTTGGACAGTCAGGTGCTGACTGTGGAGAATTTCCTCTGTAAGCACCTCTAGGCTCTGGGCACTGACATCCAGGATCCTGGCTCAGACAGTCCCAAACGAGACGCTCTTGTCATCAGCAAGAGCACAACATAAAAACAGTTCCTACAAAATTTATAAGATGCTGGAATAACGTGTCATTTCCGCAAATCTCCTTTAAAAGTACGTCTGCCAGACAACCTTTATGACATTACCTTTGTACTCAGAAAAAAATTATGAAGTAATGAAAAAAATACTAAAATAAGGTCACTTCCCTCCTCTTAACAGAGCGCTGAGAAGGTATTTTTAGAGCTTGTTTTCCAAACAAAGGAAGTTGAGCTGAAGAAGTCACTTCATTTGGAAATCAGGTGAAAGTCAACAACATCGCTGCTTATGAAATGAAAAAAACAACACATTCCCAGGAGAGTATCTCTACATGCAAACTAATTTCTAAGGTCAAAAAAAAAAAATTAGACATAATTCAGTCCAACAACAGGTAATTTTGAAAAGAGTTTATTTAGGAACTACCCACTAAGTAGGAGTTAGCAACCTACAATTATTTTTTGGTTTATTCTAAAATTCACTTGCATAGGCACAGCCTATTGCGGGGTGGGGGGTGTAGGGGACGGGACCCTGATTTGAAACATGTCGCTGCTAACCAAACAATGAAATGAAGAGAACAATAAAGGAAATCTTTCCAAAGGCTCTCTTCATTTACATTCTGAGATTACTGGCCTCATCTCTCTGCTGAAATAGCCTTGCGTTACCAGCCGTCCAAAAGCATAATCAGGTACTAGCGGGAGCTTTTGCTCCAGCAAACTGCACGAAGAATATTTGAATTCTGCCAAGACTATAGGTGCCTGTTTCAAGTTGTCATAGTATATGCTATAACGTGTCATAAATAAGGGAGGTACATTTATAAATCTGACATTAAAAATGTGTTCCTAAAATATCTCGTGTGTTCCCCAGCCATGTCAGCATAGAAATAATGTTTAGTATTTGTTTATTTTACTGGACCACCCCATGAACCTGGGGGAAACATGTTAGAAAAAAAATTATAGCTACGCCAACTATTCTGGGAGATACACGAGCCCTCCATGTTTATCAGGTTGAGGGCACTGTATTTTGATGTCAATAAGCAATTTTTCCAGCCCGGTCTCCTGCCCGACCCTTTTAATCCATCAATATATTATTAGAGATAAAGTTGGTGGATGCCTGCTGCAGTTAGAAGATAAATGACATCTCTGAAGTCAGGCATTAAAGACTAGATTAAGGCCTTGTGACACCGTTTTCAGTGCTCATCTGTGCACTTCTGTTCAACCTATCACACTGAGTGACAAGAAAGAAAAATAATGAACTGGGCCAGGGGAAGAAGAAGGAAAAAAAAAAAGGCAGAAAAAGAGAGAGATTTTTCCCCCCCCTAACACACAAACTACATCAGTTCATACTCGGGATTAGACTGCATTTAAAGAAAGGAAAAAAGAAAAGAAAATGGGGAATTGGGAAGGACAGGGAAGGGGCTGTTCTATAAAGATGAAAATAGACAGGCAAAAGGAACATTAAAGCCGAGAATTCCATTTCTGCCTGGCCAGTGTGGCTTTTGGTACCCCCCCACCTGCCTCCCAGCCTCTCCCATGCAGCCATCTCCCAGTTAGGAATCTTCTCCTTCTCCGAGTTAGGAGTGCTGACATAAATCTTGCTAAGAGGCAGCGCTCGGTTCTAAATCTTAGTGAATCATGTTCTTCTATTCCCGCCAAAGGATTTTCTTCACACTGCTACCATTGGTCTGGTTGGTGGTATTAAAAAGTTTTGTAAATGTACTCTGATAGTGATTTGAATATGGCTTCTGACTTGACAAATACACATGTTGAATTTTTTCTGATTGTGTGGAAAACAGTAGCCACAAATTAATTGCAAGGTGGAAGCAAAAGGAAAGGGAGATGCAGGCCAGGGGAGAGGGCCTAGGTTTGTGGGCAGGGGACCTAGAGTCTACTCTAATGCTGATTTGCCCTTACTCTTTTTCAATCACTTGTGTAGAAATAAAACCACCCCTCTCCCCATATGTCATGCCATGTTTGTGAGGACAGAAGGGACACCTTCCTTATAGAACTCTTTTGTTCCCAGCATTTCAGTAATCCTCCTTAGAACCCAAGTCCATGAGACATTTTGTGCATCATGGTGTTCCTAGGACCCTCCACAGTGGAACACATAGAAGGCCCTCCACTGATATTTGGTAACTGAGAACTCACAAACACTTATCTCTGACACCAAGTTCCTGTTGAATGTCTTATATAAATTCTTCTGCCATCATAAATATCCCTTGTCTCCAATTAAACACTTGGCTTTCTGGCCCTTAGCAAGCTTCTCCTGCTGTTAATCTTACCATCCAGGGTCAATACATTCTATCTGCTTCCAGGTCCTGGACTTTGCTTCCTTCTTGCATATCCCTTGTTCCTTACCCCTTTCTGTAGTCCCAGTTCAAGGCCTCTTTGTCTCAGATTTTATCTCCCCACAATCTCTGTCCTTCACATCCATCATACCAGCTGTCGCCAGATTGATCTTCCCCAAACTCTCCTTTGACTATGACATTCCTTGCTCAAAACTTCAGATTCCTTATTATAGCATTAAGACCCTCCAGGATCTGATCCAACTGCTTTTCCAGTCTTTTTTTCTCTTCTTCCTCCAAAAACTCTTCAGCAAAGTAGTTCACATGCTTCAGACATGGTTATCATTTAATCATCTCTATTTACTTACTATTGTTCTTCCTTGTATTGAAATTTTCTTCCTGAAAACTTATCCAAAATCTGTACCTCCCTCACTCACTTTCCTCCTTTTCCTTTTGACTGTCCTTGTCTTCCCTCAGTTGGACATGGTTTTTGCCTTCTCTGAGATACCATGCCTCATGTTGATAGAACACTCATGGCTGTAAGTGGCAGAACCTAGTTTGGCTCAGAAAGGCAGCTGGTTAGAAGGCGTGGTACTCATGGAAAAGGCAGGGGTTTTGTGGGTCTCAAGGAATCCAACCAGAAGATTGTCATATCCTTAGAATTCACTTTGCTTTGCCTCTGCTTTTTTGTAAATGTTGAGTTCATTGTCTCCATTTGATAATGGGATCCTTCTACATCAAAGATGGGCTTGAGGGGTGGGTAAACATATTGCTGATAGCTCTGGTCTCTTATTTTTCCCTTTCTTAAAAATTTTTTTCAAGATTTTATTTATTTGTCAGAGAGAGAGACAGCAAGAGAGGGAACACATGCAGGGGAAGGGGAGAGGGAGAAGCAGGCTTCCCGCTGAGCAGGGACCCCAACGCGGGGCTCAATCCCAGGACCCTGGGATCATGACCTGAGCCGAAGGCAGATGCTTAACGACTGAGCCACCCAGGTGCCCCTTATTTTTCCCTTAAGAGACAAACTGTTACTTGGGCTGCCCTACCCCAAGGGAAAAATCCTGGAGACAGTATCTGATCAATGTAGCAGTTATCAGATGTCCATCCCTGAGCCCAGAAAATGAGGCTGGGAGTGGGGGAGGAAGGTATTACAATTGGTTCAACCAGGGCATATGTTCTCCAATTTGGCTAGGAAGGTTGTGGTTGATTGCAAAAGTGGTCATCACCTTTTATTCCTCCCTGTGATTTTGAAGCTCCTTCCATCAAGGGATTGAGTCTATTTCCCCATCCACTAAGTCCTGGCTGCTTTGTACCTTGCTTTGGTGTCAACAGAATGCAGCAGAAGTGATGCTGTGTCAGTTCCAAGCCTAGGCCTCAAGAGACCATGCCTACTTCCCTTCTTTCTCTAAAACCTGCCACTGCCATGTGAACAAGTCTGGGCTAGCCTGCATGATAATGAGACAAGCATGGCCCAGTCATCCCTGTTACCCTAAATGACAATCAATCAGCTAACCACAAGGAGCAGAGCTGCTTAGTGAGTCATGAGTACCATCATTATGCCCAGCTGACACCAGAAGAACCATTAGATGAGTCCAGACCAAAATGCTAACCCACAAAGTCATGAGCTACATAAATGGTTGTTGCTTTAAGCCACTAAATTTTGAGATGTTTTGTTATACAAAAAAAAATTCTACTTGGCATGAATGTGAAATCTGTAATGACAGCAGCTCCCATTGGAACCACATAGCTTAAAGTAGAAGTAGGAAAGTTATGTTCTTGATAGACAAAACCATAGAGTGCAGGTACAGACAGTTCTAGGCACTTAATGTGGGACTAGTGCATTTTCTTTTCTCTTCAGTGGGATAGTGGGCTCCTTAGGGCAGTGTTCAACATGGTTCATCTCCTACAATGCCTAACAGATACTGGTTAATCTTAGTGAAATCTTTAATCTTAATGAAGTGAGATGGGATGTTATTCTACCATAATTCTAACTTGTGAATGCATAAGATCTAAAGATTTTTGTCATTGACTTATGTTTAACCTTATTCCTGAAAAAAAATCTTCCATGTGCTACATAAAAATGCAAGTTTGATTCCATACCTCAGCAATAGTTCCAAAAATTCAGGACTGAACCACCTCATGAAAAGGAAATATTTCTAGCAGTGCTCACAACAAAATCTGTATCTATTCTTTGTGCAGAAACTGAGCCTACTCATGTTTTATCACTGATGAAACATCCATTGTTACCATTTGTTGAGCATCCACTATGAGTCAGTATCTTAGTCAATTTTGACTGCTATAACAAAAGTACCATAGACTGGTGTGCTTAAACAACAGGCATTTATTTCTTACAGTTCTGGAGGTTGGGAAGTCCCAAGATCAAGGCACCAACAGATTTAGTGTTTGATAAGGGTTTACTTCATAACTCATAGACAGCCACATTCTTCTTGTATCCTCACGTGGCAGAAGGAGTGAGAGCACTCTTGAAGTCTCTTTTATAAGGGCACTAATCCAGTTCATGAGGGCTCCACCCTTATGCTCTAACATCTTCCGAAAGCTTTACTTTCAAATACTATCTCATTGGGTGTTAGGATTTCAACATAGGAATTTTGAGGAGGATGCAAGCATTCAGTCTATAGCAACCAAGCACTGTGCTTGTCATTGCATAAAAAAATATCTCATTTAATTTAATCCTTAAAATAGCTCTGTGAAGTGGTTATTCTCATTTTACAGATGAAGACATTGAAGCTTAGAAGTTAAGTCTAATTGCTCAAGTTCACACAGGTAGTAAGGGCTCAAGCAGTGATTTGAACATAGGGCCCTCCTATTTTATAGACCTTTCCATATTTGGATAGTGCTTCTGGGGGATGGGGGGTAACTTCTAAGTTGAAACAAAATCTTGCTATATTGGTCTTATTCTTAGTTTGGGGTCTATATATTCACTGGTTTCTTCGTCCTAGTTGTTTCTCTTCTTTTTTTGCCTTTTCAGATGTGTTTTAGAAATAATTATTTGCTTTAGCTTATCATAGCCTCCAGTGCATGGGAACAATTGTCTGTTTGTTTAGGCTCATGCTCAGTCATGGCGTGACTATGAATTATTAGTAATAGTTACTATCACTAATATGCTTGGGGAATTACATATAAAGATATTTAAATAGATACAAGGCTTCAACTTTCAACCTTTCTGTATGTAGCGAACATTAGCGGGTGCAAGTGAGCATAAGATACGACCTCTGCCTTCATGGACCCTAGACACTGGTGGGAAAGATAGACATGGACACAATGGCCTATAAATGAGGGCTGTGTATTGACTGCTAGGGCACAAGTCCATTTACAAGAGGATCACAGAAGAGGAAGTGACTTCCATCTGTAGGAATAAGGAAGTATTTACAGAACAGATGGACACTTGAGCTGAGTCTTGGAGGACAAATGGTAGTTAGAAGGGCAGAACTGATGTGGCATTCTAGTTTAGTGCCCCTGTTAAAAAATGCTTAGTATGTCCCAGAGAGAGAAGGAGCATAGCATTGACTTAGTCTTCATTATCATCAAGCATTAGATGCAAGATGAGAATTGTGGCAATGAAATAAATGAGAATTACAGTCCCAGGGGATGGAAAATGGGAGATCCTCCAAGATGTTGTCTCTGGGTCTCAGTGACAGTGGCTAGGTTAGATTGGCATTTCCTGGGGTGGCACATGCACATAGGCTATTTCAAGGTATTTTCTTCATTATAGGGAAGATATTTTAAATTCCAGAAGTATAAAAGTATGAGACCTATGGAGGGGAAACATCTAGTTTTAGGAGGTGAAACACACAAAGTAATGAAGGCAAATTTTAAGGAGATGGATTTCATCAGATTTAAGAAACCAATTTAAAAAATAGTACAGAGAAGGTACTAAAAAACAAAAAACAAAAAACCCCTGTATATTTCTTAAAGTGTGGGAGAAATTTTTTAAAATTCCATCTCTATTAAAATTAGTGTGTGCTCTGCTTTAATTGCTGTGGGAGGTTAAAAAATATATGGCAACTTTATTTTGAAAACAAGGCAAACTGAAAAATAAAACTGAACAGTGTAAGATTAGAGTGGGATGAACTCCCAAAAATTCAAGTCCACTAGAACTTCAGAATGTGACCTTTTTTTAGAATAATGGTCTTTGCAGATGTAATGATGGTAAAGTTTGAGATAAGATTATACTAGACAACAGTGGGCCCTAAATCCCAGGACTGCTGTCCTTAGAAGAAGAGAGGATAGGGAGACAGAAGAGGAGTAAGGCCATGTGAGTATCCACAGGCAGGAACTGGAGTTATGCTGCCACAAGCCAAGGATGACAGGAACTCCAGAAGCTGGAAGAAGTGAGGAAGGATTCCCTCCTCGAGCCTTCAGAGAGAGCATGGCTTCATCATACATAAAAATAAACTCAAATGGATTAAATACCTAAATGTGAGACCTGTAACATTAAAATCCTAGAAAAGAACACAGGCAATAATGTCTCTGACATCAGCCATGGCAACATTTTTCTAGATATGTCTTCTGAGGCATGGGAAATAAAAACAAAATAAACTACTGGGACTTCATCAAAATAAAAACTTTTGCATAGCAAAGGAAATAATCAACAAGTGAACCTACTGAATGACAGAAGATATTTGCAAATGATGTACCTGAGAAAGGGTAAGTATCCAAAATACATAAAGAAGTCATACAATTCAACATCCAAAAAACAATCCGATGAAAAAATAGGCAGAAGTCATGACTAGACATTTCTCCAAAGAAAACATCCAGATGGCCAACAGACACATGAAAAGATGCTCAACATCACTCATCATCAGGAAAATACAAATCAGAAGTACAATGAGATATCACTTCAGACCTGTCAGAATGTCTAAAATCAAAAACACAAGAAATGGCAAGTGTTGGTGAGGATGTAGACAAAAAGGAACCCTGGTGCACTGTTGGTGGGAATGCAAATTGGTGCAGCCACTGTGAGAAACAGTATGGGGATTCCTCAAAAAATTAAAAATAGAACTACCCTATGATCTGGTAGTTGCACTAGTGGGTATTTACACCCAAAAAACCAAAAGCACTATTTCAAAGGGATACATGCACCCCTATGTTTATAGCAGCATTTTTTTTTTTTTTACAATAGCCAAATTATGCTGGTATTTATTTATTTATTTATTTGGAGTGCACAGGGTGGGGGGATGAGGGAAGGGGGAGAGGGAGAGAGAATCTTAAGCATGTTCCATGCCCAGCATGGAGCCTGACCTGGCTCAATCTCACAACCCTGAGATCATGACCTGAGCCGAAATCAAGAGTCAGATGCTTAGCTGACCGAGCCATCCAGGCACCCTAACAGTAGCCAAATTATGGAAGCAGTCAAGCGTCCATCGATAGATGAATGGATAAAGAAGTGGTATTTACATACAATGGAATATTATTCAGCCATAAAAAGGAATGAGCTCTTGCCATTTGCAACAACATGGATGGAACTAGAGGGTATTATGCTAAGTGAAATAAATTAGTCAGAGAAAGACAAATTCCATATGATTTCATTCATGTGGAATTTAAGAAACAAAACAAATGAGTAAAGGAAAAAAGAGCAAGAGCATGGGTTGCCAGTGTTTGGACTTAAGGCCTCCAGAATTGTGAGAAAATAAACTTGTTTGAAGCCACCCAGTTTGTAGTGATTTGTTAAGGCAGCCCTAGGAAATGAATACAATGATCAACCAGGGTGTCATTCATTCCCAGGGTGTCGGGGAAGAAAAGGGTCTGGAGAAGGCAGAGCTCCCTAGAGGAGGTCAGGCTGCAAAACAAAAAGGTTTAGGGAAGTGAGGAAGTGCAGGAGGGCTCTTCTGGCAGGAGGAACAGTGGTAGCAAAGGTATTAAGTATTTGTACCTGATGGGTAGCTCTTGGATTTCTTTTCTCTTGGTACAGATATATCAGAAATAGTTTTATATTAACTCTTATAAGAAGGGGAAGATTCTTGGTTCCCAGATAGACCAAAGAAAACTGAAAGAGAAAAATCAATGACGAAGATCATGAGATTTGAGGTGGAGGCTTTTCCAGTAGGGAAACAAAATGAGGGATGTTGTTGAAGCACATGTTGGTATACATGTGTGAAAAATATTTCCTGATATTATATATTAGGATATGTATAAACAAACTAGGTAATGAAAAAGCCCAAGGGAGCAGTGAGAGAGAAGAGTGTATTCTGCATGTGCACAATCTCCTGATTGGGTGAGAAGAGGGAGGAAGTAGGGAGGAGAGATTTGAGTTAAACTAGAGCTACTGTTCCGGGCTCCAACCACCAGGTGGTGTCATCAGCTTATGACAGCTTGGTTGTGGCTTAGCAGGTCAAAGCGAGGAAAGTTTAAGTGCAAATGCGCCTTCAGTAATTTGTGAGGCTTGGGATATTTGCAGGCTAAGTACTTATGACTTAGGTAGGGGTCTGTAAAATATAGATGCTTCCTAAACTATCTGGACTCCAATTTTACAAAAATTAAAAATGGTCACGGAACTTCCAATTGACTAATGAATGAAAAATAAGGAAAAGCAGGAGGTTTATTATATTTATAAGTTAACATGTGTATTGTTCTACAATATTATAAAGTCACAAAGAATTTTAGAGTTGAAAATCCTGTTTACTTAGGTCTAATTTTCTGAATATAGGGTTAGCTCCTCAGGTAGATAAATCCTGAAACCCAGAAACTTTGCGTTATTCATTTTTTAACCTTTGGCAGACACAGAATATAGGTGCTTAGTCAGTGTTTGTGGAATGAATGAATTCTATAGAATTCTGTAAATGAAACTGGTAGTCTGGTCAAATATGCTGTGCCTAATAGTGATATGGTATGACTAAAATAATTTTTATGAAGAAGTGGAATTTTCTCAGTAGGACAAATTCTTGAGCTTCTAGGATAAGCTTCTAGGATTTAGGCTTTATCACACCCCACATACCATGGGGATTTCAACTGGCTTCTGGGAGTCCTCATTCATAGTGGGAGCTCATTGTCTTTGCCTGGCCTAAAGCAGTGGATTCTTGATTTGCAGGTACACCTCTGAAATGGGGGCCCACCTTGCTTTACATTCTTAGCAAGGGCCTCAATATGTCTGGGAAGAGGGAGATGGAAAGAGGAGCCTCAAATGAGGCTTTTGGTGACTTCTGAGCTGCAAGTACAGTCCTGTCCTATCCCAGGATTAGTCCCAATGACCACTATGCTCTGATGTTTTGAACCAAGAATAACTTACTGAAGCATTTGAGGTGGTCAGGGTGGGTCTTGGTGTGGTCCATCATGGGAGCAAAAGAAGTGAAAACTAAAATTTTGTGCTGGCAATGATCACATCAAACAAATCCATGTTCTGTAGATCACCTTCCATAGCCCAACACTGTATGAGCCATGGTCACTGTGCTCCCCTCTTCCCCCGCCCCCATAATGTGCTGATATGTGTGCCCCTGTCCCGGCCATGCATGCATATTTTGGGTCAGTATGTCTAAACCAAATAGAACATTAACCTATCCTACAGGTAGAATCCTGGAGGAAAAGTTTTGCTCCCTAAAAGTATCCAGGTCTCTCATCTGAAAGATGGGGGCTGTAACCTAATGGTACCCAACCCCATCCATTATGCCTTTCAAAAGTCTTCCTGCAAGATATTCAACTATTTCATCTCATGTACTCATATCCTGGATGCCCCATGATTATGTTACTCTGGAAGAAGTGAGTTCTCAGTCCTGCAGACTTTCATGAGCTTGTTGATCATGGCCCTTGTCCTAGATAACCCAGATCATCAGTAGCTATGTAGCAGAGAGTCTAAATTAGGGCAGGAATATGCTCAGTAGGGCAGGAATAGGATCCTTCACTATGAGCCATTTCCTTGGACAGAGGTAACTTTAACAACTGGGACCAAGATTCCAGGAATAAAGGTAGCCTCTGTAAGTCAGTGAAGGGTAGGAGAGACCTCTGCGGAGAAGGAAGGGGAGCAAACTTCACCAGTCCTTCCACAAAAACCTTCTAGAGGCAGTATTTTTGGTCTGATTCTTCTGCTCTGCCAGTTCCCAGTTGCATGAGAAACTGGAAACTCCTTCTAGTCTGTAAAATGGGCATAGTATCAACTGCTTTGCAGTTGTAAGGATTAGAGAAATTAATGCATTTTAATGCATTGCAACATTATAGGTTATTAACAAATATTATTAGTTTATGTATTTAATTTAAATACTAATTTAAATATTAATCCCTTTCCTTTTCCCCTTTCTCCTTTTCCAATTTTATCAACAAGAATTTACTGAGTTCCCACTAGAACAGTAATCTCTGGAATTTGGGTGTACAGAATAATTGCCTTTTCTGTTAGATCAGAATGAAGGAATTCAGATGCTTTGCTTTGGGGAGCTCAGACTTTGTAAAATCAGAAGCAGGGTTCAGCCTCTGCAGGAAAGACAAAGCCAGAAGAAGCTATTCCATGTCTCTGTGACATGAGGAGGCCACCAGGCCCGTCACACTGCCTGAGGCAGGGCCTCCCTATTCCCTCTCTGCTGGAATCCCCTGGGGGCCCCTGCAACCAGTGACTCCATTGTTGTGTATCTCAGTTTTTTCATCTGCCTGACTGAGAGCTCAGTGATGTTGACCTTGTGGGTAGGAATATTAAATCATTTTCATAAAGACTTATAAAAAGACAGGTATGTCTAAAAACCACGCTGTTTGTTTTCCCAGCTCTTTACAGTGCAGATGTGCCTGCATGGATATGCCCTCCACATGGCTTCTGATCATCTGGGAGCTTTATCTCTCTTGTCTGGCCATGGTGAGTTATAGCAAACACACCCTCAGATTCCCTGGCTGACACAGAGTCTCCTTCTCCTTCTAGCGCCTTCATCATCACTGTCTCCTTTTGAAGATTCTTTTTTTTTCAGCTCACTCTTTTTCAAAAGATTACTTTGTCACAATTATTCAGGAAAGGGTTTTGCGCCTGTAGGAAATATTAATAGACTATTATGAGGTCCTACAACTAATTTTTCCACACATATCATCTGTCTTTGCATGGTTATTAAACTTCAACAATATTTCATGCAATGCTTCCCTGCTAAATTAATTTGGTTCCTTCTTTTCTGGCTTCTTCTTTTCTGTCCACAAGCTTTAAAATTAAATTGAATCTTCATAATTATAGCTTTTTGTTGTTCTCCTTCATATCTTTTTCTTTTTTTCAATTTATCTATCAAAGGAGCAATAAAGACATAAAGAAGCAAAATTATAACTCTAAAAGACCCAAATGGTCTGGAGTTTGATGGGCTTGAGGTTGGGTGTCTTTTAAGTAGGAGGAGAGAGGGTGAAGAAATTCAGACCTGCCTGAAATGTAGATAAATTGGCTCTGATTTACCCTAGGGCATTGAAAACAAATGAGAATTGTTCTCTCAATCATGAAACTTTCATAGTTGCTGTAGTGTTCTTATTTGTGTCAAGTGATACTCTCATTTTTTTAAAGTAAATATTCACTCTCTTTTCACACAGAGGCACAAAAAATTTTTACTTGTAGTTAAATTTCCCCAAAGTCCTATATAGCTATTAAGCCTCTCTTAAAATTCTTTTTTTAGGCACCAAGGAATCTTTACTTTTATGTTATATATCTCAAGACTGGTGGATGAAAAGCTAAAACAACCTTAGTGCTTGGGGTTGACTCTGCCAGGGCACCAACCAAGGGGCTAGTGTGAACTGTAACCAGGAAGGAGGCTCTGATAGGAGGCCCTGAGAGTCGGGTAAGAGCCAGTTAAAGTCCATTTGGGAAAGTGGAGGCTCAAACACAAATACTAGGGAATATGGGGGAAAGGACTCTTCAACTCTCTTCCATCTTCTGCCCCTTGGTTCACTGTTATATGAGCATCTCCATAAGAGAGAATAAGTTGCCAACCTGATGCCTGAGATAGGTATCTGATTGGGCCCTGTTCCTGGTAGGTGGGATGACTGTGTTTCTAAGGCCAGTGCCCATCCTTAGCCTTTCCTCAGATCAAAGAGGGCCTCCTCAGGCAAGCCAGCCATCCCTGTGAGCCTATCCTTTGAATCTAAACTGTTGTTTGGGTAGGGGATCCAAGGCCCATCTTGATGCTTGCTGCTTCCTTATATCCTCATTTCTCTAGCCAAAAAGTTTTTCAACTGAGCTTCAGAAAGGAGACTTGCATTTAGCAGTATTGGTGCTGGCTTAGTATTAAGGAGGTATGATTCCTGTTCTGTCCCTGTGGCAAGGGTGGAAAGGCAGGGCAGGATTTCAGTGGTTCTAGGACTTTGGCCAGAATGTCAGAATACAGCCAGTATCTTACTTCTAATCCATAAGAGAGAGACTAAGTATAAATTTGGAGTCAGGCAATATTCAGAGCAGACAGAGGTATGATCAGTGGAAGGCCAGATATAGGACAGGGATTAGTGTCCTGGAGCATTGCTTTGAACATCAGTAACTATTTGTATTTCACAGTAATGGCTGTGGGTTTTATGGTATCTGATATGTCAGGTTGGGTTAAGGTCCAGAAATACTTCTCCATAAATCCAAAAAGGATTTATCAAGCAAACAATAGTGTATGATCAGATCTCAGACAAATGTGTAATTTACTGAAGAAAATAAATTGAAACAAGGATTAAAAAATAAACTTCCAGTTTTCCAACATACTTGCAAAGCAAGAATTACTCTCCTGATCACAGAGGAAGGAGAATCTAGAGATGACCTAGTCCATTCTTATCACATGAGGAAGAATCAGAAGCCCCGAGGAATTGGCTGGATCTAAGACCGCAAGTCTCCCCACACCTAAGTCATACCCTACATTACTTATTCTAGCACTCCCCCTTCTCTAGCTCCTTAGTCTGCCTTTAAACAATAATGCTGTAATTCCTTCTTAAACCTCTAGGATTCAGAATTTTTACTCATTCAGCTTTGATAATTCTGGATCAGTAAAATACCAGTTAGTGAAAACTACAATATCACACTCTAAGGGGTGTGATCAAAGAGGTGAGAGACTAGAGTTTTTAAGAAATTAATTTGAATAATGCAATATCTAGGGTTACTTTTATAATGCTTTACTTTTGGAAAAAAACAAAAATTTCTAATTATTTAGTTAGCTTATTTGCCATGCCTATAAATTAGAAATAGATATAATTTCCCCCATTTTGTAAATAGACAAACCAATTCTTAAAGCGGTTCTATTATCTCCAAGATGATGGCCATTCTGCTATGAGATCACCAATAAGGCTATCTCTACAACCTTGTTAACCCAGTGAAGGCCATGATGTGATAGCAAAGCAGTGCGTCCAGATAATTGATCCTCAGGGGCAGAAGAAGGAGTGGCCCAACCTGACACCTATCTGTTCACACTCCACGCTGTGAGGCCAGAACTATAGGCAGGGGTATCTGATGAAGAAGTAAAAGGTTCAATGGAGAGATGGGGCCATCAATTACCATCAAATTTGTTAAACTTCACTGAACTCAGGTGTATTTAAAAGTTCAATCAATTTGATTGAATGGACATGAATCAGGTACTTCCTCTGGAATGATCAGGGACTCACCCAGGAAGAGGATCCAGGCTCTACCGCCAGGTAGCTCCCCTTTCCCCCACACCCGCACCAGGTTCTAGGCAAGGCAGACTGTGAGTAGTGGAATAGTGGGATTAAGTAATAAGTTCTAGCCATCATTTACTGAATAATTGTTATGTATCAGACTTTTTTCTAAGTCTCTGGACTAATTTTGTTTGATAGTGAAGAGAGATAACACACATTCATTAGTTCATTTGTCTGTTCATTCACAAACATTCCCAGACTAGCTGCTTTCTTCCAAGCACCATACTAAGTACTGAACACGTAAGAGTAAATAGAGCAAAGTTGACATTCAATAGAAAAATATGTTGTGAATTGTAAAATGCACTACAAGGTTAAACACTTGGCAGTGTCCAATTCTGATGGGACGCTCTGGGAAGGAAGGATATTTATTGAAGAACGGTGGCAGCATTCACTCCTATTTTCACAGAAGTGGTGAGGATGGGGGGAGCAGGGTGGCTGAGCGCACTGTTGGAAGAAGCACCCTGTGTGAGATTCTTGGCTGGGCTACCTGCCAAAGGCTCCCTGGGAGGCATACAGGGGAACCCAGAAGCTCAGCAAGCAAAAAGGCTGGTTGTGGGGAAGGAGAAGGTTCAAAATCCACTAATGGTTGTGAGCAGCACACATTTTCTGTCCCTCCGGCCTTCCTTACCCATTCAGACTCTCATTGCTTCTTTCCCTCTCTTCCCTTTGCCAGCCACTCTCTCTGCCACCAGCTTAAACTGCCTAACGCTCAACTTCAGTCATACTCTAATAAATAATACTTACAAAGCCCTTACTCTGTGTACCATTCTAAGCTCTTTACAGATTATAAACTAATCTGCACAACCCTAAGAGGTAGGTACCATTATTATCCCCATATTACAAATGTGACAACTGAGACCCTGGGATGTGATTTGTCTCAGGGTAAAGGGAAAGGCAAGGGAAACCAGGCAGCCTAGCTCCAAAGTCTTCATTCCTAGGGGCCAGGCCAGGTTCTTCTGCCTCTTTTGTCCTCCAGTTCAGAAACATACCCCAGTTCATTACTCATTACCAAGTAAATCCAAACCTTAGCTTGTAACCTGAATGCAACCTCTAGTCCTGCCTCCTACTGCTCACAGTGATCACTCACCCCCTCTCCATCAGGCAAACACAATTACTTAGCATCGTTTAACATTCTTTAACACCCGTGGCTTTTCACCTCTTTGTCTTTGCTTTTTTCCCTCCACCTGGAATGTCCTGTCCTTTACCACTCCAAATCCAACCCACATTCAGTAGCCAGCTCTGTTCTCTATAAAGACTTCCTGGATTCCTGAGTTGAAAAGATGTTCTCTCTCCTCTGAACTCTCATAACACTTTTTAATTCACACGTATTTTGATACCCTTATATTACAAATACTTGTAGTACCTTATAATATAACTAAGGTGCACATGCTTTATTTCCACTTGATTTGTAAGCTTCATGAGGCTGTCTCTGTGCTCCCCTTGATTCCCACCCATTGAAACTCCCTTAACTGGTCCCCACTTAATCCCCCCTAACAATTTCTTTTAGCCAGTGCCCATGACACAGTGAATACTCATGGCTATTTAGTCAGATTTCCGGCTCGCTCAGGACTGTGCAGTTTAACCTCTGTGGTGTGGGTGTCCCTATCATTAAGGGACCCTGTCACTTCTAAGAGTGTCACATTATGGAAGAAAAATCATGGTTACCTGCTAAAGGCCACTCTTTAGACAGGGCAGTGTGGCTTGTGGTAAAGAGCTTGGGTTCTCTGGTCAGACTCCCTGGGTTAGAAACTGAGATCTGTCACTTATTACTGGCTGTATAATCCTGAGCCAAGTATGCCTCAGAACATTCTGTAGGTGGGTGTAACAACAGTCCCTCACTCTAGGTTATTAGGAGGATCCAATGAGTTAATTATGTAGATTTGCCTGGCATGCGATAATATTGCTCACCAACAGGAGGCCCATGTGTTTGGGCATCCACAAGTCAAGCTGTACCTTACCAAGTGTTAATTGTCTTTGTTCGTAAATCTGTGTGTGACAGTTGTACTTAATATTGTCACCATGAAATTGAATTAAATGTTACATAAACTGATGATAAGTGTAAAAAGAAGAATTGTTGCTTCTTTGAACATTAAATTGAATGCTTTGGACTCAATAAGCACAAGTCAATGAAAAATAGCTGTTGAATTAGATGTGGGAAAAAACATAAAAGACTAGAGAAAAATCATAAACATCTAGAAAGTTTCTGTACTGAGATTGCTTCAAAAATGACTTAAAGTTCTTGCTGTACTTTATAGAAACTGGAAATTGGGAGTAATGCATTTCTATGGGTGTGGTTTTTACAAGAAAGGGAAGGTAGAACACCATAAGTGTATATACATTAAAAGAACGTGGCCCAACATCAAATTAATGGTGAATAAATGTATGTTTTAGTCAAAATAAAACATGTAAGGTATGCTTATGCAACTTTTTTTTTTTAATTTAAAGCTTCACAACTTTAGTGAACTTTTTCAGGAACCACTCTCTCCTGTCTGGAGGGTGGTAGATAAGAAAACATCTCTGAACACTTCTTGAATTAATGAGTGAACAAATGCATGGGCTTAGAGGGTGGCTGTAGAAAAAATGCTCTTGGCTCTGGTGACATTCTCTTGGCTCTCACCTCTACATGTCAAGCCTGCTTACTAGGAATACATCATACTTTCCATCTCAGAGCATTTGTTTCTGGCTGTCGAAATCACTTTGCTCACACACAGGGCAAGTCTGGAGTGAGTGTGGGAGAGTGAAGGCCCTAGAAATTAGCCCTTTCAATAACAGATGGGGACTTGGTAAATAAATGATTCGGCTTCTTTACCCCACCACTGAGCTGTCTCTGAGGTATGTTCCTCGCCATTTCCCAAAGGTAACCAGTTACCCATGGTGGTGACTTCCTGAGTAATGCAGCCATGACTGACTACCTGCCCCCCCCCCCCCTTTCTCTGCCTCACTCCCTTAATGATGTTTCCTAGGATCATCTTCCGAATGCACTACTTGCTCTTTAATTTTTATCTTGGAGTCTTCAGGGAGAACCCAAGCTAAGATGTAAGCCTGAGCCTTAGGGCCCACAACATGCCTTTCACAGAGAAGATGTACAAGTTTACTCAGAACAAGTTGGTCACATGATTTGATTGAGGTTGAAACAAAATATTCAAAATTTTAAGTGAACAAATGTTATCATTTTAGTTGCTAGACCAGTTACCAGTTACTAGAATAAATTTTTTTGCTTGTTTGTTTTTAAATTCCAGTTGTTTTCCTGTGTACATGAAGCCTTTGAGAAGTTCAAGCCATAAGAATTAAGCTTTGGATACAGACCCAAAAAAGTCAGTAAGCTCTGCTTTAGTTCTGGCTCTCCTTGGTGTTCTGTTCAAACAAGAGGGCTGTTCTCTAGGGGATTGTGCATGGGCATGTTCTAGCCTCAAGTTGGCTGAGAGGCAGGACAGTGAAGAAGTCCCTGCAATATCTTCCCAGGCTTACAATGCTGGGCTGTGGGTCTATGGACCAAAGAACTCTCTCTGAGGCTCAACAGCCTCTTCTAATGAAAGAGCTCAAACCCTGAGTAGTTCTGGTGTTCATAGAAATGTTTGAAAACCTTTCACTAATTCCCCAGCTCACCCCCACCCTACCCTGACCACATGGCTTAAACTGTGTATTCCAGGATGAATGTAAGGCCCCAGGCGCCATGCCAGGCCTAATGAGGTCTGTAGATTCATGTGAGCAGCAGCAGCTGCCTGGGAAGTTATCCAATGCTACATCAAACCTCAACAACTGTCCTGGGATAGCTATGCTGGCTGGGATTGCCCCCTGCAGCCAGCAGAAGCCCATACACACCTGTGGTTAGTCCCCCAGAGCAGCAGTTCTGACCGATGAAGAACAGGCAACATCCGGGCTGGGCATGGAAAGGTGAACAAACATTGTCCATTACCCTGCCAATCGCCAGTCCCCTCATTCTGTTATTTTTTTTCCTTGGGTAAATTTGGTTTCCTGAAATTAATTATTCAACAGGAGGTGACAGCCGGTGTATAGCAGCACTGTTGGAACAGAGAATAAAGAGGCACATTGGACACAGCAGCTGCACCTCCCAGACCCTGAAATTTAAGATCTTTATAAATGATCTGTTAAAACTATAGTGACGATAAGCTTATGAATCATGATCTATATTAATCAGGGCTGCTGATATGGAAAGATTAATTGAAACGTGCAGTTCTACACAAATGATAAAGTGGTAACAATTTAATATCAGACAAGAAGAGTGAAGAAATTACACTCCAAGCTTCATGCATCATTACTATGGATATTAATATTTTACCCAGCGCAACAGCATCGGGAATCATAATGAAAATCCATAAGTGGTGCACAGACATGATTAAATACAACAGTCTTTAGGAGCTGTTTGGTGGCGGCAGTTGGGCCATATTTCACTCGGCGGCTGGTGATTCCAGTGATAGAGTCTAGACGAGGGTGATTAAAAATTGTTCCTCCTAAAGGCTGTTAACCTTTTACTACTAAAATGAATTTCTTTGATTTTTAAATTATGTCGTTCTCTTTGCTCTTTTCAAAACCAAACTTGATCCCAAATTTTGACAGGATGCTGGGTCCTTGGTGTAGTGACAGTCCCCTGCCATAGGGGTGACATTAGCCAGGTCATGGAGAATAGAGGGTCATTGCCTACCTTGATGAGGGCTGGCTGGAGTGAGTGATGAACCAGCAGGGATCCTTGGGTGGTTCCCAAAGACCAGAAGTCTCACCCAACCTTAGCAGAGTGGAGATGGAAATGACCATCTCCTGGTCCTGGTCTCCCTGGGTTAGTTAATTCACTTATTTAGTCACTCATCTAACCAACAACCACACTCGCATATGCCTATACCTGGGAAGTACAAAAATCTGCCCCAAAGAACACATATTCCAAGCTGAGGTGAAAACCTGAATCAATATGATGGCTTCCAGAATGGAAGCAGAGTCGGAAGAGTTTCTTTGCCAGTTTCTACCACCCTGTGAAATCTTCACTCACTTAAAAGTCAACCTGACCCCTTTTATCTTTAGCTAAAACAGAGAGGTCAGTGTACATTTGCAGTGGTGATATTCATCACCCCCTCAGGCAGTAATAGGAAATGTAGCCTGTTCCCATGAGGATATTACATCTGTTTCTTCTGTGTTCTGGTTTCTTAGGTCTCTAGAGTAGTGATTCTCAAATTTTAGTGCATACAAGTATGAAAAATGTGTGTGTATGGGGGTGGGTATTAAAAATGCAGTTTCAAAGAGAGGATCCCTATGGAGATTTCTGGAATTCTTTTACTGAATAGCCCTCTCCTTTCTGAAACTCTGACCTATAGCTTCCAGTCTCCTCAATCTCCCTGAACTCCTATTTATCTCAACTCAATGAGACCATGCACTCAGCTTCGGATTGCTTTACTTCCTTGTGGTCTGGAATGTGTTTTCAGGCAAAGAGCTAGGGTGAGCATAGTCACTTTATTTTCTTTCTTACATGGATCACAGTTCTGTGCTGCTTGTTCCCCAGTGTCTGAGAATAGTCATTTCATATATTTTGTCCAGTTTTCTAGTGGCTTAGGGTAGAAGGGTAAATCTGATCACAGTTATTCCCTTATAACTCAAACTGAAAGTTGCTACCATTGTTTTTTATCTTAAATGGTGTCCAGATTTCCATGCCTGCTAACTAACTTTCCTATCTCATGTTCTACCACTCTGCTCTTTATTCATGAGGATCCAGACAAAACCCAATTTTTTCTCTGCATTAAATATACTGAGCATCTTTCAAATGTGGCGCCTTTATACTTATTCTTCCTTCTGCCTAGAATAGTCTCCTTATTCAGATTGCAACTCAAATGTCATCTCTGAAGATCTACCCTGACCACTTGGCTAAATTCAACCTTCAATATCCCAGTTTACTAAGTCACACTGTTTTATTTTCTTATTGACTTCATCACTGCCTGATATTATCTTGTATATTTGCTTACATGTTTACTGTTTATCTCCCACAAGAATCAAAGTTCCATGAGACAGAAACCATGTCTGCCTTACTTACTATGAAATTTGAGAGCCTAGCACAGTGTGATAGATGCTCAAAAAATACTGAGTGATGAGTGAATGAATAAATGTAGGTAGGTATATAAAAAAGAAAACAAATTCAGGATGAGTATTATGATGGGGTTTGATGGGGAACCAATTACAAGGACAGAGAAAGTTTACTCTGGTAGGAGATAAATTAACCTCACAAGTTTTGAACTCTGGTTTAGTCAGATATTTGGAACTTCCATAGTCTCATAATGAGATGGTTAAGAGCATGAATTTTGAAGTTTGGAAGACTTGGTTGCTTGGTTATTGGCTTTACTATTTAGAAACAATGTGTGTGATCTCCACTTTCTTCCATAAAAAATAATCCATCAGGGTTGTTGTGAAATAATGTCTGTAAAACATGTGGTATGATGCCTGGCTTGAAATTAGAATTACACAGACCTTAAAGTAACTGTTTAGTAGGCTTGAGGAGACAGAAAACAAGATTGGGATTTTTTTTTTTTTTTTAAAGACTTTATTTGAGAGAGCTAGAGAGAGAGCACTAGCGGGGTGGGGAGGGAGAAGCAGGCTTCCTGCTGAGCAGGGAGCCCGACGCGGGGCTCGATCCCAGGACCCCGGGATCACGACCTGAGCTGAAGGCAGACGCTTAACGACTGAGCCACCCAGGCGCCCCGGGATTTTTTTTTTTTCACAACTAAAACTCATACCATATGAAATTTATAGAACTGAAAAAACTAAATCAAAGAACTCATTGGATAGGTTTAATATCAGACTATACATATATAAGAGAAATCAGTGGACTGGAAGATAGGTCAGAAGAAATCAATACCAGTGAAAACTAGAGGGATAAAAATGTAGGAAATACAGAAGATTATGAGAGATAGACAGTATAGGGAGAGATTCTGACATATGTATAATTGGAGTCCTAGAAAGACAGGTCAGGAAAAAGTAATGGAGGAAAGCTTGCCAAAAACCAGTGAATGACACCGAGTCACAAATTTAAGATGCCCTGCAAAGCCCGAACCAGAAAAAAGAGAAATCCATACATAGGCATATAGTAAAAGCATTAAAAACGAAAAACAAATAAAAAAACACAAGCTATCATTTGGAAAAAATACTGTTTTCAAAAAAACCAAAATTAGACTCAAGCTTGTCACTTAATAGAAACAACTGAAATCAGAAGACCTTGAAATGGTATCAAGTTATGAAAGAAAAGAAGTGTTAACCTATAATTCTATATCTTTTCAAGAGTGAAAAGAAAGACATTTTCACACAAATAAAAATGGAGAATGTGTCACCAGGAGATGCAGCAGTGAAGGTGTTCTTCAAGAAAGAGGATGATCCTGGATGGAAGCACAAATGAATGAAGTGCTGTGAAAATGATGTAGGTGAATACAAATGAAAACTGACTGAAAAAAAGAATCATAATGTGTTATTAGGTTTAAAGATATATAGAACATTAAAATGCATGACAACAGGGCTGCCTGGGTGGCTCAGTCTGTTAAGTGTCTGACTCTTGATCTCAGCTGAGGTCTTGATCTCAGGGTTGTGAGTTCAAGCCCTATGTTGGGCTCCACACTGAGCATGGAGCTTACTTAAAAAAAAAAAAAAGTGCATGACAACAATGATATAAAATTCAGGGAGGGCATATAAATGTAGCTAAAGATAGTTATAATGACCTTTGTTTGTAATGCCTAGGTAGAGTATAATACCAAATAATATTAGATATGTATAACTTAAGGATGCATGTGGTAATTTTTAGTGTTACCATTACAACAGTATGGCGATGCATGATTTCCAAGATAATAGTGGGAAAAGTAATCATAAAAAAACACCCAGAATCTATTTTTTAAAGGCAGAAAAGGAGAAATAGAAAAAGAAAAGAGAACAGGTATGGTAAATCCAACCCAAACATATCAGTAATTATATTAAAATCAAATAGACTAAATCTTGCATGAAAAGATTTTCAGACTGAATAAAAACCAAAACTCATTTATAAATGGTTTTTTCTTTTTTCTTTTTTAGATTTTATTGATTTATTTGACAGAGAGAGAGACAGTGAGAGAGGGAACACAAGCAGGGGGAGTGGGAGAGGGAGAAGCAGGCTTCCCCACGGAGCAGGGAGCCCGATGCGGGGCTCGATCCCAGGACCCTGGGATCATGACCTGGGCCGAAGGCAGATGCTTAATGACTGAGCCACCCAGGCGCCCCTGATTTATAAATGTTTTACATTTATAAAAGATACATGTAAAACATAAGGATAAAAAATAAAGATAAAAGAAAACATTAATTGAAAGAAAGCCGATATAGTTGTATTAATACCAGACAAAACAGACTTTAAGAAATTACTACTGGAAGAGAGGAGTAAGATGGCAGAGGAGTAGGAGACCTAAATTTCGTCTGGTCCCAGGAATTCAGCTAGATGGGGATCAAACCATTCAGAACACGTACAAACTCAACAGGAGATTGAAGAAAAGAATAGCAGCAATTCTATGAACAGAAAACCAACCACTTTCTGGAAGGTAGGACATGCGGAGAAGTGAATCTGAGGCGATATTTGGGAAGCTAGACCTCGGGGGAGCCTCCCTCAGCCAGCTACTGGCAAGTGATAGAGCTGTGGAGCACAAAATCGGAACCTTTAGAATTCTGCTCCATTGAGGGACGTCACTGCAGTGGCTAAGGCGGGGGGGGGGGGGCTGGAACCCTCGCTGGGACAGTGTGGCCTCAGGACCCTTGGGGTCACAGAAAGACTGGGGATGCCTGGAGCGGAGGAGCTCCCAGTGTCAGAGTGGGGAAGCCAGCTGCAAAGATGGAGCCAAGGAGTGTGCTCTCAGCTCAGGGTTGCCATAAACCCTGATCTGGGGCACAGTCGGGCCACTGCTCTTCCAGCAGGGACCCAACAAGCAGCAGATCCGGGGAGACTCCCCTTCCTCCTCCAGGAGGAGTGGCACAGGATCCTGCTGCAGGAATCTGCTGGGTTTGGAGACTCCAAACGGGGTCCTGTGCCAGAGATAGAAATGCTGGGTCACAGGCTGGGTGAGCATGGAGTGCAGCAGGAGATGGGAGTGATTGACTGCTTTTCTCTGGGGGCTCACTGAGGAGTGGGGCCCCGACTTCTCGGCTCCTCCAGGGCCAGAGATTGGGAGGCCACCATTTTCACTCTAGTCCTCCAAAGTGGTACGGAAAGCTTTCAGGGAACAAAAGCTACCGAGAGCAAACCTGAGCAGATTACTTAGCCTGGCCCCTGGCATGGGTGGTGTAATTCCACCTCAGGCAAAGACATTTGAGGATCACTGCAACAGGCCCCTCCCCAGGAAGATCAGCAAGAACATTAAGCCAAGGCCAAGTTTACTGATCAATGAGAATGGCAAAACCCCAGTGCTAGGGAAATACAGCACATAGAATGCATGGCTTTTCCCCCATGATTCTTTAGTTTTTCAAAGTTAATTTTTAAAATTTTCTTTATTTTTTCTTTTTCTTAGTTGAATTTTCCTTCTTTCCTTTTTCAACTAACATCTTATCAATTCCCTTTTTAAAATCTTTTTTAATTTTCATTTTTACAGTCATATTCTATCCCTGCATTGTATTTAACCTTATTTTTTTGTGTATATATATGTTTTTCTTTCTTTAAAATTTTGGGATACAGTTTCTTCTAACAGACCAAAATATACTTTAAATCTAGTGTATAACATTGTCCTAGTCTCCCACCTGATCACATTTTTTAAAAAATTTTTTTCATTCTTTTTTCAACCAACTTATCAATTCCTTTTTTAAAATCTTTTTTTAATTTTTAGCTTTACAGTCATATTCCATCTCATCATATTTACCCTTATTTTTGTAGAGGTATGTTTTTCTTTCTTTAAAATTTAGAGAGGCAGTTTCTTCTAATAGACCAAAATACACCCAAAATCTAGTGTGTGGCTCTGTTCTATTCACCAGCCAGATCATATTCTTTTTTATTTTTTCCCCCTTTCTTTTCCCCCTGGTTTTGGGACTCTTCTGATTTGTTTAGTGTATATTTACTGGGGCCATTGTTACCCTTTTAGCATTTTGTTCTTTCATTCATCTATCCTCCTCTGGAAAAAGGACAAGATGGAAAAACTCACATCAAAAAAAAAAAAAAAAAAAGAATGAGAGGCAGTACTGACTACCAGGGGCCTAATCAATACAGACCTTAGTAAGCTGTTGGAACTAGAGTTCAGAATGACGATTATAATGATACTAGCTGGGCTTGAAAAAAGCATAGAAGATACTAGAGAATCCCTTTCTGGAGAAGTAAAAGAACTAAAATCTAACCAAGTCGAAATCAAAAAGGCTATTAATGAGGTGCAATCAAACATGGAGGCTCTAACTGCTAGGATAAATGAGGCAGAAGAGAGAATTAGTGATATAGAAGACAAAATGATGGAGAATAAAGAAGCTGAGAAAAAGAGACATAACCAACTACTGGATCATAAGGGGAGAATTCAAGAGATAAGTGCTACCATAAAGTAAAACAACATTAGAAAAATTGGGATCCCAGAAGAAGAGGGGCAGAAGGTATATTGGAGCAAATTATAGCAGAGAATTTCCCTAATTTGGGGAAGGTAATAGGCATCAAAATCCAGGAGGCACAGAGAACGCCCCCCTCAAAATCAATAAAAATAGGTCAACATCCTGACATCTAATAGTAAAACTTACAAGTCTCAGAGACAAAGAGAAAATCCTGAAAGCAGCTCAGGAGAAGAGATATGTAACCTACAATGGTAGAAACATTAGATTGGCAACAGACCTATCCACAGAGACCTGGCAGGCCAGAAAGGACTGGCAGGATATATTCAGAGCATTAAACGAGAAAAATATGTAGCCAAGAATACTATATCCAGTGAGGCTGTCATTGAAAATAGAAGGAGAGATAAAAAGCTTCCAGGACAAACAAAAACTAAAGGAATTTGCAAACACAAAACCAGCCCTACAAGAAATATTGAAAGGGGTCCTCTAAGCAAAGAGAGAGCCTAAAAGTAACAAAGACCAGAAAGGAACACAGACAATATAGAGTAACAGTCACCTTACAGGCAATACAATGGCATTAAATTCATATCTTTCAATAGTTACCCTGAATGTAAATGCACTAAATGCCCCAATCAAAAGACACAGGCTATCAGATTGGATAAAAAAACAAGACCCATTGATATTCTGTCTGCAAGAGACTCATTTTAGACCCAAAGACACCCCCAGATTGAAAGTGAAGGGGTGGAAAACCATTTACCATGCTAATGGACACCAAAAGAAAGCTGGGGTGGCAATCCTTATATCAGACAAATTAGATTTTAAATGAAAGAGTATAATAAGAGATGAGGAAGGACAGTACATCATACTTAAATGGTCTATCCAACAAGAAGATCTAACATTGTAAATATCTATGCCCCTAACACGGGAGCAGCCAATTATATAAGCCAATTAATAACAAAATCAAAGAAACACATCTACAATAAAACAATAATAGTGGGGGACTTTAACACCCCCTCACTGAAATGGACAGATCATCTAAGCAAAAGATCAACAAGGAAATAAAGACTTTAAATGACACACTGGACCAAATGGACTTCACAGACATATTCAGAACATTCCATCCCAAAGCAACAGAATACACATTCTTCTCTAGTGCCCATGGAACATTCTCCAGAATAGATCACATCCTGGGTCACAAATCAGGTCTCAACCAGTACCAAAAGATTGGGATCATTCCCTGCATATTTTCAGACCACATGCTTTGAAACTAGAACTCAATCACAAGAGGAACGTTGGAAAGAACTCAGATACATGGAGGCTAAAGAGCATCCTAGTAAAGAATGAATGGGTCAACCAGGAAATTAAAGAAGAATTTAAAAAATTCATGGAAACAAATGAAAATGAAAACACAACTGTTCAAAATCTTTGGGATGCAGCAAAGGCAGTCCTAAGAGGAAAGTATATAGCAATCCAAGCCTTCTCAAGAAACAAGAAAGGTCTCAAATACACAACCTAACCCTACACCTAAAGGAGCTGAGAAAGAACAGCAAATAAGGCCTAAACCCAGCAGGAGAAGAGGAATAATAAAGATCAGAGCAGAAATCAATGAAATAGAAACCAAAAGAATAGTAGAACAGATCAAGGAAACTAGGAGCTGGTTCTTTGAAAGAATTAAGATTGATAACCCCTGGCCAGACTTATCAAAAAGAAAAGAGAAAGGACCCAAATAAAAGCATGAATGAAAGAGGAGAGATCACAACCAACACCAAAGAAATGCAAACAATTATAAGAACATATTATGAGCAACTGTATGCCAGCAAATTAGACAATCTGGAAGAAATGGATGCATTTCTAGAGATGTATAAACGACCAAAACTGAACCAGGAAGAAATAGAAAACCTGAATAGACCCAAAATCACTAAAGAAATTGAAGCAGTAATGAAAAATCTCCCAACAAACAAGAGCCCAGGGCTAGATGGCTTCCCAGGGGAATTCTACCAAACATTTAAAGAAAAATTAATACCTACTCTTCTGAAACTATTCCAAAAAAATAGAAATGGAAAGAAAACTTCCCAACTCATTCTCTGAGGCCAGCATTACCTTGATCCCAAAACCAGACAAAGACCCCATCAAAAAGGAGAACTACAGACGAATATCCTTGATGAACATGGATGTAAAAATCCTCACCAAAATACTAGCCATTAGGATCCAACAGTACATTAAAAGAATTATTCACCACAACCAAGTGGGATTTATTTCTGGGCTGCACGGTTGGTTCAACATCCACAAATCAATGTGATACAGTACATTAATAAAAGAACAAGAACCATCTGATTCTCTCAATGATGCAGAAAAAGCATTTGACAAAGTACAGCATCCTTTCTTGATTAAAACTCTTTAGAGTGTAGGGATAAAGGGTACATACCTCAATATCATAAAAGCCATCTATCAAAACCCCACAGCGAATATCATTCTCAATGGGGAAAAACTAGAGCTTTTCCCCTAAGGTCAAGAACACAGCAGGGATGTCTACATCACCACTGCTATTCAACATAATACTAGAAGCCCTAGTCTCAGCAATTAGACAACAAAAAGAAATAAAAGGCATCCGAATCGGCAGAGAAGAAGTGAAACTCTTACTCTTTGCAGATGATATGATACTTTATGTGGAAAACCCGAAAGACTCCACCCCAAAACTTCTAGAACTCATACCACAATTCAGTAAAGTGGCAGGATATAAAATCAATGCACAGAAATCAGGTTGCATTTCTATACACTAACAACGAGGCAGAAGGAAGAGAAATTAAGGAGTCAATCCCATTTAGAATTGCACGCAAAACCATAAGATACCTAGGAATAAATCTAATCAAAGAGGCAAAGAATCTGTACTCAGAAAACTATAGAATAGAATAGAAAACTAAAGAAATAGAAGAATGTTCCATGCTCATGGATAGGAAGAACAAATATTGTGAAAATGTCTATGCTACCTAGAGCAATCTACACATTTAATGCAACCCCTATCAAAATACCATCAACTTTTTTCAGAGAAATGGAACAAATAATCCTAAAATTTGCATGGAACCAAAAAAGATCCCAAATAGCCAGAGGAATGTTGAAAATCAAAGCTGGTGGCATCACAATTCCAGAGTTCAAGCTCTATTACAAAGCTGTCATCATCAAGACAGTATGATACTGGCACAAAAACAGACACATAGATCAAAGGAGCGGAATATGGAGAGCCCAGAAATGGACCCTCAACTCTATAGTCAATTAATCGTTGACAAAGCAAGAAAGAATGTCCAGTGGAAAAAAAGTTTCTTCAACAAATGGTGTTGGGAAAATTGGGAAAATTGGATGCAGAAAAATGAAACTGGACCATTCTCTTACACCACATACAAAAATAGACTGAAAATGGATGAAAGACCTCAATGTGAGACAGGAATCCATCAAAATCCTTGAGGAGAACACAGGCAGCAACCTCTTCAACCTCAGCCACAGCAACTTCTTCCTAGACACATCGCCAAAGGCAAGGGAAGCAAGGGCAAAAATGAACTATCGGGACTTCATCAAGATAAAAAGCTTTTGCTCAGTAAAGGAAACAGTCAACAAAACCAAAAGACAACCAACAGAATGGGAGAAGATATTTGCAAATGACATATCAGATAAATGGCTAGTATCCAAAATCTATAAAGAACTTCCCCAACTCAACACTCAAAGAACAAATAATCCAATCAAGAAATGGGCAGAAGACATGGACAGACATTTCTGCAAAGAAGACATCCAAATGGCCAACAGACACATGAAAAAGTGTTCAACATCACTTGGCATCAGGGAAATACAAATCAAAACCTCAGTGAGATATACCATCTCACACCAGTCAGAATGGCTAAAATTAACAAGTCAGGAAACAACAGATGTTGGCGAGGATGCGGAGAAAGAGGAACCTTCCTACATTGTTGGTGGGAATGCAAACTGGTGAAGCCACTCTGGAAAACGGTATGGAGTTTCCTCAAAAAGTTGAAAATAGAGCTACCCTATGACCCAGCAATTGCACTACTGGGTATTTACCCCAAAGATACAAGTGTAGTGATCTAAAGGGGCACATGCACCCTAATGTTTATAGCAGCAATATCCACAATAGCCAAACTATGGAAAGAGCCCAGATGTCCATCAACAGATGAATGGATAAAGAAGATGTGGTATATACACACAATGGAATATTATGCAGCCATCAAAAAAATGAAATCCTGCCATTTGCAATGATGTGGGTAGAACTAGAGGGTATTATGCTAAGTGAAATAAGTCAATCATAGAAAGGCAAGTATTATATGATCTCACTGATATGAGGAATTTGAGAAACATGACAGAGGATTATAGGGGAAGGGAGGGGAAAAATGAAACAAGATGAAACCAGAGAGGGAGATAAACCCTAAGAGACTCTTAATCTCAAGAAACAAACTGAGGGTTGCTGGAGTGGAGGGGTGGGAGGGATGGGGTGGCTGGGTGATGGACATTGGGGAGGGTATGTACTATGGTGAGTGCTTCGAATTGTGTAAGACTGTTGAATCACAGACCTGTACCCCTGAAACAAATAATACATTATATGTTAATAAAAAAATAAAAAAAAATTACTAATGGAGATAAAGATCACTTTATAATAATAAAGTGTTTAAGTCATAATCAATATATCACAATTCTAAATTTATAGACAATGTATGGAATCAAAATATGCAAAAATTTACAGAGCTATTAGAATTGGATAAGTCCATGATCACAATGGGTGGTTATGACATATCTTCAAATGACTGATTTTAAAAACAGACCAAAAATTCAGTGAAGTTATAGGAAATATGAATATGTATGGGAATTCTACCTACCATCTATGTATGGAATAGATATTCTTTAAAAATTGCCCAGGGAACATTTATAAAAATTGACTACATGCTGGGCCACAAAGCAATCCTCAACAAATTTCAAAGGATTGAAATCATACAGAAATTGTTTTCTGATGACAGTGGAATTAATAACAAAAATGTAACTAGAAAACCCATGATTGTCCTATGAATGTCTACTTTCACGACTTGGGAGTTAAGTGTATTTCTAAATAATCTGTAAGTCAATTGATTTCCATCAAGAGTGCTGAGACAATTCAATAAGGGAAGAGTCTTTTAACAAATGTTGCTTGGACAAGTGGATAGCCAGATGCAAAAGAATAAGTTGGACCACTGCCTCACACCACATACAAAAATTAACCAGAAATAGAACAAAGTCTTAAATGTAAGCGCTAAAACTATAAAACTCTTAAGAGAAACCGTAGGTGTAAATACCTCTGACCTTGGATTAGGCAATGCTTTCTTAGACATGACATCAAAAGCACAAGCAACCAAATAAAAATAGATTGGGCTTCATGAAAACTAAAACTTGTTTCAAAAGAAACTATCAAGCAAATGAAAAAATAACCCACAAAATAGGAAAAAATATTTGCAAGCCATAAGTCTGATAAGATTCTCGTATCTAGAATCTATAAAGAAATATTACAATTTGACAGTTAAAAAGCAAATAACCAAATTAAAAATAGGCAAAGTAACTGAATAGACAATTCTCCAAATAAGATATACAATAGAGGGGAAAGATGGTGGAGGAGTAGTGACCCAATTCCAACCGGTCCCCAGAATTGAGCTGAATATCTACCAGACCACTCTGAACACCCACAAAATCAGCCTGAGATGTAAGAAGATAGATCTGGATGTCTACACAAAATATCACATGAGGTTGGTTTGGAGGTACGAAGCGGGGAGCCATGATTCCGTGGGCACATATTGGAGGATAAACAGAAGGGAGAGGGAGCCGAGCCATTGGGATCCTACATCGCCGGTGAGCGATAGCCTCCTGCGCTGGGGACCAGGCACGACTCGCAGACCGGTATCGACAGGGAAAGGATTTTAGGGCAGCCTCCCGGACTGAAACCCGGAGTGGCGGGGCTATGCATGTGAACTGGGAGCGGCTGATGGTTTTAGAAGCACAAAGGGCAGAGACGTGCCCCGACCTGGAGGCGAGGACTGGGAGTGCTGCTGAGGGGCACACAACCCAGGATGCTGCAGTTTATAGCAGCACAGACAGAAATGGAGATAGTGTGGCCTGGAGAGCTCACTGAAGAACAGACTGCGATCTTTCTGCTCTGAGGCAGAGGGTTGGAAACAATCTCTTCTGCTCTGACTCTCGGAAGAGACCCAGAAAGCACCAGGGAAAGCCGCCAGAGAACAAAAGCCCCAAAAAACTGATTCCCACTGAGCCCATCCCCCACCACAGGGGGGCAGGGCAACTCTGCCCAAACAGGGTTGCCTGAGTAACAGTGCGGCAGGGCCCTCCCCCAGAAGACAGACTGGAAAAACAAGAGGCCAGCAACCGTAAGGTCCCTATAAAACAGGTGCATCTTGCTTGGGTTGTGGTCAACAATTTGGGCTCTATACATTCCCTCAACCACCCCTCAACAGAATGACTAGGAGGAGGAACCCCCAAAATAGGAAAGACTCAGAGACTATGACTTATACCACAGATTTACAAATGGCTACAGAGATAACCAAGATGTCAGAGATGGAATTCATGGTAGCAATTGTGAAGACGATAGCTAGAATGGAAAAATCGATTAATGGCAACATAGAATCTCCAAGGGCAGAAATGAAAGCTGAATTGGCAGAACTTAAAAATGCTATCAATGAGATCCAATCTAATCTAGATAATCTAACAGCTAGGGTAAGCGAGGCAGAAGAACGAATTAGTGATTTAGAAGACTAATTAATAGACAAGAAAGGAAAAGAAGAGGCCAGGGAAAAAAGAACATGCAGTCAAGAATACTTTATCTGGCAAGGCTTTCATTTAGAATGGATGGAGAGATGCAGAGCTTCCACGACTGGCAGCAGCTGAAAGAATATGTGACCACTAAGCCGGCCCTGCAAGAAATATTAAGGGGGGTTCTATAAAAGGAGAAAGACCCCAAGAGTGATATACAACAGAAATTTACAGGGACAATCTATAAAAACAACATCTTCACAGGCAACATGATGACAATTAATTCATATCTTTCAATAATCACTCTCAATGTGAATGGCCTAAACGCTCCCATAAAACGGCACAGGGTTGCAGATTGGATAAAAAGACAGGACCCATCCATATGCTGTCTACAAGAGACTAATTTTGAACCTAAAGATACATCCAGACTGAAAGTGAAGCGATGGAGATCCATCTTCCATGCCAACGGACCTCAAAAGAAAGCTGGGGTAGCAATTCTTATATCAAACTTAGATTTTAAACTAAAGACTGTAGTTAGAGACACAGAAGGACACTATATCATTCTTAAAGGGTCTATCCAACAAAAAGATCTAACAATTGTAAATATCTATGCCCCCAACATGGGAGCAGCCACCTACATAAGCCAACTGTTAACCAAAATAAAGAGTCATATTGATAACAATATGTTAATTGTAGAAGACCTCAATACTCCACTCTCAGCAACAGACAGATCATCTAAGCAGAAAATCAACAAAGAAACAAGAGCTTTGAATGACACACTGGACCAGATGGACCTCATCGATATATACAGAACATTCCACCCTAAAACAACAGAATACTCATTCTTCTCGAGCACACATGGAACCTTCTCTAGAATAGACCACATACTGAGTCACAAATCAGGTCTCAACCAATACCAAAAGACTGAGATTATTCCCTGCATATTCTCAGACCATAATGCTTTAAAACTGGAACTCAATCACAAGAAAAAATTTGGAAGAAATTCAAACACTTGGAAGCTAAAGACCACTCTGCTCAAGAATGTTTGGGTCAACCAGGAAATCAAAGAAGAACTTGAACAATTCATGGAAACCAATGAGAACGAAAACACATCAGTCCAAAACCTATGGGATACTGCAAAGGTGGTCCTAAGGGGGAAATACATAGCCATCCAAGCCTCACTCAAAAAAATAGAAAACTCCCGAATTCACCAACTAACTTTACACCTTAAAGAACTAGAGAAAAAGCAACAAACAATGCCTATGCCATGCATTAAAAGAGAAATAATTAAGATTAGAGCAGAGATCAATGAATTAGAAACCAGAAACACAGTAGATCAGATCAATGAAACTAGAAGCTCGTTCTTTGAAACAATAAGATCGATAAACCACTGGCCATCCTTATCCAAAAGAAAAGAGAAAGGACCCAAATTAATAAAATCATGAATGAAAGGGGAGAGATCACGACTAACACCAAGGAAATAGAAACAATTATTAGAAATTATTATCAACAACCATATACCAATGAATTGAGCAACCTGGAAGGAATGGATGCCGTCCTGGAAACCTATATACTGCCAAGACTGAAACAGGAAGAAATTGACAACCTGAATAGGCCAATAACCAATAACGAGATTGAAGCAGTGATCAAAAACCTCCCAAAAAACAAGAGTCCAGGGCCTGATGGGTTCCCTGGGGAATTCTACCAAACATTCAAAGAAGAAATAATACCTATTCTCCTGAAGCTATTTCAAAAAATAGAAACAGAAGGAAAGCTTCCAGACTCATTCTATGAGGCCAGCATTAACCTCACTCCCCAAACCAGGCAAAGACCCCCTCAAAAAGGAGAATTTCAGACCAATATCCCTGATGAATATGGATTCCAAAATTCTCAACAAAATCCTAGCCAATGGGATCCAACAATACATTAAAAGGACCATCTACCATGACTAAGTGGGATTTATCCCTGGGATGCAAGGTTGGTTCAACATTCGCAAATCAATCAATGTGATAGAACACACTAATAGAAAGAAGAACCATATGGTCCTCTCAATTATGCAGAAAAAGCATTTGACAAAATACAGCATCCTTTCCTGATTAAAACTCTTCAGAGTGTAGGGATAGAGGGAACATTCCTCAAGTTCATAAAATCCATCTATGAAAAACCCACAGCGAATATCATCCTCAATGGGAAAAAGCTGAGAGCCTTTCCCTTAAGATCAGGAACACGACGAGGATGTCCACTCTCGCCACTCTCATTCAACATAGTACTAGAAGTCCCAGCAACAGCAATCAGACAACAAAAAGAAATAAAAGGTATTCAGATTGGCAAAGAAGGAGTCAAACACTCTCTCTTTGCAGATGAAATGATACTTTATGTGGAAAATCCAGAAGACTCCACCCCCAAATTACTAGAACTCATAGAGCAATTCAGTAATGTGGCAGAATAAAAATCAATGCACAGAAATCTGTTGCTTTCTTATACACTAACAATGCAACTCTAGAAAGAGAAATTAGAGAAATGATTCCATTTACAATAGCACCAAAAACCATAAGATACCTCGGAATAAGCCTAACCAAAGAGGTAAAGGATCTATACTCTAGGAACTACAGAACACTCATGAAAGAAATTGAAGAAGACACAAAAAAATGGAAAAACATTCCATGCTCATGGATCAGAATAAACATTGTTAAAATGTCTATGCTACCCAGAGCAATCTATACCTTCATTGCTGTCTCGATCAAAATTCCAATAACATTTTTCAAAGTGCTGGAACAAACAATCCTAAAATTTGTATGGAATCAGAAAAGACCCCAAATCGCCAAGGAAATGTTGAAAAAGAAAAACAAAGTTGGGGGCATCACACTGCCTGATTTCAAGCTATATTACAAAGCAGTGATCACCAAGACAGCATGGTACTGGCACAAAAACAGACATGTAGACCAATGGAACAGAATAGAGAGCCCAGATTTGGACCCTCAACTCTATGGTCAAATAATCTTCAACAAAGCAGGAAAAAATATGCATTGGAAAAAGTCTCTTCAGTAACTGGTGCTGGGAAAATTGGACAGCCATATACAGAAGAATGAAACTTGACCATTCTCTAACACCATACACAAAGATAAACTCAAAATGGATGAAAGACCTCAATTTGAGACAGGAATCCATCAAAATCCTAGAGTAGAACGCAGGCAGTAACCTCTTTGACATCGGCCACAGCAATTTCTCTCAAGACATGTCTCCAAAGGCAAGTGAAACAAAAGCGAAAATGAACTTTTGAGACTTCATCAAGATAAAAAGCTTCTGCACAGCAAAGGAAACAGTCAACAAAACAAAGAGGCAACCCACAGAATGGGAGAAGATATTTGCAAATGACACTACAGACAAAGGGCTGATATCCAAGATCTATAAAGAACTTGTCAAACTCAACACCCAAAAACAAATAAGTCTAAAAATGGGCAGAAGACATGAACAGACACTTCTCCAAAGAAGACATACAAATGGCTAATAGACACATGAAAGAATGTTCATCATCATTAGCCATCAGGGAAATTCAAATCAAAACCACATTGAGATTCCATCTTACATCAGTTAGAATGGCAAAAATTGAGAAGGCAAGAAACAACAAATGTTGGAGAGGCTGTGGAGAAAGGGGAACCCTCTTACAGTGTTGGGAGGAATGCAAGTTGGTACAGCCACTTTGGAAAACAGTGTGGAGGTTCTTCAAAAAATTAAAAATAGAGGTACCCTATGACCCAGCAATTGCACTATGGGGTATTTACCCCAAAGATACAGATGTAGTGAAAAGAAGGGCCATATGCACCCCAATGTTCATAGCAATGTCCACAATAGCCAAACTGCGGAAAGAGCCGAGATGCCCTCCAACAGATGAATGAATAAAGATGTGGTCCATATCTACAATGGAATATTACTCAGCCATCAGAAAGGATGAATACCCAACTTTTACATCAACATGGATGGGACTGGAGGAGATTACGCTAAGTGAAATAAGTCAAGCAGAGAAAGTCAATTATCATATGGTTTCATTCATTGTGGAACATAAGGGATAGCATGGAGGACATTAGGAGAAGGAAGGGAAAAATGAAGGGGGGGAAATCAGAAGGAGAGACGAACCATGAGAGACTATGGACTCCGAGAAACAAACTGAGAGTTTTAGAGGGGAGGGTGGTGGGGGGATGGGTTAGTCCAGTGATGGGTATTAAGGAGGGCACATACTTCATGGAGCACTGAGTGTTATAGGAAAACAATGAATCATGGATCCCTACATCAAAAACTAATGATGTATTGTATGGCGATTAACATAATAAAATAAAATTTAAAAAAAATTTAAAAAATTTAAAAAAAGGAAAAAATAAAATCTTAAAAAATAAAGGGATATAAAAAGATATACAATAAATACATGAAAAATGCTCAGCCTGATTAGCCATCATGGAATGGCTAATTCTACTTCACACCCACTAGGATGGCTATAAGAAAGAAGATAACATGTGTTAGAGAAATTGGAATCTTCATGCACTGCTGGTGAGAATGTCAAATGATGCAGTTGCTTTGGAAAACAATCTGACAATTCCTCACTCAAATACAGAATTACCATATGATCTGGCAGTTCTACTCCCAAGTATATATCCAAAAGAAATAAAAAGCTTATTTCTACACAAAACTTGTGTGTGAATGTTTGTTGCAGAATTATTAATTATATCCAAAAAGTAGAAACAACCCAAATGTTCATAACTCATGTATGGATGAAGTATTTTTCAGCAATAAAAAGAAATACTAATGAACATTGAAAACATTATGCTAAGTGAAAGAAGCCAGTCACAAAGGACCACATATTGTGTCATTCCATTTATATGTAATTCTAGAATAGGCAACTGTATAGATACAGAAATTAGATTAGTAGTTTCCCGGGGCTAGGTGGGATTGGGAGATTGTGTGGTGATGACTAAGGTGAGTGGGCAGGGGGTGTGTTGGGGATAAAATGTACAAAAAATTGATTTTGGCAATGAATGTACAACTCTATGAATATACTAAAAACCACTGAATTGTATACTTTAGGTGAGTTGTATGGTATGTGAATTATCTATTTTATATATATCTACTTAATATATAATAAATTATATATCTATTTATGTCTATATATAGTGGTAGTTTTTAATTTTTGAGGAATTAGACTATTTGATCTAAGTTGTCAAATTTATGGGTGTTTTAAGGTGTTAATAGTATTCCCTTATTATCCTTTGATGCATGCAGAGTCTGTAGTGATAGCCCCTACATTGGTGATGTTAATAATTTATGTCATCTCTGTTTTTTTCCTTTGGCAGTCTGACTAAGGTTTATGAATTTTATTAATCTTTTCAAAGAACTAGCCTTTTATTTCACTGATATGTTCTATGGATTTTCTGTTTTCAGGTTCATTGATTTCTGCTTATATATTATTTCTTTCCTTCTCATTTTAGCTTAATTTGCCCCCCCCCACCTTTTTTTAAGTTTCTTTAGGTTGTAACTTAGATTATTGATTTGAGACTTGTCCTATTTTCTAATGTGTGCACTTAGTGCTATAACTTTTCCTCTCAGTATCGCTCTGTGTATCACAACTATTGACATGTCTTTTTTCATTTTCATTCAGTTCAGTGTAGTTTTATATTTCTCTCAAGATGTCTTCTCTGATCTATGGACTATTGAGGAGTATGTTATTTAGTTTCCAAGTATTTGAAGATTTTATTATTATCTTTCTGCTTTTACTTCAAATTTAATTCCATGTGTCAGAGAACACCCTCTGTATGGTTCCAATCTTAAATCTGTTGAGATTTGTATTGTGGGCCAGGATATGGTATATCTTGGTTTATGTTTTATAGGAACTTGAAAACAATGTGTATTGTGCTCTTATTAGGTGGACTGTTTCATAAATGTCAATTAGGTCCTATTGGTTGATGATGTTATTGAGTTCTTTTTTATTCTTGTTCATTTTCTGTGTAGATGTTCTGTCAGTTGCTGAGAGAGCGTTTTTTGAAGTCTCCAGATATAATTATGGATTTATCCAGCTCTCCTTTCATTTATATCAAGTTTACTTCATTATTTTGGCTATGTTTGGTGCATACAGATTTAGGATTGCTGTTTTCTTGGTGAATGATTTTTTAAATAATTACGTTATGTCCCTTTCTATCTCTGGAATTTTTATTTGCCCTGAAGTTTATTTTTATCTGATATTAATTTATCCACTCTTGTTTTCCTTGGATTATTGTTTTCATGATATATCTTTATATCCTTTTACTTTCAACCTGCCTATATTATGATATTTGAAGTTAGTTTCTTACAGACAGTGTATTGCTGGATCATGTTTTTAAACCCACTCTGACAATCTCTTTTAATTGGTGTATTTAAACCATTTACATTTAATGTAATTATTGATATGTTAGGGTTTAAGTCTGCTGTTTTACTTTTTTGTTTTTATTTTTGTTTTTCTCTTTTCTTTCCCCTGCATTCCATGGGCTAGTTCAACATTAAAAAAAAATAATTCCACTTTGATTTATTGGTAGTATTCTTGAATATATCTGTGTATAGCTTTATTTACTGTTTTTTTTTTTTCTGGGTATTAGATTATATATCTATATCTATCTATCTATATTATCTACATCTCTTCATAACCTACTGGTGGTATCATTTCACCAGTTCAGGTGAAATATTTCAATGTGATCCCACTTTACATCCCATTATCCTTCCCTGTTATTAAGTAATCATCTAAAATGTTTCCTATGTGTACATTTAGAACTACATCAGTCAGTTAAAATTTTTGCTTCAACCCTCAAACATGTTTTAGAAAGTTCAAGAGCAGAAGGAAACCCTGTTGCATTTATCCATATTTTTGTGTATTGTGTTCTTTTCCTTCTGATCTTCCAAGATTTCTTCTTTTATTATTTCCTTTCTGTTTAGAGAACTTTGTTTAACCACTCCTTTAGGATAGTCTTTTAGTTTTTCTTCCTTTGATTTTTCTTCATTCTTGAAGGTATTTTCACTAGGTAGGATTCTGGGTTGGCAGTTACTTTCTTTCAACACTTGAAAAGTATTATGCTACTTACCTCTGACTTTCATGATTTCTGATGAGAAACAGTCATTCTAAGTGTTACCTCACTTTAGATAGTGTATCTTTCTGGCTGCTTTCAAGCCTTTGTTTCAGAAATTTAACTGTGATATGTCTTGGTATGGATGTTTTGGGATTTATTGTGTTTGGAGTTCATTTACCTTCTTGAATCTGTAGGTTTATATCCCTTGCCAAAATTGGGAAGTTTTCAGTCATTATTTCATTTCTTCAAGTATTTTTTTTTTTTAACTTGGCCCTCTTTCCCCTCTCCTTCTAGAACTCTGATGACACAAATGTGAAAACTTATTTTAGTCCCACAGGTCCCTGAGGCTGTGTTCTAACAGAACTGTACATCCGTAAATCCAAACCAAGCCACTATGCAAAATGATCTTTTGTAAGCATGTACAGTTTGTTCCAGGAATGTAACCCTGAGTTTTCCTTATGAAATTTTAATAAACATCATTTTATATTAAGAAATTGAAGAAGAAAAGCCATATGATCAGTCCAGTAGACATCAGATTTTTGATAAAAATTCAGCACATATTTCTTATTAAAGAAAAATGAAAATAAAACAAATCAGCAATAATACTCACCAAAATGGCAATAGTAGTAAATAGAATTTTAAAAATTTGATACAGTGTAGCTAATGGAAATATATTGCAAAAATACTCAATGGTAAAGATTTAGAAGCATTCTCTTTAAGGTAAGAACAAGAGAAGACAGGATTATTATTGCTATCTTTCAGCATGATTCTGGAAGTACTGGATAATGCAATAAGACACAAAAACTGGGCATAATTATTAGGAAAAAAGATAAAACTGTCATCATTTGGAAATAGAATGATTGATTGTATATAAAAAAAATTCAAGAAAACAACATAAAAATCATTAGAACTATTCACATAGTTTAGTAAGGCATCTGAAGACAAAATCAACAGATAAAACCCAGCCACTTTGGGGTGCCTGACTGCCTTGGTCAGTGGAACATGTGACTCTTGATCTCAGGGTCATGAGTTCAGACCCCATGTTGGGCATGGAGCCTACTTAAAATTAAAAAAAAAAACAACACAGCAACTTTATTATAGGTTAACAATAACCACATAGAAAAGGCAGTACAGGGGTACCTGGGTGGCTCAGTTGTTGGGTGTCTGCCTTTGGCTCAGGTCATGGTCCCAGGGTCCTGGGATTGAGCCCCGCATCGGGCTCTCTGCTCAATGGGAGGCTTGCTGCTCCCTCTCCCACTCCCCTTGCTTGTGTTCCCTCTCTCACTGTGTCTCTGTCAAATAAATAAATAAAATCTTAAAAAAAAAAAAAAAAAAGAAAAGACAGTACAAAAATTGACACTAAAAATAGAAACAAAATACTTAGGAATAGACCTAATGAGAAATGTATAAGATCCATACAAAAGAGGATACAACTTTCCTGAAAAACTTAAAGAAAATGCTAAATAGAGACATGCCCTGATTTGAAAGGAAGGACTTGAAATTGTAAGGATGGCAATTCTCCAGAAATTTAATTTGTAAATGCAAAGAAATGTCAATCAAGATCTCAAATGATATTTTATGAAACTTGAAAGGATGATTCTAAAGTTTACCTAGCAGAGAAAATGTACATGAAGGAACCAAGAAAAGAATTTTAATAAGAACAATGAAGGAGCTTTTGCCTACCAGGTATTAACACATTTTATTATGTCGTAAGAAATTTAGGCACTTTGATGTTGGTCCTAAAATAGACAAGTTAATAAAAGAATACAACAACAAACCAAGGGACATTGTAATTAGAAGTCTTTTCTACCTTTTCCAAGAGGTTTGGATTGAACTTGATCTCCCTTGTCAGTAACAACAACAACAAGAGATAATTCAAGCAGGATATAATTGCTACAATCCTGGCCAGTGCACACAGGCTAGGGGGAGAATGAATTCTGTTGTCTTTTTTGAAAAAATGCTGGTAGAGAGAATAGATGTGGCAACATATGAATTTGAAAATCCTGATCCACATCAGAGGGAAAACAGAAGGTAAATATAGTATCCCAGATTTTTAAAAACCACCCAAGTCCATCTACTTGTAAATCATTTTTTTGTTTACTGCTCTAACCCAAATGTGAGTCCTTTTCCCAAGGCAAAAGTAACTCAACTACATGGAAATTTGTCCTTCTTTAGTGTTTTTAAAAATTTTTCAGTGGCCTTATTATAATTAACATGAAGAAGGGTGCCTCTAATCAGGGTACCTAAGATTGGACATTTTCCCTAGTATCTTCTTTTGGCTTCGTCTTTTGTGTTTGAAAGTATATGATGTCATGTGATCTTCTCCCTCTTTATCTTATTTCTGTCAGTCAACTATATCTTGAAACCAGGACAGAATGATTGAAAGCAACTCAGTGCACAAAAAAAAAAAAAAAAAAGTTTTCCCTTTTTGAAAGGCTTTTCATCCAAATGCAATAATACACATATACTACATGCTACTGTAATTTTTATTCTAATACAGTAATACTCGTTCAATTTATCAGATCTCTTTTTCATAAGAGAAATTAGTATATGATTAATACATCACTTAAAAAGTAGTGGAGAAAATACACTGTTTAATAAATCGTGTTGGGATAACTGGTTATGTTTCTAAAGTTAGATTACTCCCTCATACAATAATCAAAATTGATCCTAGATGGACTAAAGAAATACATATCAAAACCAAAAACTTAAGGTTCAAAAATATAGGAAAAATTTTTTTATAATCTTTGAATTATATGGCACAGGGCTCCACTGTAGAAAATGGAGACCATGATAGTTATTTTAAGCAGAGAAATATTTAATATAGAGAATTAGTTGCTTCCAAAATCTATAAAAGGCTGGATAGGCTGGATAGGTGGGGTCTAAGGTATTTCTCCTGGGACAAGACCAAGAATTGGTCTTCCAAGGAAGCTTCTACATCTGTCACACTCAGGAAAATGGGCAATCAACTCCAGGAATTCACCATCTCAACTGTGATCTATAGTGAAGGAAACTGGCTTTAATATATCTGTGGGCAGATGGATGGCTGTGCCTATTAAATGATATAAATGTAGTGACTAGACAGCCCAGTTTCCAAATCTTCTATAAGGACATCTAGTTGGTAGAACCTAAATCACTCCTGGGATTCAAGTTACAGAGGAGTTTAAGAAATGTAGTTTTTAGCTTCTCAGCCTACAATAAAGGAAGGCACACTAGAAAGAGGATAAAATGGTTAATACATAGACAGGGAAAGACTAAACAAAAACAAAGGAAAAGTAAAGCTAAAGGAGTCCTGGTCCAAGGTGGTGATGCAGGAAGACCTTGTGAGATACCACCTTACACCAATTAGAATGGCTGAATCAAAATGACAAGAAATAAGTGTTGGCAACAATGTGGAGGAAAAGGAATCCTTATGCACTGTTGATAGAAATGTAAATTGGTACAGCCACTGTGGAAAACAGTATGGAGGTTCCTCAAAAAATTAAATAGAAATACTATATGATCTAATAATTCCACTATTGAGTATTTACCTAAAGGAAACAAAAACACTAATTAGAAAAGATACATGCACCCCAGTATGTATTGTGGTATTATTTATAATAGCCAAGATGTGGAATCAACACACACACACACACATACACACACACACACACAACTGAGTATAACACAGCCTTAAAAAAATGAGATCATGCCATTTGAGACAACATGGATGGACCTAGAGGTTATTTGCTAAGTGAAATAAGTCAGACTGAGAAAGACAAATACCATATGATTACACTCAAAAGTGGAATGTAAAAAAAATTAATAACAAAAGGCAGAATCAGACCTATAAATACAGTAAACAAACTGATGGTTGCCAGAGGGGAGGGTGGGGAGTGGGGCAAAATGGGTAAAGGGAAGGGATATAGAAACAGGCTTCTAGTTATAGAATGAATAAGTCATGGGAATAAAAGGCACAGCATAAGGAATACATTCAGTGATATTATAATAGTGATGTAAGGGAACAGATGGTAGCTACACTTGTGGTGAATATAACGATGTATAAATTTGTCAAATCTCACTAAGTTTTACACCTGAAACTGATGTAATATTGTGTGTCAACTATACTAAAAAAAAAAAAAAAAAGTAAAAAAACAAACAAACAATGTTTTCATTGTCCACCCAAAAACCATTGTGCCCATCTTCTTTGCTGGCTATGGCAGATATTGATAATTATCCTATATCCATTCTTCCCATTCTCCTTTTGTATAATCTCAGCATTAGTCTCAGCAATCATGTGCTCAGTTAAAAGACTAATTTTCAACCTCCCTTGAAGTGAGAGGTAAACAATTTGATGTTGATATTATTAGGTGGAGCATTTAGAAAAATCTCTGAAAAGGGACGGACTCAATTGGAAGTGGCATCATTTTTCCCTTCTCCCTTTTCTTCTGGAGTATAAATGGACATGAAGACTAGAGCTCAGGCAGCCATTCTGAACCATGGGGCAACTTTGGGGATAGAAGTCAGCACTAAGGATAGTAGAGTAGGAACCGAGAAAGAGCCTGAATCTCTAATGAACAGTCACTACACAAGTGCTGGAGTGCCTGACTCTGGCTATCCTTTATATGAGAGAGAATGAAACTTCTTTCTTTTAAAAAACATGCTTTATTTAATGCAGCTAATCCTAATAGTGACACAGTACCTGATTCTTGATTTTACTGTATGTGAATTCCTCCTCCACATGTTTCAGAAATAAGTCCTAATTCATCTCCGTCAATAATTTAATCCCATTCCCTTCATTAGAAATTGATCTGGACATGCACAAGAGACCAAGTTCTGGCCAATTAGTTATGAGGGGAAGAATTCTGAGAAAGGCTTCATCACGCCTTGATGAGGAAGAAACCTTGACATCTGGATGTTGTATCTGGATGTGATGGCTGTAAGTGTGATGGCAGACTTGTGCCTTTAAGGGAAGCTTACCTATAGACCAGTGCAACATGCTGAGGATGGAGAAGGGGGAAAAAATGCAGGTTTTTGCTGATATTGTTGAGCCATTGAATTAGCCAACCCTGGCACCACCCTACCTATGGACTTCTTTTTATTTGAAATTATACATCTTGGTTATTTTGAGGCCATTTTTTAGTTTGGTTTTCTGTTTCTCACAACCAAAGATATTCTAAGTGATATAAAACTCACTTATAACAGATATGACTACATTGAAATATGCCCTTATATATGATATAGCAATCCTGAAAGTCATAATAGTTGCCATTAATTGCGTACTTTCAATGTGCCAGATGGTATGTTATGTACTGTCCATATATTATCTCATTTAATGCTCACAGTAATTCAGTGATTGGGTACTACTGTAATCCCTATTTTAAGATGGCAAACTAAGTGTTAAAAAGCTTAAGTGATTTTCCCAAGGTTATGTAGCTAGAAGTTTATAGAAGTAAGGTTTGAACTAGTTTTTAGCTTCTCAGCCTCTGCAATAGGCTGTCTGATTCCAGTGCAAACAACCACTATTCTGTGACTTTCCCACTCTGAAGATATCATAAACAATAATAAAAACAAGTGACAAGACTGGGAGCAAGTATTTGCAGCCTATGTAACAAATGCAAGATTAATGTCAATAACATACAACTACCAATCATAGGAAAAAGCAAATTATCTGATAGAAAAATGGATAAAGTATTTCACAGGACAATAAATACAAATGTCCAATTAGACATGAAAAAAACCTCAACATTATTAGTAATTCAGTAAATGCAAATTAAGTAAATATAATTTAAAAGGGGGATATAATAATAGATGGTGGAATAGAAAGACCTTAAACTCACTTCCTCTCAGATAAAACTAGATGACACTCATGTCAGTGCAAGCAACCTAGAAAATGACCCAAAGACTGGCTGAACAAACTCCATAATTAAATGTAGAGAAGAGGTCACATCAAAGAGTGTAGGTAGGGTGAGGACTCAGACCTTAAACCTTGAAAGTCTGACCACCAGAGGGAGGGAGCCACAGGCACAGAGAGGGGCAAGAAACAGACTAGCACACCAAGGGATGAGAAATCCCCACAGTATTTGGTTTTAAAAATGGAGGGGCCAAATTTTGTGAGTGTTACCACCAGCAGGACTTAAATCTTGGAACTTTAAAAAACAGGCTCAACTCTGAGAGAGTCTGGAAGGCAATAGGAAACTGAGACCCTGCCTTTAAAGAGCACAGCAAACAGCCCTTGGAGATACAGCTTGGAAGCAGCAGTTTGAAAGGTGCCTGGGGCTAATGCAGGGAGAATTACTTACTAATCTCAGAGTTCACTGAGGGACTTCTCCAGGAACAAAGGAGCTGGCAGGTGCCATTTCCCTCCCACCCCTCATCATAATCACACAGCCACTTGTGGGAACCAGCACAGTCCTGGCCCTCACTACCTAACTTGCTTACACTGCACCCCACCACTTCCAGCCAAACCTGCCTCCAGTCCCAGTGCTATAGATTCCCTCCCCCAGATGCAATACTGCATCTCTCAAACCCCAGCAGAAGACACACATACCTTGTTAAAACTGCACCCCCCCAACCACACGTGCTTTGTGGAATGGCCCTGGTCAGCCCAGTCTCCATGGTGGCTATGCATCCCCTGTCAAGGAGGACTGGTGACCACAGCTTGTGGCACTGCACCTCTGCCCACTGTGTGCACCTTGTGGAGTGCCCTGGCTTGCCAGGTCTCTGCAGTGGCTATGTCCCCTGTGGAGGAGGACCAGCATCACCTAGTTAAAAGTCCATGTCCCACCCACTACTTTCAAAAGCAAGAGACATAGCTGACTTTCCTAACACACAGAAACAGACACAGAGTTAGGCAAAATGAGGAGACAGAGGAATATGTCACAAATGAAAGAACAGGACAAAACCACAGCAAGAGAACTAAGCAAAATGGATATAATTAACATGCCTGATAGGGAATTAATATAATGGTCATAAAGATACTAACTGGACTTGAGAAAAGCATGGAGGACATCAATGAGACCCTTAACAAAGATAAAAAAGAACCAATCAGAGATGTAGTACAAAATAAATGAAATTAAATACACTATAGGAATAAATAGCTGGCTAGGGGAATCAGAGGAATGAATTAGTGACCTAGAGGACAGAGTAATGGAAAGTAATCAAGCTAAGCATGTGAGAGAAAAAAATTATGCAAAATGAGAATAGACTTAGGGAACTCAGTGATCCCAGAAGGAAAAGAGAGAGAAAAGGGGGAAGAAAATTTATTTGAAGAAATAATAGCTAAAAACTTCCCTAACCTCGGGAAGGAAACAGATAACCAGATCTAGGAGGCACAGAGAGCCCCCCCGCCACCCCCAAACAAATCAACACAAGGAGGTTCACACCAAGACACATGGTAATCAAAATGGCAAAAAGAGATAAAAAAAATTTTTGAACAGCGAGAGAAAACAGTTACATAGAAGGGTAACCCCAAGAGGCTATGAAAGACTTTTCAGCAGAAACTTTCCAAGCCAGAAGGGAGTGGCATGATATATTCAAAGTGATGAAAGGGAAAAATTTGCAGCCAAGAATATTCTATCCAGCAAGGTTATCATTCAGAATAGATGGAGAGATAAAGAGTTCCTCAAACAAAAACAAAGGGAGTTCATGACCACTAAACCAGGCCTACAAGAAATATTAAAGGGGACTCTTTGAGTGGAAAGGAAAGACCATAAGTGAGGATATGAAAAGTAGGAACCACAAAAGCAGTAAAAAGTAATTCTGTAAAAAATCAAAGGATTCACAAAATAAAATAATGTAAAATATGACACCGTATGCCTAAAACGTGGGGGGAAGTGGAATAAAGAATGGGTTCAAACTTAAGTGACCAACCTAATATAGACTGCCATATGCCATATCTACAAACCTAATGGTAACCACAAATCAAAAATCAGTAATAGATAGGCAAAGAATAAAGAGTAAGGAATCCAAGTATATCACTAAAGAAAATCAGCAAACCATAGAAGAGCAAGAGAAAAACCACAGAAAAACTACAAAAGCAACCACAAAACAAGTAACAAAATAGCAATAAATACATACCTACCAATAATTACTTTGAATGTACATGAACTAAACACTCTAATCAAAAGACATAAGGTGACAGAATGGATAAAAAAACAAGACCCATCTATACACTGCCTTCAGACCTAAAGACACCTGCAGATTGAAAGTAGGGGATGGAGAAACAACTATCATGCAAATAGATGTCAAAAGAAAGCCAGAGTAGCAATACTTATATCAGACAAAACAGACCTTAAAACAAAGACCTTAACAAGAGACAAAGAAAACTACTATATAATAATAAAGGGAACAATCCAACAAGAAGATATAACAATTGTAAATATTTATGCATCCAACATAGAACCCAAATACATAAAAAAGTTAATGACAAACAAAGGAACTAATTGATAGTAATACAATAATAGTAGGGAACTTTAACATCCCACTTACACTGATGGACAGATAGATCATCCAGAAAGAAAATCAACAAGGAAACAATGATTTTGAATGACACACTAGACCAGATGGATCTAACAGAACAATCAGAAAACAAAAAGAAATAAAACGCATACAGATTGGTAAGGAAGAAGTAACACTTTCACTCTTGGCAGATGACATGATACTATATATAGAAAACCCTAAAGACTCCACCAAAAAACTACTAGAACTGATAAATGAATTTGGTAAGGTCAGAGGACACAAAATCAATATACAGAAATCCATTGCATTTGTATACACTACTAATGAAGTAGCAGAAAGAGAAATTAAGATAACAATCCCATTTATAATTATACCAAAATAATAAAATACCTAGAAATAAACCTAAGCAAAGAGGTGAAAGGCCTATACTCTGAAAACTATAAAATATTGATGAAAGAAATTGAAGACGATGCAAAGAAATGGAAAAACATTCCATGCTCGTGGATTGGAAGAACAAATATTGTTAAAATGTCTATACTACTCAAAGCAATCTACAGATTTAATGCAATTCCTTTCAAAATACCAATAGCATTTTTCACAGAGCTAGCACAAACCATCCTAAAATTTATATGGAACCACAAAAGCCCCAAATAACCAAAGCAATCTTGAAAAAGAAAAGCAAAGATGGAGGTAGCACAATTTCAGACTTCAAGTTATATTACAACTGTAGCAATCAAAACAGTATGGCACAGACACAGAAATAGACATATAGATCAATGGAACACAATAGAAAATCCAGAAAAAAACTCATTATTACATGGTCAATTAATCTTCGATGGAGGAGACAAGAATATGCAATGGGAAACAGTCTCTTCAACAAATGGTGTTGGAAAAAACTGGACAGCAACATGCAAAAGACTGAAACTGGACTACTTTCTTCCACCATACACAAAAATAAATTCAAAATAGAGTAAAGACCTAAATGTGAGACCTGTAACCATTAAAGTCCTAGAGGAGCATACAGGCAGTAATGTCTCTGACATCAGCTGTAGCAACACTTTTCTAGATATGTCTCCTGAGGCACAGGAAATAAAAGCAACAAGAAACCATTGGGACTACATCAAAATAAAAAGCTTCTGCACAGTGAAGGCAACCTACTGAATGGGAGAAGATATTTACAAATAACACATCTGAGGAAGGATTAGTATCCAAAACATATAAAGAACTTATATAATTCAACACTCAAAAAACAAATAATCCAATTAAAAATGAGAAGACATGAATAGCTATTTCTCCAAAGACATCCAGATGGCCAACAGACACATGAAAAGATGCCCATCAGTCATCATCAGGAAAATGCAAATCAGGAGTACTATGAGATGACACCTGTCAGAATGGCTAAAATCAAAAACACAAGAAACAACAAGTGTTGGTGAGGATGTGTAGAAAAGGAACCCTTTTGTACTGTTGGTGGGAATGAAAACTGGTGCAGCTGTTGTCAAAAACAGTGTGGGGTTCCTCCAAAAAAGTTAAAAATAGAACTACCTTATGATCTAGTAATCGCATTACTGGGTATTTACCCCCAAAATACACAAACACTGATTTAAAGGGATACATGCACCCCTATATTTATAGCAGCAATATTTACAATAGCCAAATTATGGAAACAGCCCAAGTGTCTATTGATAGATGAATGGATAAAGAGGTGATATATATACAGTGGACTACTATTCTGCCATAATAAAGAATGAAATCTTGCCATTTGCAGTGACATGGATGAAGCTAGAGAGTATAATGATAAGCAAATTAAATCAGTCAGAGAAAGACAAATACCATATGATTTCACTCACATGTGGAATTTAAGAAACAAACAAACAAGCAAAGGAAAAAAGAGAGAGATGAAGAAACAGACTGTTAACTATAGAGAACAAACTGATGGTTACTGAAGGGGAGGTGGGTAGGGGGATGGGTGCAATAGGTGATGGGGATTAGGGAGTGCACTTGTGGTGATGAGCACCGGGTGTTGTATGGAAGTGCTGACTCACTATATTGTACAATTGAAACTAATATTATGTTAACTATACTAGAATTAAAAAATTTAATCAACAATAAAAACTGTACTTCAAGAAACACTACAGGGAGTTCATCAGGCTGCATGAGAATGATTCTATATGGAGACACATGACACTAGGAGTGAAGATCAGTAGAAAACAAAATGTACATAAATATAAATGAATATTGAGTGTAAAAAATGAAGTAATGCCTCTTTTGAGTCTTCAGATTATCAACTTAAAAATATTTTAAATATCCAGTGTGCATGTGGGTATAAACAAATAGCCACTGTGATTTATTGTTGGTGAGAATAAAAGCTAGGAAAAGCCTTTTTTAATGAAAATCTGAAATATAGATGAAAAGTTAAAATTTATAGTATTTATACTTTGTCCCAACTATTATGCTCCTTGGAATCTCTCCTACAGAAACAAACCCATTCCAGCAACACAGATTTAGCATTATTTAAAATAGGCAAATTAAAGACAATATCAATTACCTATAATTGGGAATGGTCAAAGAAGAAATGACTCAGCCATAGTGTACTAGTCAGAACTCTCCAGAGAGAAAGCCGATACAAATCTCTCTACATATAAATTTACACATAGATTTATTATAAGGAATTGGCTCATGTGATTAAAGAGGCTGACAAGTCTCCAGATCTGTAGTCAGCAAGCTGGAGAACCAGTAGAGCTGACAGTGTAGTTCTAGTCTGGAAGCTGGCAGCCTTGAGACTCAGAAAAGGCAGGAAAAAAACTCAATGTTCCACCTTGAAGGCAATCAGGTAGAAGGAATTATCTCTTACTCTGCCATTTTGTTCTATTCAGGCCTCCAACTGACTGGATAGGGCCCATCTACATTGGGGAGGGCAATCTGCTTTACTCAGGCTATTGATGTGAATGTTAATCTTACCCAGAAATACCCTCACAGACATACTCAGACTAATATTTGACCAAATATCTGGACACCTCATGACCCAGTCAATTTGACATATAAAATTAACTATCACACAGATTGAAATATTAAATGGTCTTTAAAAAGAATGAAGTAGAGCTGTGTATTTTGACTTGGAAATATCTGTAAGCTATATTGTTAAATGAAAAAAACTCAGTAATTATGTATTATTCCTGTATGTGTATTTATATGTTTATTTTACATATTTGATATATGTATATATTTAAATACAAGAAAAATGTCTAGAATCTTACTACTTCAGATTTTTTTTTTTTAAAGATTTTATTTATTTGACAGAGAGAGCACAAGCAGAGGGAGAGAGAGGGAGAAGCAGGTTCTATGCTGAGCAAGGAGCCTGATGTGGGACTCGATCCCAGGACTCTGGGATCATGACCTGGGCCGAAGGCAGCCGCTTAACCGACTGAGCCACCCAGGCGTCCCTACTTCAGATTTTTTAAGTTTCATGCAACAGATACACTTCTCTGTAACCCAGTGATTTTGAATTCGGGTAATGAGATCCCAGACTCAAATAATATTGGTGGGGCTTTCCCCCTTTCCATCTCTCAGATCTTACTTCTCTGTGTGTGATCCCTCCGGGGCTGGGGAAGGTAGCCACCAACGGTTCTAGGTTTATACATGAGAAAATCCTTCTTGGTACTTCAAAGCCACACACCCTTACAGTCCTAAATGCATTCTGCTATCTTATCCACTAATATTAATTTTTTTCCAATTAAGGATGAACCAAACCTCCCTAAGCAGCTCTCTGATAAGTAACTTACAAGTCAAGTGAACATGATGATAGAGGAGGCAGAGCATCACTGATAGGGCAACACAGCAGCATACAAGATTCCAGCTAACAGTGCTCACAGGGTAGGCTCCAGGACAGATCATAGCTATGGAGCTCCCTCAGCAAGCCAGCTGGTGTGGAGGAAGGACTTCTGTATGGCTTCCTGCTCCAGAATATTCATAAACTGTGGGATTAGAGTGAGGGGTGGGCCTAGCCTAAAAGGTCATTGCAAACCCTTGCAACTAAATAACAAATGATGAAGAATGCACAGCAAGGCACAATATCTTGTGCTGCTCCAGACACACCACCAAAACTGTTTCCCTGACCAAATAACTTCTAAGTTGTACTAAATTCTCTGTTATATTAGGAATGTACATGCTGGGTGTTTGCTCATCATTTTTCATTTTCAGTTTTCTTTGGCAACTACCTACATTCAAAAGATTAGGCATGAAACTGTTCTCTGATAAGAGAGTGGAGGTTACCAAAGAAACTCCTCTTTGCACCAAAATATAACTTTAAAATCACATTGAAAAGAACCTAGCTGAGCTTTTAAGTAGAGATATAAAATATCTTCATGTTCCACAAATGTAGAGCATCTGCTGGTACTAATTGCTGCTAAAATCCTCCTTCCTGGCTCCAAAACATTGGCTCTGTCTTTATCTTGCAGATGACTTTCTAGCCACTGCTATTTTTTCTTCTCCAACAGATCAAAATTTTTAACAAGTGGAAATAATTTAACAAATAGAAATTTCAGTGAGCACCTCCAATGTTCTAGGAATTGTGCTTTACATACCTTATTGCATGTGTGCTACCCAATATCCCAACTGTGTAAGGAAACCCCATTTTACAGATGAGAAGGTTGAGGAATTTTCTCACAATTACATATCTAGTCTGTGGTAGAGCCTAGATTCAAACTAGATCTCCTGTTCTTCACTTCAGTTTGTATATCATGGATCTCTTTCTTCTCTCTCTTTTATTTTAACCCATTGACCTCTTCCCTTTTATCACTTACTCATTTTGTATTAATTCATTCAATGCATATTTACTGAAGATCTATTACATGCCAAGCACTGAGGATAAAGTGGTGAACACCCCACATTAGATTTACCAGGTTAGTCAAAGGACAAGTTTCCCCTCTTTCCTCACAACCAGTCACATTCCCAAAACTCTTTGGATGGGCTAACACCACAAGACAGCATTAACCAACATGTTCCAATAAATACTAGTTCACAAGAGTCCTGCAGTCAAATAAGTTTGAGGAAAACTGCTCTCTATGACTCTCTCTTGGAGATTCCCAGTATACAGTGGCATTAAAACTACTAGGAAATGACTCAGGAGACCTGGAAATCATGGCTTGGAACTATGTCTTGTGTTAAAGCTGGAGCCTGGTCCTGTGTAGATAAAGCAGTTCTGGACCTTGGCCCATATGTAGTGCTCCTTCTTCTGCTGGCTGCGGGCAGGTGGGCGGTGGCTACTGCTGCTGCTGGAAATCTCTAGCTGGAAACCTCTGGTGGGTGGGTGGGTCTATCAGAGCTTCCATTTGTGATGGGTGTGCCATTTTTGTGGCCAATTACTTGCTAAGAGTTTGCTCATTATCTTGGCCTGCAAGTGTTTTCTTAATTTTGAGAAGTATTTGTTACATTTATTTGGTTTCCTCTTATTTTTGAACATAACTATTTCTTTTTTTAAAACCTCAGATACAGAGAATTGGATTAACCATAGTCCTTGGTTCATGACACACTTCCCTCCCTGGCCCACGTCTGTGTGTAAGCGCATGTGTATATGCGTATTTCCAACCTCCCTCTCTCCTTTCCATCTCTCCCTCCTTTCTTCTTTCTTTTTTCTTCCCTCCCTCCTTCCCTTCCTTCTAATCTGCAACCCCCCAAAAGCTAAACATTTGATGGTAAACTATATCTAACAGCAGTCTCCCTCACCAACTTATCCCCTTACTTCCATTCACCTGAGGTAAGTATATTCCCAAATCCTGTCTTCATCATTCCCTTGTTTTTTTTTAACATATAGTTTTAGTGCATCTATACGTACACAGTATTTTTTATTTTAATTATTTTTAACTTTATAAAAAGAATATCATTCGTGTGCACATTCTTTTGGGACCTCCTTTTTCACTCTCTATTATATTTGTGAGATCCACCTTTATCATTTTGGGCCACTGTAGTTCATTTGTTTGGACTAGTGGATAGTATTATATTTTGTGTATATATTATTATTTATTCATCTATTCTCTCACTAATGGCATATGAGTTACTTCCAGGTTTTTGCTCCGGGAACAGTGTTGCTATGAAATTCTTCTGTTGTACATCTGCAAAAACTTCTCCTATACTGCGTTTAGGAACAGAATCCCTGAGTCATAGGATATATGAATGTTCAACTTTAGGAGGAAATGCCAAAGTGTTTTCTAAGGTGATTGCACCAAATTACAGTCACACAAGCAATATGTAGATAGATATATAGATCCATACTCTCTCTTACATTTGGTAATGTCAAGCTTAATTTTTTGCCAGTTAAGTGAATGAACCTTTTAGCTTAAAAATATTTTTATATCATTCTAGTTTTGGAATGGAGAGTGAATTTTCTGCCTGTGCTAGTTCTTCCATCTTGCCCTAGAAGTTACTCTGAGTCGAAACAACTAGACTGAAAAGGATAACATTAGAAGATGGACATAGTAGAAGGAAGCAAAGAGTAATATAGAAAGACACTGTCTTTTTTAACCATCCTCACAAGCCACACCTCTCCATGAATTCAGCAGTGGGTAACTTTCCCTTCTTCCTTCTCCTGGAATCACCCTTAGCATCTTCACTGGATAACCTTGGTCTTGTCTTTCTCAGGTCCCAAAAGCTCTACTGACTTTCAATCTCAGTTAAACTTGTCACCATTTAGCATGATATATTAGCTTGGGCTGTTAAAACAAAATGCCACAGACTGGGTAGCATAAACAACAGACATCTGTGTCTCATAGTTCTGGAGGCTGGGAAATCCAAGACCAAGGTGCCACCAAATTCAGTTTCTACTGAGGAACCTCTTCCTGGCTTACAGATGGCCACCTTCTCCCTATGTCCTCATAATATTTGCTTTTCTTATAAATGTAATACATGCCTACTATAGAAAATTAAGCAAAAGGAATAAAAATCATAATTTCATCATCCAAAGTTTAGCTACTTTTAACACTTTGATATGTATATCCCCATCCATCATATATATATATATACACACATGTATATATATGTGTATGTGTGTGTATATATATATACACATATGTACATGTTATCTATATACTGTAGACACTCTTATAAAGTACTTTTTAAAACTAAAATATATTTCCAAAGAATATGTATATATTCTTTCTGTGGGGGATTACATAGTTTACTTGATCATTACCCTGCTAGTCTATTTTTTTATTATAAAACACACCACACTGAATATCTCTGTAGCAAAACCTTTGTGCACATATAATTATTTTCTTGTAATAAATTCCTAGCAGTAGAGTTATATCTATATCAAAGAGTAGGTTTTTTTAAAAAGCTTTTGATACATATTTCCAAAAAGCTCTCCAGAAAGTTGTATTAACTTTCCTGCCAACAATACACAAGAATGGCTGGTTCTTGTCAACAGCACCCTCTCTGGTTATTAGAAAATATCTTTGCCAAATTGGTACATGAAAATGGATATCTGGTTGTTTCTATCAGCATATATTTTCCTCCCCTTTCCTTCTCTCCATCCTTTTCTTCTTCCATTCATTTCTTCCCTTTTCTTCCTTCTATTCCTTTTTTCCTCCTATACTTCCTCTTTTCTTCCCCTCTTTTTTCTTCCCTCTTCTTCCCTTCTTTCCTTCCTTCCAAAGTTGAAAATTTTCATCTGGCAACCAGTTTATTGAGCAAATAGCCCTAATAGGGTAAAGTAAAAGCAAGTTTATTCATTTCTCTACTATCCATTCAAACCAGTGCAGATACATTCTTCCAGGAACCTTGGAAGACTCCTCTAGTGGGTTCTATAACTTTTCAAATAGTCCTTCTGTCACTTCCTGTTCCAAGAACAGTTTCATAGAACAAATTAAAATATCCAGTCCAGTGTCATATATAACTCTATACTCCTTTCTACTCTAAAACTTCATCTCCCCCATTTTAGAATTGCTCTAGGCTGGGAAGAATTCAGTAAAGGGAAGGGGGTGGTTTTTCCCAACTTGTACAAATTAGTGAATTAAATGAAAGTAAAGTTTTTAGTAAAAAGTACAGTTTTTAAAAAACTTTTTGAATAAGTGAAAAAGTAGTTTTCTCTAAACTTGGTTTCCCTAAAACTCCAGAGGAGCCAGACATAACCTGAGTGCTGATTCTTTCCTGGTCACCTCAAAGATGCCCTGCTGGGCTCCTTTCATATTGGACAATGTCTCTTCATTGTCTGGCCTCTTATGCACACCAGCTCCCTCTGCATCCAGAACCTCTTTCTGCTAAGGTTGTCCAGCTTCTGGCAAGATGCCCATTTGGATGGATTTTTTACAAAAATCCTCTCACTTCTCTTGGATTTATTTAACACATAGACATAACCCACCATTATGGAAGGAACTAGTTCCTGATATGTCTTTTCAGTCTGTGAGCTCTGAACACAACTCTCCACCTTTGGTCTTCTCGGACTACATAAATCCAGTTCTTGTGTTACTGGGGACTTAGGGGTACCACATGTCATGCTCTGAGAGAATCCTGAAAATGGTTGGAGGTGAGGAGAAAGACTGGGAGAAAGGAGGTGGGGGTGGGAGTGGGAGAGGAACCACAGTACACTGACAGCTCTTTTCAGTTGGACTTTTCAGCTTCTACTTTTTTATAGCCTGGAGGTGGGGGATCATATGAGCTGGCAGGATAGATTTTACAATCACTTAGCATATCGAGCATTGTTTTGGAATCTGATGATCCTTAGCATCTGCTTTTTCACTCATTTCACTTCAACATTCTGTTACATGTCTATCTTTTTGGCCGTTTGGATTTTTTTGTGGATTGCCTATTTTTTATCCTTAGACCAAATTTGTAGAGATTTTCTAGTTTGTAAGAGCTCATTGTACAAAAGATATTGTCTATATGTTGCAAATAGATACTATACTATTATATAAGTTGTAAATAAAACAAAAATTTTGCTAATTATTTAGCCATTTCTGATTATTGGTTTTGCCCACCAAATTTAAAGAAGGTGCCATTCAGATAAAGATTTAAAGAAATATATGTAACAGTTTTTTCTCATTGTCAACTGAAAGTATCATTATTTATTCATGTGGATGTTCTTGTTCTGCTTTAAAAAGTATCTCTTTCTTCCTCCCATGTACATATTAGGTATCAAAAACTTGTCCAAAGTCGTCTTAGGTTGACAACTTTCTTCCCTGTCAGCATTAATGTGCTGACATTAATTAGAGTCCATGTGCTGGCCTCTAATTGCTGTTATAAAGGAGCCTTATCTTTAGCCTTCTTAAACTAATCTGAGGGATTTATATTTCCTGTACCTGCTTTGCACATGAGGGAACTACTTTCTCTGCAAGAAGCTTTTCTATGCTCCAAGTGGTCCCTCTCAATCAGAAAAAGAGATTTAAAAAAATTGGGGATATTTATGCATATATGCATAGCAGCAGGAGGAACTTTTATTCTTCTCAATCAGGAGATGACTTTTACTCTACCTACACATCTATTTCCAAGCTGGAAACTTTCTTTAATTACTTAAATCTGTATACAACAAACTCTATATGAGATATTCAACAATCTCATTAGAAGGCAAGAGATGCAGAAGGAACTATTCAAGAGCTTTCCTTGCAGAATGCAGACCTCTTCTAGCTATTCATTGTTCATTCCTGGGAAGAATGAAGAAGAAGAGAGAAGGCATATGCATACGGCCTGGCCTCAATTTTGGAAACCAGCCTAGTTTCCCTGTTTCCTCATTTTAGCCTTATATCCATGATCTGGAGTTTTTCTAGAACTGCACTTCAGTTGGATTTTTTCTAAACACTCATATTTACTCCCAATGCCACCTAGCACAGAGCTAAGCCTGTGGCAAGTCCTTACTTACTGACTAAATGGTAAGGACTGACCTTTGCCTGACTCTTGACTTGTATACATCAGGAGAGTAAAAGAATACTGGCAGGTTAGCAAGGAAAGTGGATGACAAGAATCCTAAAAGATCCAGGTGAGGAAAAACTGAGGCTAAACCCCTGAGAGAAGACTGAAGATTTCATTCACATTTTCTTCTCAAGTTTCATTGAACCAGGAGGAAGCTATTAAATTCTGCATTGTTTACCTAATATTTCTGTAAATCAACTCAGTGGAGGCAGTATGGAATAGTAACTAAGAGTAAGAACATTGAAATCAGGCAGCTAGGTATCCCAGCTCTGGCTTTGTGAAGTCCTGGTTTTATACCTTGGGCAAATAAACTCTAAGTCAGTTTCTTTATTTGTAAATTGGCTATAATAATTGTACCTAGCTCAGAGCATTGTTGCAAGGACTAAATGAGTGCTTAGAATTTCCTACATACCCTACACTACTAGATGTGCTCAATCAAATCCATATAACCAGGAAGTTCCGTAAGAAAAGAAATCGCCAACCAGCTCCCAGAAGAGTACAGGTGGACCTAAGGAAATCTGGGGTTTCTTTTGAGAATGGTCTCTTACTCCAGTGATAACTCACTGAAAGAATGCTGTTAACTGGCATTTGCGCTCTCCAAGCAAATGATACTTTATCTTCACAATGACCTGCCTCCTGAAATAACAATTTAATCCTGTTCATTTAGTTTCACTGTAAAGAGAAAATTATATTGTATTTTAAGATGTCTTTTCTAAATTGGTAACCCAAATAAAGTATTTTGGGTAATCCTCTGTAAAACTAAATGCATTCATTAAATAGAACAACCCATTCCATGACCAGGTCAAGACTTATATAGACCAAACATCTTGAAATCTTGTTATGACAAGAAAAAGGTAACTCGTTGTTATTGACAAACTGAGTAATTTTCAACACCGATGACTCATACTTTCTATTAACTAGAAAATATTTCCATTTGATTGGATTTGACAGACATTTATAGACCATCCCAGTTCTCAAGTATCTCACAATTCTTAAGAAACAGGCAGGTCATTTAGAATTTCTATACAGTATTATCAGTGCTATGAAAGAGACAATTTGAATATTAGAAAGGTCTTGATTTTTATAATTTTTGTAATAAAGATAATCTGGCAAGTCTTCAATTTTTAAAGTACTTTTGAAGAAAACCTTATTTATGTTTAACCTGTTCCATTTTATAGTTTGTGATTATTTCAGGGTCACGAGATTAGATAATGATGGGCAGGTAACCTACAACAGAGGTATAGTGTGTGTTCACCACCGTGACTCCCATAAACTCCCCTGCAACAAAGTTCTGGGAGGACTTTGGAGATGAGATACTGGCACCTGTCTCCCAGAATCAAGTTGGTGTTGGGCACCTGAGCAAGCCAGTGGTGTGTGAAGAAGCTGCCATGGCACTATACCCAGGCTACACTGGAGCCTGTACCTCAGGGGGATGACCAGTGTGCCCCCAGTCCTCTACCTCCTCTGTCAGAGTACCCACCACATCAAGGTGTTGCTGCTTATCTCTGGTCTGCCTCCCCTGCCAGACTGTGGCATTCCAGAAGGCAGTGACCTTGTCTTGTTTATCTACAGATCCCTAGCGCCTGCCAAAGCACCTGGTGCATGGTAAACACTCAATAAATGTTTGTTAAAAGAAGAATGAACAAATGTTAGGCGAAGTGTATAATCCAGGGATTGTAATCAACTCCAAGCTAATTCCTAGTCAATTCCTAGCAATGGCTTATGTATTAGGATGATTTATGATGCCTGGTTTAACACAATGACAATAACATATTCAATGAAGTAATAAATGAATTGTGTTTTAGGCACGGTCAATTGTCAAACTAGGAACTAATTTAATTCAGAGTTTCTGTTTTAATCATTAATACCATCAATTGGAAATATTTGAGGAGCTCAGTTTCATTCTACAGCATCCAAACACTTAACATTCAAGCAGCTTTTATTTACTAAAGGCTTTTAATTGAGAAACAGCCTCTTTTTCAATGAAACATTTAGCTTTAGTAATTGTGGTTTATGAATTTACTCCCTGTTTTTAATTGCTATAGACATTTTCTCAACATCTGGTTTTATAGCCATTTAAATAAAGAGGTTCTGCAATAATAAAATGTGTATATTTGTTTTGAGTGGGTAACATCATTTTTTACGGGAATGTATCTTGTACAAGACAATTAAAGCCGCCTATAGCAGCTGGCTTTCAAAATGTATAGGAAGTTATAATCCCAGAAGACATTAGCTGCAGAAAGATGTGAGTAGATAGAAGTAGATGAATTGAAAGAAATAAAAATTATTTTCTCCTCAGAACCCTGATGGTATTTCTATTATATCATTTGCAAACTGTCAGGTTAAAAAAAAAAAAGGTAATTTATGGAATGGAATCCCCAAACCATATCCTCCACGTTTCTCATCTCACCTTCTCTCTTACCCTTAACCTGGTTCATTCTCATCCGTATACCAAGTGAGGATACTGTAGTCACAGACATACTTGAGGATTAGCTATTAGAAAAGTGGGAAATTGTATTATTTGCCATTTCTGGTAACTTAGGTGAGGATGGACTGGTAAACAAAAAATAACTGTGAGTGGTATATTTTAGATGAGTTTTAGATATTGAAATACATGCATGTATGTACATATATACATACATAATTGTCCACTTTCATGGACACACAGAAAATCATTTCCAGAACTCCTCCATTCTACCACCATTTTGGGGGCTCACCAACTCCTCCTGGTATTTATGATTCTTTCTATAGCTTCCTGTGATCTTACCTAAGAGAGCACACATGTCAGCAGTAAACTCACATGGTCAGATTCCCATGAAACACAACATTCTTCTTTCAATTCCCATGAAACACACAGCTTGGTCAGTAAGACTTAATATTTAGCTGTTTGAACAAAATTCCTAGGACTGACAGAAGTGCTGGTGTTTCACCTGAGAGAAGTGGTGAGTTAGAAAAGAGTGTGGTAAGACCCAGATGGAAAAAAGAGTAACCTTCCAAACCAAAGAGTACATTTTAGAGATGTTGCTTAGTTTCTATTTGCATTCCCCTCATCCCTCCTTAAAATACCAGGAAGAGGTTCTAGGGATTATTTGTAAAGCAGTTTTTAAAAGTATCCCGAGGGTTCTGATGGGTAATCTCAAGAATCTTTTCCCCAGAACAATCTCTGTGCATATGAGAAGAGGTGGTGATTGGTACTATTGATTGAGAAAAGAAGAAAACAAGTTTGGCCACACTGTGCTTTTTTTAAAATTATTTTTATTTTTAAATGGTTTCCTTAATCCCCTAAAACCCAAACAGTAATTTAATTGTAGCCTCTCCAAAGCTCCATTTATTGTTTCCTTTAGCTTGTGCTGCCTTCAGCCTTGTTCCTGAAAGTTATGCTATTGTCAGAAATCCTAGATTAAAAATCTACGAGTGTGGCTAGATACACTTAACTCTCTTTCTCTCTAGGTGTTCAACAGCCTTATCAAGGGTCCATCTCTTGATTTGGTGATCTGTGTCTATGGAGATGTGTGCAAGTCACACACACACACACACACACACACACACAGCAGGCACTGACTTCGGTGCCACTTTGCATCATCACCCCTATTAGGATTATCAGAGTACTGGAATTGTGGGTAAAAGAAGATCTATTTCTTTTCCAAAGGGTGAGAAAAATGGGAGGGTGTCAGGGAGAGGGAAAAGAGAGAAAATAAAGTGTGTGTGTGTTTTGGGGAGGGGGAGGGAGAAAAAGAGAGGGGGAATATGAGTGAGTGTGGAGGGAGGAGGGGAAATGAAAGGATATTATATATTTTTTTGTATCTGTCATTTCCCTGCTATCTCCCATATGACTTCTTAATCCATCAGAATGCTGGGAAGATAATGTTTTGGGCGAAATAACATGAGAGAGAGGATAGACTCCCAAGGACCAATATCTTTATTGCTCGGAGGATAAACGGATTATGTCAGCCATTTTCTGTTGCTGACAGCTTTTCTTATTAACCGATTTTATTTTTTAATCTTCCAGGGAAGAAATATGGTTTTATGTCACAATAAAACGCCGGTCACATCTAATTCTGCCCTCAAACAAACAGATTTCTGAAAGCCTTGCAGAGAAATTTGAAATAACTTTAAAGAGGGGGTTTTTGGATAAAGTCTTTATCCAGGGGCTTGTTCAACTGCAGTGTAAAAGGTTTAGAGAGAGAGAAGAGGAGAGGGAGAGAGGAATAGAGGGAGGGAGAGGAGAAGAGGGACAGAGGAAAAGAAGGAGAAAGGAAGACCTACACAGCTGTTTTGCTTGGTGATCTCTCTTCAGACACACTTGAGCACAGTCAGGAAAATGCAGTCTGGATGAAAGGGGCTTGGGAAGGCGAACAGAGGGACAGCGGGGCTCCTCAGGGCCTTGGGTGTGGGAAGCTGCTGATGCACACCCCTCTGAAACAGACACTTGTTCCCCAGTTTTTCTGGAACCATTAGTAGTTGATGGCATGTCTTTCAAGAATTATAAACGAATCAATGTGAGTTCTGTTAGGCGTTTGGAGCTCAGAGGCAATTCTAGTCTTTTTTCCATGATTCCTTTGCCAGGAGATTTCAACCTGCTTGAGGATTTAGGCCTTGTGTTCCCCCCAAGAAAATCTTCTGTCAAACACCCCAGACAGCTCTGGCCTTTGCTTACTTCTGTAGGCCCACAGCAAGCACATAACCATCACTAATATAAAAAACCGCTCGTTTCTTCTCTTCTGTGTGGCACAAAGCAATTTAGTCAGACAGGCCCCCTGCCCACCAGGGGCTCAGCTCAGAAAACATCCTTAATTTGTGCCTCTAGCTTTGTTCGGCGCCCCGTTCACTGCAGACCGGGTACCTTGATTGATAATGATGGCCGAGTCTTACATCGTGCCCTGCTGGCAAGTTTTGGTGATTTAGAGCACTTTAAGAATCTGTTAAAAATAAATCGCTTGGATTTTCTAAGGTGTTGTTTTGTATAAGAGAAACTCGCTTTTCAAATAAAGCATTCTGAAAGTTTGGGAACTTAAAATTTGTCCTGAGGCAAGTCAGCCAAGCTAAGCACCTCCAGCCAGCTGTGAGAGGGGGGGGAAGATTCTGAGGCATGGATTGAGCCAAACTTCTCCATACCTAGGAGCAAAGAGTGGATTTTCCTGCCTCATTTCTTTATCTGAAGAGACAGAGATCTGGTAGAAATGGAGAGAGAAAGGTCACTTGAGGTCTTTGCATTCTGTAGTGCAAGGACTCTGCCAGGACTGAAGCAGAGGCATGAGCGGTCTCGAGGTGTGAGCAGCTTTGATCTGAAACAAGCCCCAACTGCCAGGAAGTGCTGTTGATTCTAAGCTGTGATTTTCAAAAATATTTTTAAGTGCACCGGTCTTAAGTGAACAGTTTTATTGGCTTTGACATATGTACTGTATCCGTGTGACCAGCACTCCAGTCAACACTTAGCACATCTCTATCAACCCTGATCTAAACGAATGGCGCCCCGTCGCTGGGCACCACACCATCTGCGGAGACATTTGTGGTGGCCCAGCAGGCAGCCCTGGTGAAGAGATGCCTGCTCACGGGTAGTGAGCACATTATTGGCATGGTAATTGTAACCCTCCTGGTTTTCAGTTTTCCAAGCACTTTCACATTTTATTTTAGCATATCCTTCCAGACAATGAAGAGAATGACATCATCAATGACAGCGACAATAATCACAAACACCGATAAATGTTCATTTGTGTCAAGCACACATACCACTGCATTTAATCATTTCAGCAGCCCTTTAAAGTATTTTATTTATGTATTTTTAAGTTGGTACTTTGTGATAGTTGAAGAAGCTGAGGCAAAAAGAACTTGTCCACTATCAGACAAGTCAGTATGAGAGCCCAAGAATCTGCCTCCAGAAACCGTGCTTTTAATGAAATATATGAGATGTTAAAAGGGCAGATGATGTATTAACAAGGGTCACACGGCCAATTCACTGGTGGATCTGGATCCCACACTAGGCTTTGTAAGCCTGCCTCAACCTACCCCTTCATCCTCACTCTCTGCCCCACCCTGTACACTTCCCACTCTAGCCTCTCCACACAGAGCTAACTGTTGGTTTCTGAGCTTACTGTCACCTCTCAGGCTTCTGCACCTTTGAATGTGTTCTTTCCTCATCTCCCATGGGGCAAATCTCATTCTTCAAAGCTCCACTCCATTAACACCTGCTCAGTGAATCCCCTAGAACCTCCATGTGGGGTATGTCCCTTCTAGGTATCCCTTAACTACCCCAGTCCATCCACTGGCCATGCCCTTGTCTTTCCCAGTAGGACGTGAGCCCCTCACAAGCAGAGACTGTGTTTTTGCTTCTATTTCTGGTGCCTAGTACTATGCTTAACAAAGTGCCTAATTAAGTTGTTTTCATTAAACTATTTTAGTTAAAACGTATCTTTACTTTTAAAGGGGAAAAAGTGCTTGTGTCTATCTTCAGCCTCTAGTTTATGCCTCATCACTTGACATTCGTGGCTGTGAGACACCTGCACCAGATGGGGGTGCTGTGCCTACTTGAGGATTTCCTGTTCTGAGAGAAAAATGGTATCTTTTCAAACATTTTTAGATTTTTTGAAAAATGTGTTAAAATTCTAGATGAAAAGTTACAAAAAATATCTCAATGCAAGATGATTTTTATTTACAATTCTATAACAAAAAGAATATGCTCACATCTGCCTGGCATCATTAAGGACCCAACCTCCTGCCAACGAGCCTTACCCAGACTTTGCAATGTGTAGTTAGAAACCTTCCTAAAATGTTCCATGCCATTATCCTGCTTTTCTTCACTTTCATGTGAACATCTCTGGGGCACTTTTACAATGTACTTTAACTCAGGATTTCATAACTGATATCCCACATATCTGTTCTATAGGACATTAATAGGAGAGAGAAAGAGAGAGAGAGAGAGAGAGGGATGGAGATGGGGGGGGAGGAATGCAACCAAGGTCAAACAAGCATGAAAATGCTATTTAAATAGGTTTCTTTAAAGCAGTACTTTACAGGGCCTCCATTATGCATTGTTTCCCATATTTATTCATTTGTTAAAACAGAGAACCCATTTTAGGGAGGCTCCAATGGACATCTCTTATAACACTGTGCCTGTTCTTAGTTTGGTAAGCATTCTTCAACCCTTAAGCATAAACATCCTTGACTCATTTTATACCTCAAAGCACATTACTAATTGTGGCTTTCATATATAAAACCCTGTTGACCACAACCTACATTGGGGTATGTAGTCTCTGAGGACTGGAAAGTCTCAGACTTGATTATAATTGCCAATATAAACTGTGGGACTCTCATCAACACCAACTGACTGGCAGTGGTGGAGGCTGGGTCCTCATGCTGACCTCCAAAGAGAATCTGCTGTGGAGTTCACTGTCAGAATGACTTGACTATTGATGGTGTCTGTGATGCCATGGTGTGGGGTCATGCAGAAGCCAAAAGTCCTGGTCCACAGTGACCAGGTTAAGTTCAGTGTGAGTCTTTGATACATTTGCAACTGGGAGAACTATTTGGGCTTTTTCCAAAGACTGAGATGCAGATGGTTATCACTACGTTCTCTTGCATGTGCACTCTAACTCAACAGTCCATCAAATGCATTGTTGGTTGAAAGCTTTAGTTTTCTCTTTGTTCAAAATGGGAAATATCAGGATAACTACTATTTCACAGGGTTGTTGAGATGACTGAGTGAGATAATGTCTTGAAAGCACAATGCAGAAGGCTGGGCATGTAAAACATCTCTCTCTACATTTATTAAAAGCCACAATAATACTAGCGGTTATAACAAAGTTTGTGCACTGCATTATTTGAGTCATGATGCCTTTTGCCACTTTGCTGTTACTGGCACATAGTAATTAATCATTTAGTAAATATTTTTTTGAATGAATGTGTACTAGTTTACATGTCCTCCATGTTCATTGACCAGTTTGTCTCTATCCTTATGACGACAGGCTTTCTGTTTCTTCTTTATCTCCTGGGATCTTAATGCACCACTATATTAGTTTCCTAGACTATCGTAACAAAGTATCATAAACTGGGTAGCTTAAAACAATAGAGATTTATTCTCTCATCGTTTTGGAGACTAAAAGTCCAAAATCAAGGTGTAGGCAGGGCCGTGCTCCCTCTGAAACCTGTAGCGGGGAATCACTCCTTGCGTCTTCCTAGTTTCTGGTGATGGCTGTTGATCCTTAGCTGTGTTTGGCTGGCAGCTTCCTCTCTCCAGTCTCTGCCTCTGTTGTCACATGGCCGTCCTACGTATTTTCACATGCTGGTGTCCTCTTCTTATAAAAACTGCAGTCATATTGGATTAAAGCCCACCATAATGGCCTCATCTTAACTTGATTACATCTGCAAAGACCCTGTTTCCAAATAAGACCACAATCACAGGTGCTGGGTGTTAGTACTTGAACATAGCTTTTGGGGGGATGCAAATCAACTCATAACAACCACGATCTCGAGGCTTTTTAAGTAAAATGACAGATGTCCCTAAGGTTTAAGCCATTGTTAGTTAGGTCTTCTGTTTCTAGTAGCAAATGTATCTGAAGTGATATAACCTGGGAAAGACTAGAGTCACAAGAGCACTCTTGGGACTAGGTCCAAATTACCGCAGGAATTAGGATTAACCAGGCCTGAGACATATGCCCCCCTGTCACTGGGACAGGAGGCAGGGGGATGTTGGAAGCCAAGTGTCACCAGAACCACATCTGAAGAAAGGCATGGAAGGACAGTTCTCCAAAGGGAAGGTGGGGCAAGAGAGTGTAACTACCTGAAGAAAGGGGAAAGGATGCTTAGCAGATCAAAATAATACATACCGCTCTACAAATGGTCTAACTGTGGTACTACCTCTTAATGGAATATTATTCAGCCCAAAAAAGTGTGTTTATGCACATCTCTGTAATAACATGTAGAAATGTTTATAATAATGTCAATAGAAAAGTGTATACGAGATTGTTTTCCAAATTTTCTTTAATAAAGATGCTATTTGAATAAGGAAAGTTTTACACATGAGATAAAAGTAGATGGGTCAATCTTGTGCTAGCTATTGCAAGAATTTGTATTTGGCATAACACTGGATGACTTATTTAGAACAAAGAATTGATAACAAAGTTTATGCAAAGCTAAACTTGCAAGTGAGACAGTTGGTATGCGAAAAGGAACTTAATGAAGAGGTGTCAGGAGCAAGAGTTTTGACTGGCACAAAAGGTTGAAAGATAAGAAGGGACTTCTTGGAAGCTGGTGGATTAAAAAGAGACCCCCAGGTCCCTCCTCCTGGCTACTGTAACAGAAAAACAGTAGCATTGTCTGATAAAAGAAAATCAATACCCTCTCAGTGTAGGCTTAGGAAACAATGAACAAATCTAAGTAAATCCAGTGGCCCTGATTCAATTAAGCAATTCTGCAACACTACCTGAAGAAGCTACTAGAGAGGAAAGGCAACTCCTGAGGAGGTTTGACTGAATTGGAGAATTAAAAAGAAAACAATAATGATTACCAAAAATGAAACAAGTTACACAACCAGAGAACTGCACAAAATGTGGCAATAATGTAAAGGTAAATAAAGGTCACAGGAGGCTAAGAGCAAATCAAGTACAGAAGCCTAGAAACTCAAGGGTATCTAAATATCCTCAGAAAAGAGATAGAAAACCATGTAAATGGAGGAAATTCATGAATAAAAGGGGCATGAAAGGAAACAGGAAAGACCAATCCTGAAACAACAGATTCATTACATGAAAGAAACTCCATCACGTGAATCACAAAGGTCCAGAGAGTTCCATTTAAGAATAGTCCTCAAAGAAAGATCCCTCTTTCTTTGAAAGACAAGTTACCAAGAAAGAAAACTAAAGAAATGGCAAGACAACTTGTAAGTTTATCCTGAGAACTGTTATTTAAAGGGGTTGGAATAAGCCTGACTTTATTACTTCAATCCTCAGATTCTGAAGAAGAAAAGTACTTTGAAATAGCATGTGTGTTTGTGTGTGCTCGTGTAGATACCGGCACCTGGTTTGAAAAATCTGTATAGAGCAAAATGTAGAATTATTGAACTGTAGTCATCTCCCTACTTACGCATTTCATGTCTCTTTTTGAGGGTTGAAGAATAGTGCTTCACATGTAAACCCCAAAAGAAAATGGAGTTTTGTCCTTTTGCCCAAAGTTAGAAAGAAAAATGGTTTGTGTGACTGTGCTAGGTGTGTGGGGGTGGGAGGAGGTGTTTGGGAGACTTCTTGTTTATATTAGTTTCCTAACAAATCATAGACGGGGTGGCTTAAACAACAGAAATTTATTCTCTCACACTTCTGGAGGCCAGATATCTGAAATCAAGGTGCCAGCAGGGCTGTATTCTTTCCAAATGCTCTAGGGATGAGTCCTTCCTTTCCAGTCATTGGATTGGGGTCCACCAAATCCAGTATGATTTCATCTTAACTTGATTAAATCTGAAAATACCCTATTTCCAGATACTGTCACATTCACAGGTTCTAAGAGGACATTAATTTGGGGGGGGCGGTGAGGACATTACTTAATCCAGTACACTGCTGTTGAGACATTTTAGAAGAATCTTAATTCCTTGGACAAGGGAGCAGCACCAGTGATACTCCATGCCCTCTGGTGGAGGAAGTCATGAGCAACAGATAAAGTGAGTAGTGAGGACATGCCATTAGGACAAGCTAGGATGGTCAAATGGATCTCAGCATTTGCTCCCAGATAAGACAACAAAAGGTGGGGCAAATTGGGATTTACAATTACTCTATGTTCCATTTCTTTTTGCCCACTCAAGAGCTTCTAAATGGACAGTGTCCTCTCAACCTCCTGAATCTTGAATTGCTTCCTTTCTCCAGGCTCTTTTGCATCAAAATGGAGATATAATGTAAAAAACAAAACAAAACTACATACATATGTATGTGTTTTGTGCATGTGTATGCATACATATTCAAAACTACAATGCAGTGTTGTGGTTAAGAGGGCAAGTGTCAGATCTGAACTGGAACTATGATTTTGGCATTTGCTTGTTATGTGACGTTGGGAAAATTACTTAACCTCTCTGGGCCTTAGTGTCTTGGCTTTTAAAAGGGGAGTAAAGATAGGAACTCCCTCAAAGGGTTTTTTGAGGATTTAAAAAAATTACATAGTCACCTTAAAAGATTTTAAAGGGGAACTTAATAAAACTCGACACAAATTTTGTATTAAAAGGAAGAAAAATTAGGAAGTTTTTTTTTACATGACAAAGAGTATTATTTAAAATAAGGCACCGAGGCCAGGAAAGCCCCAATCTGACAAATCACACGCCTATGACAATTATGAATGAGGAACATGACAACAGATACATATACTTTTAAAACAATAAACTGGTTACTTTTCTGGTCCAATATTAAGTGATTACAATTTAGCTGATTAGAGGTAGAAAACCTTAGTAAATCAATAAGTATGAAAGGAGAGGCATAATTTTTATTATTTGCAGGTGATGATGGTCTCTTTGGAAAACGCCAAACAATCAAACAAACTGTTAGAACCATTACACATTCAAAAAAGTGGTTTCTGAACTTAATTCTCTGCATGGCTCTTATTTATATGCCATACAAAAACATCAATAGCTTTCCTATAATTCAACAATGACTAGTTGAAGGTAGAATTTAAAACATCCCTGGGATAGGGTAGTAGCAGAGAAGGTATTGATAAGTAATTGTATTCAGGATGTATTTTGATGGAAATGTGATACAGTTTATTGGTAAATTGCATGGGGGAAATGGGGCAAAGTATAATTTCAATAGGTGACAAGTTATATAGTACCATATAGACTGGACAGTACCAAGGACTCCTTTTTGAAAACTGTCAATTCTCCCCAAATTAATCTAGGTATAACTTTAATAAGAAAAAAATTATTGTAATGTTCACATGAGAGCTCTAGGTCAAGTAACTAATTAGAGGCATTGACCTCTCTTTCTTGCCAATGATTCATTGAAATAACATGGAAATTATGCCAGTCCTACAAAGAATCCTACAAGATGGCAAGAGCACATTAGAAAATTAAGAAATTACTGTAAAACATAAAACAAAAAAATTCAAATTGATGGCAATACCCAACAGACTGAAGGAATCTACAACTGAAGGCAAGAGAAAAAGATTTCTAGAATAGTATTTCCAGAAAAAGTCCCAGATCAGAGATAGCGGGGCCAAGAGCAGAAAGCAGGATATTTAATTACAGAGTTATGAATGACTGCTCTTTGTTCCCAGAGTGTCTGGTTGTAGCATCTATCACTCAGTTAAATCCATGAGTGAAATTCTTTAAACAATACGGGAGATTTTCCACTGTAGATGTCAGGAGTGGTTATTAAGGCTGGAGAAAACAGCAAGAACAGGCAGCTGCAGCACATGAGCTGTCATAGAACCCATATGTCTTCAGGCAAAGTCAGGGCAAGAAAGGAGGGAGTAACCCTGAGGAGCTGAGTGAGCATGTGCAGTACCTATTCCCAGTCTGGCCCATCAATAGGCATACCCTACTGCTGTGTGGAAGAGTTAGTGAGAGGGAAAGAGAGAAGATAGGAGTCACCACAAAGGAAATAATATTTATTTGAATAAGTAAAAAAAAACTGTGAAGGGCAAAATACAACATACAGGAGATTAAATGCCAGGGAAACCATTTTTCAAACATATGGCACAAAGGGTTAACACTGTTAATTACATCAAGACCCTACACACTGATGAGAGAAAAACAAGCAATCCTCGTAGTTCCCTCTGCCTGCAATGTGCTTCCTCTGGTCATATATCATATAGCAAACTCCCCTCCTCTCAGGTTGCAGTACAAATGCCACCTTCCCTGACCAATCCATCTAAAGCATCCAATCTACTTCTGTTACACCACCCCTGTTTTAATTTTCTGCATACTTATTACCATTAGCTGGTATCTTTATATACTTTATCTTTTGTGTTTTCTGTTAGAAAAGTTTTATGAGGGTGGGAACATTGTTTTGTTTACTACTGTTTCTCCTACACCTAGAATTCTTTACCTTGCCAAAATGTTTCTAAAATGATGGTATGATGACTTTTTCAGATGTACAAAAACCCAAAGAATTTTTCAACAGCAGACTTGCATTATAAAAACTGTTGAAGTCTTTCAGGCAGAAAGAAAATGATGTCAGATGAAAATCTGAATCTACACAAAGGGATGAAGAAATGGTAACTATATGGATAATACGTTGTTTCCTTATTATTTAAAGCTCTTTAAAAATAATAATTTAGGGGAGGTTGGTGAGGGGATGGGGTAATTGGGTTATGGACATTAATGAGGGCACGTGATATGATGAGTACTGGGTATTATACACAACTGGTAGATTACTGAACACTACATCTGAGACTAATGATGACTATATGTTGGCTAATTGAATTTAAATAAAAAAAGAAACAAAAAAATAACTGATAATTTAAACAACAAAAAAATGAAGTATGGGGAATATAACATTTATAAAATAAAATGTATGAAAAATAGGACAGTTTGGGAGGGAAAAAGGGAACTATTCTTTCATAAGGTTCTTACACTAAATGTGAAGTGGTATAACATCATGTGAAGGTAGACTGAAATATTAAGGACATAAAATAAAAACCCAAGTGGTTTTTGACTTGGACAATTTTGACTCACTCTTTCCTTGGGGAGCATTTGGCAATGTCTGCAGACATCTTTGATAGTAATGAATGAGGGAGTGCTTCTGGCATCTACTGGGTAAAGGTCAAGGATGCTGTTAAACATTCTATAATGCATGGGACAGCACCCCACAAGGAATTTTCTGGTTCAAAATGTCAATAATGCCAAGGCTGAGAAACTCAATTAATTCAAATTAAATATTATTTATTGGATTTCAATTTTTAGAATCTATCAAAGGCAAAATTCAAACTACTATTTTATTATTTGTACAATTGTGAAGTAATGGTAAAACAAAAAAAATTTAGGGAAGGAAGGGGGAATAGAGGTTGAGTCTAGTGCAAGAGCATTAATTTCATCACCCAACCTTAGGGGTATTAAGAGATACTCTCTAACATACAGATGGCCAACAGACACATGAAAAGATGCTCAACATCACTTATAATCAGCAAAATGTAAATCAAGACCACAATGAGATATCACCTGTACCTGTTAGAATAGCTAAAATCAAGAAGACAAGAAATAATAAGTATTGGTGAGGATGTAGAAGAAAAACACTTATGCACTGTTGGTGGGAATATAAACTGGTACAGCTAGTGGAAAACAGTATGGAGTTTACTCTAAAAATAAAAAAATAGAAATACTATATGATCCAGTAGTTCCACTATTGGATATTTACTCAAAGAAAACTAAAACACTAATTTGAAAAGATATATGCACCCTATGTTTATTGCAGCATTATTTGCATTACCCAAGATATGGAAGCAATCCAAGTGTCCATCAATAGATAAATGGACAAAGGAGGTGTGGTATATATATGATGGAATATTACTCAGCCATAAAAAAGAATGAGATCATGCCATTTGCAACAACAAGGATGGACCTGGAGAGTATAGTGCTGAGTGAAATAAATCAGAGAAAGACAAATGCCATAAGATTTCACTTATATGTGGAATCTAAAAAGCAAAATAAACAAAAAGCAGAAACAGACCCATAAATACAGAGAACAAGCTGGGGTGGAAGGGTGAATGGCCCAAATGAGTAAAGGGGAGAGGGAGGTACTGGCTTCTAGTTGTGGGAAGAATAAATCACAGGGATGAAAGGTACAGCACAGAAAATACAGTCAGTAGTACTTTAAGAACATTGTATGGTGACAGATGGTAGCTACACTTACGAGCATAAGGTATAGAGTTGTTAAATCACTATGCTGTACACTTGAAATTAATGTAACCTTGTGTGTCAACTATGCTTCTATTAAAAAAACCAACTATAGTTTAAATAAATGTAATACACAGTAAAATTAAATGCATTCCCAAAAAAGGAAATGAAAAAAGAGAGATACTGTCTAAAATTGATAAAATAAGAAATATAAATTAACATATATCTTTTAAAAGTTATGCAAGTACAGGTAGTTCTCACTTTGCATGGTAGTTTGGGGCCCATGAAATGTCTGTGCAAACTGTAATCATACACAGTGATCTATGATTGGGTGCCTGGGTGGCTCAGTTGGTTAAGTGTCTGCCTTCGGCTCAGGTCATGATCCCAGGGTCCTGGAATCGAGTCCCACATCGGGCTCCTTGCTCAGCGGGGAGCCTGCTTCTCCCTCTTCTCCCTGCTCGTGCTCTCTCTCGCTATCTCTGTTGCTATCTCTGTCTCTCTCAAATAAATAAAATCTTAAAAAAAAAAACCAAAGTGATCTTAATTATCAATGGGAAAAATTACATTTGTTTCATGATCTCTCAAAGTTTTTATCAAACCTTAAAAAGTTTTACTGTTGTTTATAAATGTATTGGGAAATAAAAAATGATAAAACTTATGTTTATTTAGACACTACAATTTAAAACATTAGAAACACTGAGAAATGTTTTATTTCTTTTTTAAAAAATTGTCAAGAAGTTTGAATAGTTATTGCCTTCTACTTCCAATATGAAGTGAGAATCTTTCCTATGTCTTGACAAAATGTCATACTCCTTTTTAAGTTGAATCAGATTCCAACATTTTATCCTTTCACTTTTGATGTCATGAAATATCTCTGAGAGTTCCTTTAAGGTGAAGTTTTTGCTGTGATCTTACATCTTCATCCTTTTCATCACAAACACGCATTTATATCTGTTAAGTTTGCCTTCATTAAGCTCTTCAGGCAGCATATCTAGACTTTCTTGAATGGAAGCAGTGTCAACATCCCCATGGTCAGCTATTTCTTCTATAATTGCTTACATTTGATTTGAATTTCATTTCCAGTGTTACCACTTTTCATTCCTTTGGTTCACTTTTGTTTTTGTTGGTCAAATTCCTCTTTGGATTTTCTTTTTCTTTTTTTTGTTTTTTAGACCTAAGGACACCTACCGATTGAAAGTGAGGGGATGGAGAAGCATTTTATCATGCAAATGGTCTCAAAAGAAAGCTGGGGTAGGAATACTTATATCAGACAAAGTAGATTTTAAAACAAAGACTGTAACAAGAGATAAAGAAGGGCATTATATAATAAAGGGAACAATTGAACAGAATATAACAATTGTAAATTGTAAAAATTTACGCACCCAATATAGGAGCACCAAAATATATAAAACAATAACAAACATAAAGGAACTAATTGATAATAACACAATAATAGTAGGGGACTTTAACACTGTACTTATATCAATGACAGATCGTCTAAGCCGAAAATAAATAAGGAAACAATGGCTTTGAATGATACACAGGACCATATGGGCTTAACAGATATATTCAGAACATCCATCCTAAAACAGCAGAATACACATTCTTTTCAAGGGCACATGGAACATTCTCCAGAATAGATCATGTATTAGGTCACAGATCAATTCTCAACAAATACAAAAAATACTGAAATCATACCATGCACCTTTTCTGACCCCAACGCTATGAAACGAGAAGTCAAGCACTAGAATAAATTTGGAAAGACCACAGATAAATGGAGATTAAGCAACATGCACTAAACAATGAATGGGTCAACCAGGAAATCAAAGAAGAAATAAAGTACATGGTAACAAATGAAAATGAAAACACAATGGTCCAAAACCTTTGGGATGCAGCAAAAGCAGTCCTGAGAGGGAAGTATATAGCAATACAGGCCTACCTTAAAAGAAACAGGAAAAATCTCAAATAAACAACCTGACCTTAAAGGAGCTAGAAAAAGAACAACAAACAAAGCCTAAAATGCAGCAAAAGATTAAAGATAGAGTAGAAATAAATGATGTATAAACCAAAAAAACAATAGAACAGTTCAATGAAACTAGAAGTTCATTCTTTGAAAAAATTAATAAAATTGAAGAGAAAGGACCCAAATAAATAAAATCACAAATGAGAGAAAGAAATAACAACCAATACCACAGAAATACAATTATAAGAGAATATTATGAAAAACTATATGCCAACAAATTAGACAACCTAGAAGAAATGGATAAATTCTGAGAAACATATAAACTACCAAAACTGAAACAGGAAGAAATAGAAAACTTGAACAGACCAATAACCAGCAAAGAAATTGAATCAGTAATCAAAAAACTCCCAACAAACAAAAGTCCAGGACTAGAGATCTTCCCAGGCAAATTCTACCAAACATTTAAAGAAGAGTTAATTATCTATTCTCAAATTATTCCAAAAAACAGAAAAGGAAGGAAAACTTCCGAATTCATTCTACGAAGCCAACATTACCCTGATACCAAAACCCAATAAAGACTCTACTAAAAAAGGAAAAAAAAAAAAGTTTCCACTAAAAAAGAGAACTACAGGCCAATACCCCTGATGAACCTGGATGCAGAAGTTCTCACTAAAATACTAGCAAACCGAATCCAACAATGCATTATAAAAATCCTCCTTGGACTTTCCATTTTTGTTACATGTCATAGGTTGGTTTATCATTGAGACAAGAGGAGGCAATACAACTATATGCTTTCTTGTCTGTGTGTGAACAGTGCCTTGCCCAGTCAGATTTTGAGAGAATTGATGCACATTATGTAGAGATTTGTGGACTGAAGAGCAGCAGCTATGTTTGTAGTCCATGCAATTACTTCCAGGCAATATTTAAAAGGCAGTGATTAAGAAAATTAACTTGGTTTGCCTCTTTTTTCCCCCCTTGCTTGCTTGTTTTCTTTCTTAAATTCCACATATGAGTGAAATCATATGATATTTTTCTTTATCTGATTGACTTATTTCACTTAGTGTTATACTAACTCCATCTGAGTTGTTGCAAATGGCAGGATTTCATTCTTTTTATGACTGAATAATATTCCATTGTATATATACACCACAACTTTTTTATCCATTTATCTATGCATGGACACTTGGGCTGCTTCCATAATTTGACTTTTTTTTTTTTTTTAAGGAGGCTCCACGCTCAGTGTTGAGCCCATTTTGGGCTTGAACTCACGATCCTGAGATCAATACCTGAGCTGAGATCAAGAGTCGGATGCTTGGGGTGCCTGGGTGGCTCAGTCGGTTAAGTGGCTGCCTTCGGCTCAGGTCATGATCCCTGCGTCCTGGGATCGAGCCCCATGTCCGCCTCCCTGCTCAGTGGAGAGCCTGCTTCTCCCTCTCTCTCTACCTGCCTCTCTGCCTACTTGTGCTTTCTCTCTCTGTGTCAAATAAATAAATAAAATCTTAAAAAAAAAAAGAGTCAGATGCTTAACTGACTGTACCACCCAGGTGCCTCCATAATTTGACTCTTAACCATAGAGAACAATCTGATGGTTACCAGAGGGGAGGTTGGTGGGGGGATGGGTTAAATAGGTGATGGGGATTGAGGAGTGCATTTGTTGTGATGAGCACAGTGTTGTGTGGAAGTGTTGAATCACTATATTGTACATCTGAAACTAATATTACACAGTATGTTAACTAACTAGAATTTTTTTTAAAAACTTAAAAAAAAGAAAATAATCTGGGTTATAACCAAAAAAAAAAAAAAAATTAACTTAAGTCCAGTTTAAAATTTCTTTCTGCCCTTTCTAGTCAATCCTCAACTCCTGCTTTGCAGACTCAACCATCATTCTGAATTCTATCACCATAAATTAGTTTTTTCTGTCCTTTAAGTGCATATAAATAGAATCAAACAATATGTATTTTTTGTGTCTGACTTCTTTCACTTAATATGTTGTTTTGGGAGATTTATCCATGTTGTTGCAAATATCAGTAGTTCCTTTAATTGCTGAGCAGCATTGATACATGATTAAAAATTAAAACATGTTCATAGGGAGACATTTCTGAGGTACAAAAGTAAAAAGAAAATTTTCTGAATTCTGCCGTTTATGCTCTTCACAAGAAACCATTATTAATAGCTGCTTATTTCGATATTTTCCCTGGATACATAGACTATTTTAATCCTTCCAACAACCCTGGACACATGACTAATGATTATTTTCCTTATTCTTTTTAGAAAATGGAATAAACTCTTTTTTTAAAAGAGTTTATTTTTAAGTAATCTCCACACCCAACATGGGGTCTGAAACTACCATCCCAAGATCAAGAGTCACACACTCCACTGACTGAGCCAGCCAGGTGCCCCTGGAATAAACTCTTGATTAACTTGCATGATAATAGAGAACTCAGTGACATTTCCAAACACCATACTCTACTTTCCATTCTTTCCCATCTTAGTTGTTGGCAACCAATCCTTCTAACTTACTAGGCCAGACATCTTGTGATCATCTTTGACTCCTCCTTTTAGATACTCCTCAGTATACTTTGTCAACCCTACCTTTAAAATATCCAGAATCTGATCACTTTTCACCTTTTCTACTACTACCCAGTCCAAACCATCATCTTTTACCTGAATCATTGCAACCTCTTCCCCAAGCGTTTTCCATATTATTCCTCTTCCCCTCTCCTATATAGTCCATTCTCTAAAAAGCAGCCAAAGCAATCATGTGAATACCTAAGTTAGATCATGCCACATCTATGCACGAAACACTCCAAGGACTTCCCATCTTCGAGTACAAGCCAAAGTCCTCCAAATGTCATACAAGACCCTACATGATCTGTCTCCTCCCTTACCTCTCTGATTTTATCTTCTATTATTCTTCTCCTCACATATTCCCTGTTAGCCACACTGGTCTCTGTATCTCTCAAAGACTCTAGACAAGCTCGCACTTAAATACCCTCCCCCAGATAACAAAAAGCTTACTCCCTGACCTCCTTGAGGTTTTATTCTGCTCAAATGTAACCTTTTCAGTGTGGGCCATTTTTGATAATCTCAATGAAAATTGCAACACCCTCCTCAGAATGTTCCATTGTCCTTCCTTGCTTTATTTTTCTCTATAGCACTCAGTGCTACCTAATATTTATTTTACTTATTTGTTTATTGTGTCTCCCTCTGCTGAAATGTAAGCTCACGGAGTAGGGAGTTTTGTCTGTCTCATTCACTGTTGTATATCCAGTACTTAGAATAGTGTTTGGCACATAATACATACTCAATAAATATTTTTTGAAAGAATATATGGTGGTTGATTAATTATAAAAGAGCCAGGGACTTGTTGTACAACAGTTTTTCTTTAACCTACCCTTGGAGTTTAGAAAGTTGCTTCTATATAAAGTTGCTGCTTCTAATTTCTTGCCAGAAGAATATATTATCCACTTGATTCCCTAGTGCTAACACTTGCATCATTACATACTATTGGCTTTTGTTCTGTTTAACAAGCCTCAAGAAGAATAGAAACAATATCAAGAGTCAACAAAATATCTATGTATGGGCAACTCTTCCTCTTTCACTTACTTGAACTCTCATTTATGCCTTTTATTTTGTTGGAATAGTTTGGATTTGCAAATTATGTCCTCTGGATTTGAATCTCTTTATGCTTCTTAAAAAAAAATTGATTTATTTATTTTAGTGGGGGGGAGAGGCGAAGAGAGTCTTAAGCAGACTCCACACAACTCGGGGCTCTATCTCATGACCCTGAGATCACGACCTGAGCCAAAACCAAGAGTTGGATGCTTAACTGACTACATTACCCAGGCACCCCTCTCTTTATGCTCCTTTTCTGCAATTCTACTGGTTGCCATAAGTGAACAATGAAATTGCTAGAGACAGTGCTTCTCAAGCCAGAATGCATATCAGAGTCACTTGTAGGATCTTTTAAATCTGTTGAATCTGAATTTCTCAAGGTAGAGCTTGGAAATCTCCACATTTGACAAGTTCCCCCAGTAATTCTGAGGTAGCCAGCCTAGCACCTAGACATAGACTGGCTCTGGGGAGACCCCAGGTTGTGTAGCAGTTGTCTACTGTTAGAATTGCTGTTTGAGAAAACTGAAGGTAGTTAGGGATGCCCTCAAGTTCCACTCATATCTTATTTTCTAGATAAATATAAATGATGTTTAAGAAATTAAAATCCTAAAATTTGTATGGAATCAGAAAAGACCCCGAATCACCAAGGAAATGTTGAAAAAGAAAAACAAAGCTGGGGGCATCACATTGCCTGATTTCAAGCTATATTACAAAGCAGTGATCACCAAGACAGCATGGTACTGGCACAAAAACAGACATATAGACCAATGAAACAGAATAGAGAGCCCAGATATGGACCCTCAACTCTATGGTCAAATAATCTTCAACAAAGCAGGAAAAAATATGCAATGGAAAAAAGACAGTCTCTTCAATAAATGGTGCTGGACAGCCACATGCAGAAGAATGAAACTCGACCATTCTCTAACACCATACACAAAGATAAACTCAAAATGGATGGAAGACCTCAATGTGAGACAGGAATCCATCAAAATCCTAGAGGAGAACATAGGCAATAACCTCTTTGACATCGGCCACAGCAACTTCTTTCAAGATACATCTCCAGGGGCACCTGGGTGGCTCAGTCGTTAAGCATCTGCCTTCGGCTCAGGTCATGATCCCAGGGTCCTGGGATCAAGCCCCGCATCGGACTCCCTGCTCGTTGGGAAGCCTGCTTCTCCCTCTTCCACTCCCCCTGCTTGTGTTCCTGCTCTCGCTATCTCTCTTTCTGTTGAATAAATAAATAAAATCTTAAAAAAAAAAAGATACATCTCCAAAAGCTAGTGAAACAAAAGCAAAAATGAACTTTTGGGACTTCATCAAGATGAAAACCTTCTGCACAGCAAAGGAAACAGTCAACAAAACAAGGAGGCAACCCACAGAATGGGAGAAGATATTTGCAAATGACACTATAGATAAAGGGCTGATATCCAAGATCTATAAAGAACTTCTCAAACTCAACACCCAAAAAACAAATAATCAAGTCAAAAAATGGGCAGAAGACATGAATAGACACTTCTCTGAAGAAGACATACAAATGGCTAACAGACACATGAAAAAATGTTCATCATCATTAGCGATCAGGGAAATTCAACTTAAAACCACATTGAGATACCACCTTATACCAGTTAGAATGACAAAAATTGACAGGGCAAGAAACAACAAATGTTGGAGAGGTTGTGGAGAAAGGGGAACCCTCTTACGCTGTTGCTGGGAATGCAAGTTGGTACAGCCACTTTGGAAAACAGTGTGGAGGTGCCTCAGAAAATTAAAAATAGAGCTACCCTATGACCCAGCAATTGCACTCCTGGGTATTTACCCCAAAGACACAGATGTAGTGAAAAGAAGGGCCATATGCACCCTTGTTCATAGCAGCAATGTCCACAATAGCCAAACTGTGGAAAGAGCTGAGATGCCCTTCAACAGATGAATGGATAAAGAAGATGTGGTCCATATATACAATGGAATATTACTCAGCCATCAGAAAGGATGAATACCCAACTTTTACATCAACATGGATGGAACTGGAGGAGATTATGCTAAGTGAACTAAGTCAAGCAGAGAAAGTCAATTATCATATGGTTTCACTTATTTGTGGAACATAAGGAATAGCATGGAAGACATTAGGAGAAGGAAGGGAAAAATGAAGCGGGGGAAATCAGAGGGAGAGATGAACCATGAGAGACTATGGCCTCTGAGAAACAAACAGGGTTTTAGAGGGGAGGGTGGTGGGGGGATGGGTTAGTCCAGTGATGGGTATTAAGGAGGGCACATACTGCATGGAGCACTGGGTGTTATACACAAACAATGAATCATAGAACACTACATCAAAAACTAATGATGTGATGTATGGAGATAAACATAATAATAAAAAAAATAAAAATAAGTTCTACAAGAAAAAAAAACTAATGATGTATTTATGGTGACTAACATAATAAAATAAAAAAAAATACATTTAACTACCAAAAAAAAAAGAAAGAAATTAAAATCTGTTCATGAAATACCACACCCGCATTTCTAAAGGAACACTTCTTGAAGGAAGATTAATGAAATAGAATGCATAATTACCTAGTTCGAACCACAGCAGTCACAGTCCTAGAGATTTACAGATGCTGCCTCTCTAACTGACATTACTCAAGTTTATCATTCAGTGCATACAAATGTGGCAGAGGGGGCACGGGGAGCATCAGAAATAGAATGGTCCCCCCTGCCTCCACTCTAGACTTCACTGGGTTACCCAAGCCCAGAAGCAGAACCACAGGCTGTTCAGTTTTGCACAGATTTCCTGCATGAAGCTCCTTCAGTTCCTTTCTCTCACCACCCTCCAGACCAGCCAGGGAACAGAGACATCTCAGCCTATTATCCAGGCCTACCTGTCTCCTCCCCTAGGATTTTCTGCACTAAAAACCCCTTCCTCCTCCTGTCTCTGCCAACCAAAGGCAGATCTTCTTTGTGGGCAGCTAAAGAACATAAATTATACTTTGGTTAAGAAAATAAATAATTCTGAAAGAAATAAAAATTTCCTAGCATTTCTCAGATTTTATCACAGCTTCAATTCTGTGCAAGTATGTATTTGCCTAGGAAATTTTACTAACAACATGTAGTTTTATATCATCTATAAGTCCTGTGTCCTTAGTAGTAATTTTCCTGTTGAGAGTCTCTCTCTCTCTCCCCTCCTTACCTAAATGTTATCTTTACATTTTTCCTAAGTTATAAAAGACAAATCCCTCATTTGCTGCCCATGTTAGGCAGGATGAGAAGACATCATTCTAAGGTATAATGTCTTTAAAAAATAAAATTTCTAAACACAAACAAAAAAGAACACTCCATTCCATCCCATTTAATCATATTAGGAGATATAATTATGTTTACTTTACAGAAAAGAAAACTGAGGATTGAAAGAGGTTGGGAAACTTGCTCAAGTTCAGCGGCGCAGCAGGATTCTGACCCAGGGAGAAGATTCCAGAAATGGACCCTCAACTCTATAGTCAAATAATCTTTGACTAATCAGGAAAAAATATCCAATGGAAAAAAAGATAGTCTCTTCAATAAACGGTGCTGGGAAAATTGGACAGCTACATACAGAAGAATGAAAATGGACCATCCTCTTACACCATACACAAAGGTAAACTCAAAATGTATGAAAGACCTCAGTGTGAGACAGGAATCCATCAAACTCCTAGAGGAGAACATAGGCAGTAACCTCTTCGACATCGGCCACAGCAACTTCTTTCAAGACATGTCTCCGAAGGCAAGGGAAACAAAAGAGAAAATGAACTTTTGGGACTTCATCAAGATAAAAAACTTCTGCACAGCAAAGGAAACAGTCAACAAAACAAAGAGGCAACCCACAGAATGGGAGAAGATATTTGCAAATGACACTACAGACAAAGGGCTGATATCCAAGATCTATAAAGAACTTCTCAAACTCAACACCCAAAAAACAAATAAGTCAAAAAATGGGCAGAAGACATGAACAGACACTTCTCTGAAGAAGACATACAAATGGCTAACAGACATATGAAAAAACGTTCAACATCACTAACCATCAGGGAAATTCAAATCAAAACCACACTGAGATACCACCTTACACCAGTTAGAATGGCAAATATTAACAAGGCAGGAAACAACAAATGTTGGTGAGGGTGTGGAGAAAGGGGAACCCTCTTACACTGTTGGTGGGAATACAAGCTGGTACAGCCACTTTGGAAAGCAGTATGAAGGTTCCTCAAAAAGTTAAAAATAGAGCTACCCTATGACCCAGCAATTGCACTGCTAGGCATGTACCCCAAAGATACAGATGTAGTGAAAAGAAGGGGCACATGCACCCCAATGTTCATAGCAGCAATGAGATGAGCTGAGATACCCTTCAACAGATGAATGGATAAAGAAAATGTGGTACATATATACAATGGAATATTGCTCAGCTATCAGAAAGGATGAATACCCACCATTTGCATCAACATGGATGGAACTGGAGGGGATTATGCTAAGTGAAGTAAGTCAAGCAGAGAAAGACAATTGTCATATGGTTTCACTCATATGTGGAACATAAGGAATAGCATGGAGGACCATAGGGGAAGGGAGAGAAAACTGAAGGGGAAGAAATCAGAGAGGGAGACAAACCATGAGAGATTCTGAGCTCTGGGAAACAAACTGAGGGTTACAAAAGGGAAGGGGGTAGGGGGATGGGGTAGCTGGGTGATGGGTAATAAGGAGGGCATGTGTTGTGATGAGCACTGGGTGTTATACACAACTAATGAATTGTTGAACTAATAGTGTACTATACGTTGGCTAACTGAAAAGAGATTCCATAATCCAGCACGGCATGGCATTTCCTTCCCCCTCCAAAAAGAGGTGGAAACATGCTGAGGTTAAAAGTAATTAATAGGGCCTTTCTCTTAACTTACATGGTAACTGCTCTCCATTTATGATTATTTCCTTGTCACTGATTGCTGACACTCAAACTTCAACCTGCCTGTCTCTGGTCTAAGAGCAGAAGTCTCTGATTGAGATGCTCCTGCTATATGGCAGGACTTGAGTTTTTGTGACTCTTTTCCTAAACACAATCCCTTCAGGGCCTTTTGTTCCTGTTGGATGACTACCTCAATTGATCTGTTTACAGTGTGGCACTTATGGATGGATTTTATGGAACCCATGAATTGGGTTCTTACTACTTTGAGCCTTGTCTGTTTCTGTTTCTTCAGTCTGCTAGTTCCTTCCAGTACTTAAAGAGGCCAGTTTGTTTTTCTTCCTCAGCCTTTTTAATAGCTCAGATAAGAACATCACCAGAATTATTCTAAGCTTTGGAGTTCTCTGATGACTATAAGATGGAAGGAAAGACCACCATCCCATCCAGGAGCAAATTCATAAAAGTGGACTCTATTTGAACTTCTACTGTAAGTCTATGAATATTCTGTTTGCCTAAATGGACTCTTTTCTTTTAAACCAAGAGTTCCACTAAATAAATGATTATGCCTTTAAATTTCTGGGTGTCATACTTCCCAGGGAGTGGTATATTAAGATAGGCTACTTTATGCAGCAGTAACAAAGACAGCAAAAGATTAGTGCTTCCTAGGATTAAGTATCTTTTTCATGCTCATTCTACAGGCCCATTGTTGGCTGGGGGCTCTACAGCATGTCACCCTACTTCAGGGCCCAGGCTGATGGAGTATCTACCATCTTGAATTTTGCTGCTAGTCAGTGGCTTTGGAATCAGACAGAGTCCATTCCATGATTTATTTGTTGTGTGAATCTACTGCTTTTTCTGGGCGGGAGGGGGGGTGGTGGTGGTGGTGTGTGTGTGGCAGATCATGCCATCCCCTAGCAGCCCCAAAAGCCTACAGTTGTATCCGGAGAATAATAGCTGTTTTTTTACTGGGTCCCCATGGAATCTAAGACTGGAATTCATGTTTTGCAGAGATCAGCTGGTTGTTAACATAACTGTTTTCTCTTTATCTTGGCCATACAACCATACTCTACACAGTTAGATGTGGCCATGTGACTGAGGTCAGGTATAGAAATTAGAGTGAAAGTGATGTACATATATCCAGGATGGACTATTTTATCCTCTGCCCCTCCTTCTTCTACAAACCTAATACAGACAAGCATTGGTGGCCTTGGAAGCCATGTGTTGAGGACAGCAGAGTCACAAGATGGAAGGAGCCTTGGTCTTTAAATCATTGCTTGGAGGAAAGCCACCTGCCCATCAGGAATAGTCATTTTGGACTTTACTTGCACGTGCACGCACACACACACACACACACAAACTTCTAACATGTTTGAGCCATTCTTATTTTTAGCCTGATTATTATAGCAGTCAGCATATCCTCAATGAGTAGAGATCTTTGACAAGGTCTTGGTGAACTGGCAAAGAGGCCCTCCGAGGAGACAATGTGCATGCAGATTTTGGCAGAAGGTTCTATAATTATAGAAAAGGGTGGTAGGAGAGAAGGACTTGAAGAAGAGCAGAGGTTCTCGTCTGGATACCCAGACCCCGGCCCAACTCTGGACAACTTGGAGAAAGCTTGATACTCTAGAGTGAGGAAAGGGATTCTTCTCACTTTGTATGAACAGGGTCTTAGGCCCTCTGAAGAATCTCAGTGCTTTAGTGACAGTGAGCTGAGGGGAGTGAATGTACAGGCAGATAACAGCCATGTTGAACGTGAGGCATTTGTGCCTTCAAAATTTGGTCTGCCACATGTTGGAAATCTCCAGTCCTACAGTAGTTCCTTTGAGCTTTAGCAATGATTCCAAAAGATTCTGTTAAATTGGATGTCAATTATGAAAAAGCATGACTAATAAACCCAAAAGCATGGTTTAACTAATGGGCAATGTTCACAATAATGAGAAAGCCAGATATAAACTGGGAGGAAGTGGGGCACAGCAAGCGTATCTGGGAATCTCAGTTTCAGTCCTGGCCTGGCCAACTTAATGTGTTACTTTAAGGAAGTCCTTGGTAGCTCCATTCTCCAACACTTTCTTTTCATTCCTTGTTTCTTTCAAAGACTCAGCCCTGATGTCACTTCCTCCTGGAAGTCTTCCCTGATTGCAGCCAGGGTTAAATACCCCGGTAAGGTGTGTGCACCTCCTCCATGCTCCCACAGAGGAGCGCTGCACCATAGCATAGCACTGTAACTGTGTCTCCCCAAATGGACTGGATATTCTCGAGGGTAGGAACTGTGTCTTATGGGTGGATCCTCAGCATGTGGCCCAGGGTCTAGCATACCAAAGGTGTGTTGAATACATTAGAAACTTGTTCTGCTGGAGGTTTGTATCCGACATAAAGAAGAGATCAGGGCCATCTTCATCCAAAGACAGAATCTGAGTTGAAGCCTGAAGGAAGCAGGAAACAAGGGGACAGGAATTCCAAACGGAGGGAACCATGTGGCAGGGACTGGTACTGGTTCTGGAATAGCCTTCGCAGGGCAGTGGGATGGGCAAGAAGTCCCTTGACTCTCAGGTGGTGTAAGCATTTTGCCTTTTCATGCAGATGCTGGGAAGAGGCTGGTGGGAACAGGATCCTGTGCTATTGTCCCCAGGAATGCCCTGTCACCTCCACATTGTCTGGCTGCTGTCCTCAGGCATGCCTACACTATCATCAGTAAAGCCAATGTCCAGGGGGAGGAAATAAATAAATAAAGCTATATTAATATCAGCTCCATTAGAAACACAGGAAATAAATTAATGTTTGCCAAATGGGAAAAGAAAAAATCAATAGGGAAAGAAATATTATTTTTAATCTTCTGAGAAGGTTTTTATAAACAACAGAAAGGGAAAAAAATAAAAACCATGAAAAAGAATCTGCCATTATCCTTTTAACCTTTATTTATTATCACTCATTCTACATCATCCCGAACTGCATGATAATTTAAAATTTCATTTTAATTTCAATGTATCATATAATTCAACCTAGCCTTTTACAGCATTTTTTTTTTTTACTGAAAACTTTTAAAATGTCTCAAAAGGAAATACAACCCGGGGAAGGGAGGGTAAGAAGTCCTGTAACCTTCTAGAGTAGTCATTTAATTTCTGAGATTAAAAGGTCTGTGCAAAAATATGATAACACTAAGAGCAACAAACATGACCAGTGTGCATGTTCCTTAATGGCGTGCTGACGCATGTGGAGTGGCTATGGCTGGCTTCTGTGTTCTTCTAGGCTCTCATTAGAATTCAAATTAATTTAGATGCTGGGCCATTCTGGTTGTTTTAGGAAAATATTTCTTCACTTGTCTCTACTACATTTGGTCCATTCTGAGATGGTGGCATCTCCTTTCTGGGACATGTCCTATAGTTCCTGCCTGAGAGATTTCTAGAGTTTCAGAAAATACTGTTAGTAGCTAACATTTACTGAGCACATACTCTGTGCCAAACACTTAGTCAAGTGTTGCAAATACTTTTTGTTATTTAATGCTCACTGCCTTAGGAGACGGGAGATTTTACTGTCCTCATTTCACAGGTAAGGAAACCGAAGGTCTGAGAGGTTAAGTAAACTGCTGGAGGTCACACAGCTGGGGAGTAGGAGAGATCTGAGCCCATGCCCAGTGGATGCCAAAGGCTATGCTTTTAGGATCATCAAAGGGAGCTAACAGGAACCAGAGAGATACTAGGCTTCCTTCTTCACATTGCCTCACCTAGGCTCCTGCACCAGACATACCCCTCTCCCACGACTCTGTTGGGAAACCTATTTTCTAAGAAAATAGTGAGAGGGAGCATGCTGTGTGTGACCCTGGCTATGGAGTTAGGCCAGACCTGTAAAACAGTCGCTGACACTTGCACTTTGCCCTAGGTCCTCCCTCCGGAGCTCACTGTCCTTGGCCCTGGTCTTATTATCCTGTTGTCTGAGGGCAAGTCTGAGTTGGCCTGTGGTTACTGATGCCAGAGAGGCATGCTGCCGGGCTCAGCAGATCATCTGACTATTTACTGCTTTCATTCATTAATTTATTCACTCAGGCATTGTGCTAGTTGGGATAGGTTAGATTATGCTGAAATACCACACAGCTCAGGGATTTAAAATAGGAAAAATTCACTTTTGTTTCTGATATATATCCAATGTGAGTAGTCAGGGGCTTTTGCTCAGTTTCCATCTTGATGTGTGCTTCCCTGACCTCTACAGCAGGGGGACAGGAACGTGATGAATCATGCACTGGCTGTTCATGGTTCTGTTTGGAAATGATACATGTCATTTCTACTCTCATCTCATTGGCTAAAGCCAATCACATGGCCAAATGCATCTGGAAGGACATGAACTGGAGTATTTGTAAACACCCTTGATGACAGCCATGACACTACTGTAGGCACTCTGATATTATGGAAAGAAAGTGTTTATTCTAGCGGGGCAGGCAGTTAATGAATCTGTGAATAATTTTAAGCAGAACTAAGCACTATGAAAAACTGAAGCAGAAGAGTAGAGAATGATGGAAGTGGTATGTAGAGGAAGGTTTTTCAGAGAAGGTAGTCAGGAAAGACTTCTCTGAGAATATGACATTTGAGCTGAGAGTTTCAGCAAAGAAGTGAGCCTCAAAATCTAGGGAAAGAACATTTTAGGAAGAAGGGAACAGCAAGTACAAAGGCCCTGAGGTGGGAATGAGCTTCATATATTTGAAGGACAGCTGGGAAGACCAGCTGGTTGGGGTGTAGTGAGGCAGGGGAAGGTGGTTGTGGACAAGGGGTGGAGGGAGCCAGACCACGAGAGCCCTGTCAGTCTCATGTCCTCTTCTCTTGCCCTGGGAGCCCAGAGACAAGCATGGATAGTTTGGACCTTTCTGCCCCTCAGAGCCTCTCTCCTTAGCCTCACTGGGCCATCCACACAGGTGAGGCCTGGCTTGGCTTGGCTTGGCTTGGGTGGGTGGGGGGGTACTCACAGAAGAGGTATGTGTCTTCTTCCTACCCCCCACCTCAGAATTTGCAAGGGAAAAATGGCACTCATAAGCCAGAACCCTCCTGCTAATTCCAGAATATAGAAGACATGGCTGCAGGGAGTGATTTGAGTCCTATAGAACCTGTTCAGAGCAGCTGAGAGCCATCCCCACATTTGATTGCCACAATTTTTCTCCCTAATCATGCCTGAAAAATAAATACCTTGCATTTAAAAAAAATTATACTTTTAAAAATTCCTGAACATTAATTTGCTTAATGCTGCCCTGTCACAGATGATGTGTTTCACCTGATGCTTTGGCACAAGAGATGGGCAGAAGGTGCCTCATATATTTGTGTCAGGCTTCATTGGCAATGACGTTTGTCAGGGGCTGCTTAAGTGACAGCCACAAAACACCTGATTATATACCTAGAATTACCTATTATGGCAGAGCAGCTCACACCTCTATCTGCCATCAGTGATTTGTATGTTTCAGTTGAAATGGGCATGAAACAAATCTGGAAGGAGGTAGATATCCAAATGAGTTCTCTGACCAACATTTCACAATGAAAACAGGCCTCTTAGCTGAAAGTTTCTGTGTGGCAAATTTACTTGGGGCATTTGCTGTTTCTCTTCTTTCTTCTGACCACATGTAAACCTTTGGGGTCAGTTAAACCCAGGGGAGGGGCCCTAGCTGAGGCACTGCAAATGAATTTCAATTAGAGAGGATTCATTTCTATTATTTCTGAATCTACCCTAAATTGGATTTCAACCCTTAAGACCAGAAAAGAGAAATAGGGAAACTTAAAATCTGCACAAAACTCAAACATTTTCCCATTTTCCCAGATTTAAATCTGAATTAGTATGGAAACAAAAACAATGCATTAAAATATGCAGAATAAACAAGAAAGGCAGCAAATGTATAACCCTACCACTTTCAGAAGCATACCATGATGAATGCAGTGCTTATTTTATTCTTTAATTTGATTGTTTTGAATAGGTAACATTTTTACATGTTTTAAAAATCAAAACAATATATGTTTGTACCTGAAGCAATAATAACTTCAGGTTCCATTTTTTTGTCTCTTTGTTTGTTCTGGAATAATTTTAGATTTATGAAAGAGTTGCAAAGAGAGGACAGAGTTCCTATAAACTGTTCACCCAGCTTCCCCTAATGTTAACATCGTCTATAACCACAGTACTTTTGTTAAAAATAAGAAATTAACATCAGTACAATGCTACTGACTAAATACAGATTTTATCCAGAATTCATCAGTTTTTCCACTAAAGTCCTTTTGTCTCCTTCAAATCTAATCCAGAATATGACTTGGCATTTAGTTACTGTATCTCTTTAGATTCCTCTGGTCTGTGACAGTTTCTCAGTATTTCCTTGTTTGCCATGACCTGACAGTTTTGAAGAATACTGGCTAGATATTTTGTAGAAGGTACCTCAGTTGGGGTCTGCCTGACGTTTTGTATGATCATGGGTTTGGAGGTAGACTGCCAGAGATGAAGTGCCGTTCTCACTGTATCATATTAGGGGCACATAATATAACATCAATTAACATTGTTCATTTGATTAAGGTAGTGTCTGTTGCCCTTCAGATTTCTCTTCCATAAACTTATTATTTTTCCCTTTTTATACTCTATCCTTTGGACCTGTGTCATTGAGTCCAGCCCCAACTCTAGGAGAGGGGTCTATCTACACATATTACTCGAAATTCTTTTGTAAAGGAAATTTGTCCCTGATCCTCCCATTTATTTAGTCAATCATTTGTTTATGTAAATATGGAGTCATAGATATTTATCTACTTCTTTAGGATATAATCCAATACTATTGTAATTAATTTTGTTGCTCAAGCCAATAAGCAAAGCTTGTTGTTCCAGCTGTGGCCACGGGAGCGCTTTCAGTTGGCTCCTTGGTCCTTTTGACATGATTCCATTGTTTACTCTTTTTTTCCCTCCTAGACTAGTAGTTGCTGGTCCAACTACTTAGTCCAACTAGTAGTTGGACAGAGCTAGGAAATGCATGTTTGTATTCATGTACACAAATCTCTCTCAAAATAAATGAGAGTTCACACTGGTATCTGTGCCCCTAACCCAGCACCACAGAATCTATTCTAGCCCTTCCTTCTTGCTTATTTGTTACTCCTTTCCATAACTGTGAGGAAACTGGCCCCTATTGTCTGCAGTGTCTCTCCTTATTTGTTCAGTCCTGGAATACATGTAGTTTCATGATTGTTAACCTATACGTCTATCAGAAATAAATTTATCATCTAGAGTACAGTATTTGTGTACAATTCTTTGTCTCTAGCCTTAGTGTCCAGTCCAGACACCATTTCCAAAGCTACTTATGGCAGCTCCTTTTTACCCCACCCCCTTTAGTGAACTTGTGTCAAATGCTAATCACACAGATTCATCTGTCTCAGTCTGCATTCTATCTTGGGATCCCCCGACAACCTATTTTATTGTTTATTAACTGGCATACAGTGAGGTTCACACTTTGTGGTATACAGTTTTATGAATTCTGAAAATGGACCCACCACTCCAGTACTACACAGTCAAAATGCCCCTGCATGGCCCTTTGTAGTCAGACCTTCCCTCTCCTCCAATCTGTGTCAACCACTGATTTGTTTTCTATCCCTATAGTTTTACAGATACTTAAAAAAAAAGTTTGTCTACTTTATTTTAACATTCAGGTAGCTCGTTGTTATGTGGCTTAGATGTATCACAGACCACACTCTCTTAATAGTGCATGTGCGAGTAGCTACCCTGCCCACAACAGGAAAAGAGATGGAGCTCAGGGTGGGCTGCAGAGTTAACCTGCTGGAGCATACACCCAGCTCCTGTGCTTACTATCTGTGAAGCTGGAATCAAGTTACTAAACATTTCAGTGCCTTGGTTTCCATTTTCCTGAAATGGGGATAATAGAAGAGGCTGGGAAGATGGCAGAGTAGGAGGACCCTAAGCTCACTCATCCCACAGATACTACTAGATAACACTCACATCAGTGTAAATAATCCAGAAAATGACCTGAAGACTGGCAACAAACTCCACAACTAATGGTAGAGAAGAGGCTACACTGAAGAGGGTAGGAAGGACAGAGACGTGGTGGGGAGCTAGCCAGACTTCAGGCCGTCCACATAATGGCTGTGGGTTCAGAGGTGGGAGAGAAACAGACCCTCACCTGTGCAGGGAGCCTGTGCAGGGAAGATGAATCCCCATAACATTGGGCTTTGAAAACTAGAGGGGCCAAATTTTGTGAGTTCTTACAATCAGTGTTCTATTGGAATTTTTTAAAGCCTGGAACTTTAAAAATCAGTGGGCTTAGCTCTGGGAGAGCCTGGAGGGTGAGAGGAAACTGAATGCCCACCCTTAAAGAGACAGCACAACAAACAGCCCAGTGGAATTACAGCATAAAATCAGCAGTTTGAAAAATGCCTAGAGCAAATGAGAGGGAGAGTTATTTACTAATCTCAGAGCATGTGCTGCAGGGGTAGAGATCTTTGGGAGACTTCTTCAGGAACAAAGGAGCTGGCAGGCCCCATTTCCCAGCTCCAGCCCCCAGCCTAGACACACAGCCACCTGCAGGAACCAGCACTGGGCCAACACTCACTACCTAAGTTGCTAACACCAAGCCCTGCCCCCTGGGCTTCAGGGATCTGTCCCCTCCAGTCACACTTGCCTCAGTCCCAACACTGAGGGTCTCCTTCCCTAGAAGACTGGCACAAACCTTGCCGACACTGTGTCTTCAGACCTGTGGGCTTTGTGGGGCCTCAGTTCTGGTGGTGGTAGTGGCAGGCCTCATGGAAGACCAACACATACCTTGTTAAAATTTTGTGCTCTAACCTGGCCAGCCTGGTCCCTGTGGTGGCAGCATGTTCCTTTCAGTATACTCTTGGCTGGAGCTCACTCAAACTGGGGCCACAACCTTGGCAATGTGCAAGCAGCCCTAATAGGGGCCAGCAACACTCCAAAGTAACTTCTGCCCTGGGGTGAGGGGATAAAAACCACACATGCCAGTCAGATGGTGGCTCCAGCAGTAGACTGGGGGCAGACAGCTGGTCTGATTTCAGGCCCTGCCTAGGAATGAAATCTTCTCAGGGGATAACACAGGGAAAGTGCCCAGTAGTTTGGTGCTACTGCATCTCTGGCAAACGCCTGGTCTGATTAAACTCAAGCCCAAGGTGGCCCCAGACTGGCCCACTAACACCACAGGGACCAAACACTGCCCATGACAGGCAAAGAGATCCACTACAGATGACTGGCCTGAAGAAAAAAGTGGCCAAGACACAACAGCAGGGTGTACACAACACACATTGGGGATACCCCTGAAGCACCAAGTTCTGGTGAACAGGGGACACTGCACTGCAGGGCACTACAGGACTTCTTCTTCATAAGGCCACTACTTTCAAGAGCAAGACATAGCTGACTTTCCTAACACACAGAAACAGACACAGAGTTAGGCAGAATGAGGAAACAGGAATATGTCACAAATGAGGAAACAGGACAAAATCACTGCAAGAGACTTAAGCGAAACAGATATAAGTAATATGCCTGATGGGAAATTTAAAGTAATGATCATAGAGATACTCACTGGACTTGAGAAAAGAGTGGAGGACATCTGTGAGACCCTTAACAAAGAGATAAAAAAGAACCAATCAGAGATGTAGTACACAATAAATGAAATTAAATATACTATGTAGAATAAATAGCTGGCTAGAGGAAGCAGAGGAATGAATTAGTGACCTGGAGGATAGAGTAATGGAAAGTAATCAAGCTAAGCAGGTGTGAGAAAAAATTCTGCAAAATTAGAATAGACCGGAACTCAGTGACTCCATCAAGTGTAATAACTTTTGCATTAAGGGATCTCAGAAGAAGAAGAGAGAGATAAGGGGGCAGAAAATTTATTTGAAGAAATAATAGTTGAAAACTTGCCTAGTCTGGGGAAGACAACAGATATCCAGATCCAGGAGGCACAGAGAGTCCCCGATGAAATTAACCCAAAACTCCCAATGAACAAAACTCCAGGACCAAAAGGCTTCACAGGTGAATTCTACCAAACTTTTAAAGAAGAGTTAATACCTATTCTTCTCAAACTATTAAAAAAAAAAAATAGAAGAGGAAGGAAAACTTCCAAATTCATTCTATGAGGCCAGAATTACCCTGATACCAACACCAGGTTAAGACACCACCAAAAAAGAGAACTACAGGCCAATATTTCTGATGAATACAGATGCAAAATCCTCAGCAAAATAGTAGCAAACTGAATCCAATAACACCCTAAAAAAATCATTCACCATGATCAAGTGGAATTTATTCCTGGGATGCAAGCCTGGTTCAATATTCACAAATCAGTTAATGTGACACAGTACATCAACAAGAGAAAGAATAAAAACCATATGATCATTTCAATAGATGCAGAAAAAACACTTGACAAAGCATAACATCCGTTCATGATTAAAAAAAAACCCTCAACAAAGTGGGTTTAGAGGAAAGATACCATAACATAATAAAAACCTTATATGAAAAACCCACAGCTAAAATAATACTCAATGGAGAAAAACAGAGCTTTTTCTGTAAGGTCAGGAACAAGACGAAGATGTTCACACTCACCACTTTTATTCAACATTGTGCTGGGAGTCCTAGCCACAGCAATCAGAAAACAAAAAGAAATAAAAGTCATACAAATTGGTAAGGAAGAAATAACACTTTCATTCTTGGCAGATGACATGATACTATACATAGAAAACCCTAAAGACTCCACCAAAAAACTACTAGAACTGATAAATGAATTTGGTAAGGTCACAGGACACAAAATCAATATAGAGAAATCCATTGCATTTGTATACAATACTAATGAAGTAGCAGGAGGAGAAACTAAGAAAACAATCCCATTTATAATTACATCAAAAATAATAAAATACCTAGGAATAAACCCAAGCAAAGAGGTGAAAGGCCTATACTCTGAAAACTATAAAACACTAATGACAGAAATTGAAGAGGACACAAAGAAATGGAAAGACATCCCATGCTCATGGATTGGAAGAACAAATATTATTAAAATGTCTATACTACCCAAAGCAATCTACAGATTTAATGTAATCCCTTTCAAAATACCAATAGCATTTTTCACAAAGCTAGCACGAACTATCCTAAAATTTATATGGAACCACAAAAGCCCCAAATAACCAAAGCAATCTTGGAAAAGAAAAGCAAAGATGGAGGTAGCACAATTTCAGACTTCAAGTTATATTACAAAGCTGTAACAATCAAAACAGTATGGCACAGGAACAAAAATAGACACATAGATAAATGAAACTCAACAGAAAATCCAGAAATAAAACCATGATTACATGGTCAATTAGTCTCTGACAGAAGAGGCAAGATTATGCAATGGGAAATAGTCTCTTCAACAAATAGTGTTGGTAAAACTGGACAAAAACATGCAAAAGAATGAAACTGGACTACTTTCTTCCACCATACACAAAAATAAACTCAAAATGGATTAAACACCTAAGTGTGAGACCTGAAGCCATAAAAATACCAAAATAGAGCACAGGCAGTAATGTCTTTGACATCAGCTGTAGCAACATTTTTCTAGATATGCCCCCTGAGAAAAAGGAAATAAAAGCAACAAGAAACTATTGGGACTACATCAAAACAAAAATCTTCTGTACAGTGAAGGAAACAATCAAAAAAACTCAAAGGCAATCTGTGGGATGAGAGAAGATATTTGCAAATGATATATCTGACAAAGGGTTAGTATCCAAAATATATAAAGAACTTATACAACTCAACATTGAAAAACCAAATAATCCAATTTAAAAATGGGTAGAAGACATGAATAGACATTTCTCCAAAGGAGACATCCAGATGTCCAACAGAAATATGAAAAGATGCTGAACGTCACTCATCATCAGGGAAATGCAAATCAAAACTGCAATGAGATGTCACCTCACACCTGTCAGAATGGCTAAAATCAACAACTCAAGAAATAACAAGTGTTGGCAAGGATGTGGAGAAAAAGAACCCTTGTGCACTGTTTGTGGGAGTGTAAACTGGTTCAGCTGCTGTGGAAAACAGTACGGGGATTCCTTAAAAAGTTAAAAATAGAACTACCCTATGATCCAGCAATTGCCCTACTGGGTATTTACCCCCAAAATACAAAAACACTAGTTTAAAGGGATACATGCACTCCTATGTTTATTGTGTCATTATTTACAATAGCTAAGATATGGAAGCAACCCAAGTGTCCAACTACAGATGAATGGATAAAGAAGATGTGGTATATATATACACAATAGAATATTACTCAGCCATAAAAAAAGAATGAGATCATGCCACTTGCAACAACATGGATGGACCTAGAGAGTATAATGCTAAGTGATATAAGCCAGTCAGAGAAAGACAAATGCCATATGATTTTACTCATATTCGGAATTTAAGAAACAAAACGAAGGGGAAAAAAAGAGACAAACCAAAAAACAGACCCTGAACTATAGAGATGGTTACCAGAGGAAAGGTGGGTGGGCAGATGGGTGACATATGTGAAGGGGATTAAATGTACGCTTATCATGATGAGCACTGAGAAATGTATGCAGCAGTTGTATCACTATATTATACACCTGAAACTAATAAAACACTATATGTTAAGTACACTGGAATTAAAAATTTTTTTAAAGTAAAAAAAATTTTAGGATTATTTTTCCAGCACTTTGAAAAATGTCATTGGAATTTTGATTGGGATGGCGTTGAAGGTATAGATTGCTCTGGGCAGCATAGACATTTTAACAATGTTTATTCTTCCAGTCCATGAGCCCATGGCATGTTTTTCCATCTTTTTGTGTCTTCTTCAATTTCTTTCATGAGTGTTCTGTAGTTCCTAGAGTATAGATCCTTTACCTCTTTGGTTAGGTTTATTCCGAGGTATCTTACGGTTTTTGGTGCTATTGTAAATGAAATTGTTTCTCTAATTTCTCTTTCTATAGCTGCATTGTTAGTGTATACGAAAGCAACTGATTTCTGTGCATTGATTTTGTATCCTGCCACATTACTGAATTGCTGTATGAGTTCTACTAATTTGGGGGTGGAGTCTTTTGGATTTTCCACATAAAGTATCATGTCATCTGTGAGGAGAGAGAGTTTGACTTCTTCTTTGCCAATCTGAATACCTTTTATTTCTTTTTGTTGTCTGATTGCTGTTGCAAGGATTTCTAGTACTATGTTGAATAGTAGTGACGAGAGTGGGCATCCTGTTGTGTTCCTGATCATAAGGGAAAGGCTCTCAGCTTTTTCCCATTGAGGATGATATTCGCTGTGGGTTTTTCATAGATGGATTTTATGAAATTGAAGAATGACCCCAAATCTCCAAGGAAATGTTGAAAAAGAAAAACAAAGCTGGGGGCATCACATTGCCTGATTTCAAGCTGTATTACAAAGCCGTGATCACCAAGACAGCATGGAACTGGCACAAAAACAGACATGTAGACCAATGGAACAGAATAGAGAGCCCAGATATGGACCCTCAGCTCTATGGTCAAATAATCTTCGACAAAGCAGGAAAAAATATGCAATGGAAAAAAGACAGTCTCTTCAATAAATGGTGCTGGGAAAATAGGACAGCTATATATAGAAGAATGAAACTCGACCATTTTCTAACACCATACACAAAGATAAACTCAGAATGGATGAAAGACCTCAGTGTGAGACAGGAATCCATCAAACTCCTAGAGGAGAACATAGGCAGTAACCTCTTCGACATTGGCCACAGCAATTTCTCTCAAGACATGTCTCCAGAACTTCTCAAACTCAACACCCAAAAAACAAATAATCAAGTCAAAAAATGGGCAGAAGACATGAACAGACACTTCTCCAAAGAAGACATACAAATGGCTAACAGACATGAAAAAATGTTCATCATCATTAGCCATCAGGGAAATTCAAATCAAAACCACACTGAGATACCACCTTATACCAGTTAGAATGGCAAAATTGACAAGTCAAGAAACAACAAATTTTGGAGAGGTTGTGGAGAAAGGGGAACCCTCTTACACTGTTGGTGGGAATGCAAGTTGGTACAGCCACTTTGGAAAACAATGTGGAGGTTCTTCAAAAAATTAAAAATAGAGCTACCCTATGACCCAGCAATTGCACTCCTGGGTATTTACCCCAAAGACACAGATGTAGTGAAAAGAAGAGCCATATGCACCCCAAAGTTCATAGCAGCAATGTCTGCAATAGCCAAACTGTGGAAAGAGCCGAGATGCCCTTCAACAGATGAATGGATAAAGAAGATGTGGTCCATATATACAATGGAATATTACTCAGCCATCAGAAAGGATGAATACCCAACTTTTGCATCAACATGGATGGGACTGGAGGAGATTATGCTAAGTGAACTAAGTCAAGCAGAGAAAGTCAATTATCATATGGTTTCACTTATTTGTGGAACATAAGGAACAGCATGGAGGACATTAGGAGAAGGAAGGGAAAAATGAAGGGGGGGGCGGAATCGGAGGGGAAGATGAACCATGAGAGACTATGGACTCCGAGAAACAAACTGAGGGTTTTACAGGGGAGGGTGGTGGGGGGATGGGTTAACCCTGTAATAGGTATTAAGGAGGGCACATATTGCATGGAGCACTGGGTGTTATACGCAAACAATGAATCATGGAACACTACATCAGAAACTAATGATGTACTGTATGGTGACTAACATAATAAAATATAATAAAATTTTTTTAAAAAGTTAAAAAAAATGGGAATAATAATAGTACCCATTTCCTGAGACTGACATGAGGAAAAGATGAGCTAATACATATAAAGAATGAGGCCTAGAACATAGTAAGCACTCCAAAACTGTCAGTTGCTATCCTCCTCATTATTATTATTACTATTATTAAACTATAAACTAGGTGTCCTTACTAAAAATGAATGAATTCCTTTTCATTAAGGGATATTTCACCTGCTAAATTATAAGCAGAAAATCGGGGGGTTGGGAATAGAAATTTTATTTTCTCTCTTGATGATTCTATTTCTCTCTTATCTAAAATTTAACTTTCACTCACTACACAGACAAAACATACATATCCTTATTCATTTAATAAACATTTATCCATGATTTAGTACCACAATGAGGACCAGATCTCTCTTTCATTGATACTGTATCATTAGCTTCTCTAATGGTTCCTAGCACATGGTATAGATAATATGTAATTGGCGAATGAATGCATGAGTCCTTACTATGTGCTGGTGGTACTTGGAAATGCAAAGATGAATGAGTCCCAGTCCTTTGGTTGAGTGGGGGAGGCAGGCATATAAGTGCTATAACCCATGCCTCACGGAGGAGGATTAGAAATCCACTCTGTGGACAAGACAGGAAGGGTCACTCTAAGTGAGGACATATGTGTAAGCTTCTGGAAGCCTGAGAGATCTTGGGATGTTCTGAGAATGGTAAGTAGTCTGATAGGACTGAGCACGGAATGCTTGGTCATTGGGGAAGCAGGAGCTGAGGCCAGAGTGGAGGCTGGGGCCAGATCTCACTGGTTCTTATGTTCCATGCTGAGGAGTTCAGACTCCTTTCTGAGGGCAATGCAAGCCACTGAAGTCTTGAGTAAGAAAGTAGAAGTGTTAGGCGTGTGTTTGGGTGGACCCACAATGATGCAATAGTGAGAGTGCATAGAGGTGGGAGCATTTCAAAAGCAGGGAGGCCAACAGGAAGCTATTGGGGGAATCTGGGGGAGACATGGCTGTGGCCTGAACTGGAATAGTGGAAGGGGGAAAGGAGAGAGGGTTGAGAGACTTTTTAATGGTAAATTTGACAGGATTTTGAGATCAAATGTATATATAGAGGACTGAGAACAGAAAGTAGGAGAGAAAGTGACAGCAAGTGTCACTTTTACCCATTATTTGGGTAAACTGCTGGATGATGGAAACATTCCTGGATTCTACCTGGAGGTGGGAGAGAAAGAATGAGTTCAGGTATGCACAGATGTGCCCATTACATACACCTGTGCACACGTGTGCATATACACCATTCACCCACTAGTAATTATTGACATTAAAACAGAAAACAGAAAATCAAAAGTGACAGAGGGGGTTATAAGGGTGCTTTAAAGGAACATAAAAGAAGGATGCATCTTCCCAAAAAGGTTCGGATTGAGATGAGGGCCAGGAAAGAAACTATGTGCATAGTCACTGGGTTGTGGGATGACCTAGACCTGCTATGTCTTCGGTCACCTCTGACTGGCATGACCTGTTCCCTGCAATGGGGAATAAAATAAAGTGACATCCTGTGTCTATGGATATAACACCACTACCCACTGCCCACTGGAGAAACCCTCTGAGTCCTCATCCTCCCTGGGATGATGACATTTTCACAGCGACAACTGGTCCCAACTACGGTGCAGCCTGAGACCTTGGAGCAGAAGGAAAGTGAATGGCCCCCATGAGAATGGAGGTCCTGTGACCTTGGCCTTGTTAATGGTGCTCTAATCAATGAAGCAAACCAGTCACGCCCAGCAGAGGGTGCTTTATACACCAGTCACTGCCTGCTTTCCTGGAACAACATGCCCTGTGACGTTAAGTGCTGAAATTACATGTTAAATTCCGAGGAAGGGCCATATGGTGTGAAAAGGCAACTCAACACACAGACGTTAAGAGAATGTGGACTTCTTCCTGACACCTTTTTGAGGCGCACAGGCCTTTTAATCAGGCTGAGGGTTCCCCTTGCCTGTACTGCATGTGCACATCAGGAGCAGGAGGGACCTGGTCTGCACTCAACACTGCTGCAACTATAATAGACAGCCTTATGGCAAGCAAGGAGGCACATCTATTACAGAGTCTCTTGCTCCAAGCTGCAGATGAGGGAAATCCTCTAATCTCACTCAGTTTTAATCCTGGATTAAGGCAGATTTGTTAATAAAACACTAGTAAAATCAAGAATAGTTTGCAATTATCTTCAACTTCTATTACATACATTTTATAAAAACACACACAGATGAAGTAAAGTATATTTTAAATTCCCTGCACTTCTGAATACGAGTTCCAGGAAATTAAGAGTTCTAATGATAAAGTGACTGCTGGAAAACATGAAGAAGTATGAAAAGAGAAGAGAGAATGATTAAGATAATATTTTTATTGTTTACCTAACAGGCTAATCCAATCACAGTGATGACCCCAAACAGTGTTGGCGTGAAGGGTAACAGTGAGTTTGTTGAGATGCATGTAGTGTGTGTCAAGCTCAGCCAGATTGCCTCTCCCACCTAAAGGAGAGCTGTATTAGCTATGTAGACTAGTATTTTCTGGCAACGCAATGAGAATGAGCTCTCCTGCCTCTTCCGCTCTGCACCTAGGACTCCGCCAGACATGGCACTATCCCTGGGGAATCTGCGAAACCCTGAAGGGGAGAGCCCCATTACACTGTGCAGAGCCTGGGTCTCCAAACAGTCTGTGCTCCAGGGGAGCCTCAGGTGGCTGCCTCTTTTCTCATTTCTGGAAGTGGGGCTGCTGGTGGTGTTAAGACAGTGCAGTCAGGGCACAAGGTGGCCCTGCTCCTCTGAATCTTTAGGAGGGCACTTGGGTAGCACCAGCCTGTGATAATGAATCACTTTCTGCACATGCTTTCTGTGCAAACTGGTGCCCATTTGTGTTAGCCTTGTTTCAGAGTTTGTTGTGCCCAGACCCTCTCTTCCCTTGGGACTGATTCAGAGGTGGGGAAGGTCCAGAGAAATAACTGCTCCCCCCCACCCCCCGCTGTCCACAGGTGGGGTCCAGCTCACATGTATGTTTTCTTTGTTCAGCACAGAGTTAGCTCATACAATGCTGGGATGGCAGAAAGAGTACACTTCACATAACAAACACATTCCTGGCTTGTGGCAAATTTGAGAGATGTGGTAACTCTGAGCTGCATTCCACCTGGTGACAATCCTCAGGAGAGAAGGGGTAGCCATTCCCATTAGGTTAGGTGGGTACACACACTGCTCACCACAGTCCACACCACTCCCTGGGTACCACTCTTCACAGGGGCTGACTGTCCCTGCCATTCATTGCTTATTCTGCTCGTGCTGCTATTCATCTTACAGTAAAGAAGAAATGGACTCTTTCTTGCTCCTGTGTCTCTCTTGGGGGAAACAAGAGACCACAAGGGCTGCATGCTTCATCAGCATGCCTCACTCGTTTATGGTGCTTGCCTGGCCCCTGTGGGCATTTGTTTTGGTAATCCTTTCAAGTCCAGGCATATATAACTGGCCAAAACCATATTTACACAGAACAGCATGCATTGTTACAGACAGGATCTTGGATTTGACCAGATGCCATGGATCTTTGGGAATACCAACTTTCCAATTCATGAATGTCAAATCCACAAATCTTGATATGATGAGGAGAAAAATTTCCTGTGAATTAAGGTATAGCTTTAGGAGGTTCAGAACACCCTGAAATTGTATGCAAACTCTTAAATGAATAAGAGGATTTTTTTTTTCTTGAGGAGACAGTTAATAACTTTCATTAGATTCTTAAAATAGTCCATGTTCCAAAAGAGTTAATGATTTAGTAAACTGTACATGTTTATACCCTACTTATTCCAAATAATTTGAGATTTACAAAGATGTCTATAACATAAAAGTTATAATAAATTAGGACCAGGCATTAAAAACCATCGGTTGGTTCAGCTGATCTGGCTATTTGGGACCAAGGTCCCTTCCCCATGACCTTGTCGTAAGTCTTTCTGGATCATTCATTATGGAGGCTCTTGATCCCTAACAAGGCCTCAAAAGAGAAGTGACTTTGGGAAGGCCCCAAGTCCCTGGAGCATGTCAAAGAGAGGAGAACTATCGGAGGATTCTTTCTCAAGAAGCCTGTCTAGGAAATTGTCTGTATACATAAGTATGGATATGTTTATGTGTATGTACACTAGTAATGGGTGTGTGGCCATGTATGAATGTGTGTACGTGACCTTGAAAATATGTGTGTGGGTATATGGTGATGTGCTCAAAATTACATGTATGTATGATCTTCATCACATGTTTGTGTGTGAGTCTGAGTATGCATACAGATTTGTCCCAATCCAGAAATACACAGAACATGGAGGCTGGCACAGAGCAAGGCCAAGGGGAAACATAATAGGTGAAGAGGGAGGGAAGAATTCTCTGGGAAGATTGGGGCATAATTTTTAAGCAGTGATGAGCATGAACACTATTTCAAGATATACTCAGTGATCTAAACATCTGTGAGTTCTCTGGAAGGTAAAAATCATAGGTACTGCTAATACCACGGTAGTTTGTTGCCTACACTAGTAATAGAAGCAAACATTAAATTTCAGTTTCAGCTAGTGAAAATAAAGATGTAATTTTTCCATTAAAATGTATGAATCCTTGGAAATATATTCACAGCCCCAGTGAGAGAACCCATGGACCCTGTGTTAAGAACCCCTGATTGAGAGAGTCATGTCCAACATTTTGAAGGAAAATATAGAATAGAGCAGAATGGAATAGAAAATATCTCACATAGGAAGAGGTACGATATTAAATATTTTGTTACAAGTACTGTGTGTGCGTGTGCACAAGTGTGTGCATGCTGGGTCATGATGTGAAACTAGGGAAAATAGTTAGAAAAATGTTGCACTGGGGCATGAGTTTTAAATAAATTCTAAACCTTCTGGAATGCCAGAGAAGAATTTTAAGTGTAAGAGCACCTGACTAGGGTTCAGTTGCAAAAACCTTCCCCTCCAACAGCTATGAGAAGCATGGACCAGAGTGGGGTGAGGCAGAGAGGGGGCAGCAGTTAGCAGGTCACCGATTTTGAAGAAGCAGGAGAGCAGGAGAATGTGATGGTGAGAATGGAGGGGAGGGACAGATTCTAGGACATAAGGAGGTGGAACCTAGGGATTTGGTGACCCATCACATGTGCAAAGGAAGGAGTCTTGCTTTAGGCCCCTGGGTGGATGGACGTGCCAGGCTGAGATGGAGCTCACAGGAGCAGGAACCAGTCTGAGGGGGACTGAACGTGATTTTTGAAATGTTGAGGGGCACCTGGGTGGCTCAGATGGTTAAGCGTCTGCCTTTGGCTCAGGTCATGATCCCAGGGTCCTGGGATGGAGTCCCGCATTGGGCTCCCTGCTCGGTGGGGAGCCTGCTTCTCCCTCTGCCTCTCTCTCTGTCTCTGTCTCTTATGAATAAAAAAAAAAAAAAAGAAAGAAATGTTGATTTTTTGGTGCTCTAATTTGGGATGTCACTAATCTCTCTTTAGATCTCAGTTTTATCATTTCTGAAATGTAGCATTTTAATCTGAAAAGAGGTTTTTTTGAAACTTATTATATATAAAGATTTACCTCATGAAGCCATTTATGTGATTACCTTAAATGAGATTGTATAGATGAAAAGGACCTTCTAAACTAAATATTAAAAATCTTTCTACAAATAATAGTTACCTAATATATAAGTAAAGTCTGTTTTCTTTGCAAGGGACAAAAACCTAAAGCAAACTGAACTGGGTGCAAAGGGAACACTTCAGCTTATTTAAATAGAAAGTTTGTTTAAAAAAAAAAAAATTTATTTATTTATTTTAGAGAGAGAGCGAGTTGAGGGTGTGCCTGAGTGGGGGGAGGGGCAGAGTCTCAAGCAGATTCCCTGCTGAGTGCAGAGCCCCACGAGTGGGGCTTGATCCCAAGACCCATGAGATCATGACCTGAGTCCTGAAGCCAAGAGTCAGATGCTTAAGCAACTGCGCCACCCAGGCGCCCCTAAATAAAAAAGTTTAGAGAAAGGTCTAGCTTTAGGTACAGCTGGATCCAAGGATTCCTGATTTTGCTCCAGTTCTTGGCTGGGGTCTTCTCTGCTCTGTGTAATGGCTCTATTCTCAAGGAAGCTTTCTTCTTGAGGGGATCAACTTGGTGGCAGCAGCTCCAGCCTCCTAGTCTTCCAGAGTCCACACCGGAGAGGATTTTATCATTAGCATAGGGCTGTGCATAGAGGAGATGCAGAGCACACTTCTGGTGAGCTGGACATCTGGGGTCCATGGTTGAATGCACGAGTATTCATAGAGCTCTTAAGATTCAATGCTGCTTTTAGAGGATTGACTGGGATGAAAATTCAAAAGCCCTGATAACTAGGAAGCCGCTCCGTTCAAGAGAGGGAAGTCAGGATTTAGCAGGTGAAGATATCCAGGAGAATTATAATTCTCTCCTGGATTATTAAATTGAGAGGTACTAGGACTTCTGTGTGCATCGGACAAGAATCTGGGGTCCAGGATCTTCCAGGGCCTCTGCAAAAGGAACCACACGTTCCTCCCCAGCCCAACCCCGAGCTTCCGCTTCCAGAGTCTGGAGCCTGTCTGGCTGAGATTTCTTTGGGCCAGGGCCCTCAGGATAGGCAAGGGGGCTTAGAGGTGTAAGTCTGTGGTTAGCACTTTAGCTCTGGGCCATTTGATCATAAATAGATTTTTACGGTGCACATAAAGTACTCCGATTGCCCACACACACCTACAAGTGGATTTGCACATGTGTGCGTGTGTATACAGACACACACCTGAGCACACGCACACACCTCAAAAAGCAATTTTCCCCCCAGAGAATCAAGAAAGTTCCCCTTTCCACTTAAATGCTTTTCCAAATAGTCTTATTTTATTTTTTTTTTTTTATTTATTTCTCTGCCATATCCTTTTCAATCTGGAAAGTGACTTGGCCTCTTTTCCCCCATCTATTTTCTGCCTTCCCGCTATTCAGTTTAGGCATGAAACACAGAACTAGATTGAAAGCATTCAATGGCTATTCAATCGGAGAAGAAAAGAGCCCCTTGGAGCTTTATTAGATATGAAGATCCACAATAAAAATCAATTTCTGCCTCTTTATGCAGTTTAAATGACAAAGCACCCACCCATTCTGCAGCCATTGTGCCGGGGAAATGTAATTCAGTCCCCGAGCTGGGCCCAGAGCGCCGCAGACTCCCTGACCTGCACTGACAGATTCCAATATGATACAGACCTTCGGAGATAATGACAGCCACTTCATCTCACTGCAAGAAAAAAGTTATCTGATATCTTTGAGGGTTAAAAGGCTATGTGGGCAGCATTTTCAATAACCCACTAAATCAGCATCTTAAAAAATACCTAAGCTTTGTTCCTTTAAAAAAAATTTTGCCCCTTACTCCTAACTCCATTTCTGAGCCCCAGATGACAGTGTCACAAGTGTCTCCTGCCAAACCTATTGAGCCTTCTTCAGCACAGAAAGGGAACCTCCTAGATAATTAGTCCTAAGGAAAACAAGGTGAGAGAAATGTCTTTATTCCTCTAAGGAATACAGGTCTTCAGGTGTCCAGGTCTGGACAAAATAAATGAAGTGAAACCAACTTCAAAACAAAACAAAACAAAACAAAAAACCCTGGTCCCAGACCTGTTCTAAAGAGTTTAAAATGTTACTATAAAAAGTTTTCTTAGTAGGAACAGACACAGTCCCTTTAATAGAAAGAAGCTTGTGTTTAGAGAAAGTTTGTAACAGAGTTGTTGCCAAGGGAACCCCTGGAAACACTGCAGCTGGTCATTAGTTTCCATGGGTAGAAAATGATCCCTAGAGGGGAGAAAAGCTAGGGAGTGAGAGGTGTATTTCTCCTTTTGTTTAAGGTGAGTTGAGGATGGTTTGCTTGCAGGGAAACATGTAAAGGGAAATCAGTCCTGGTGGTTCACATTCTGAGCCTGGTGAGGGACACACCAATGTGAACTTCACTCTCTCACTCTGATCGGGGCAGAGAAGGGTATAGAGATGGTGAGAGAGAAACTGCATCTGTTCTCTGGTCCCTGGGAAGAACTCAGAGATGGGGAGGGCTGCGGGATGATTAAACAAAGACTGAGGGAAGGACTTCGGGCTCTCAGTTGAGAAAAGAGCAGGATGTTATAAAACCACCTGGTCACAGTCTGTAAGTCACCTAAGGGACTCGAACGAGCCAGACTGATGAGGCATTGCTGGGGGCGCGGCGGGGAGAAGTGGGGGTGGGAGCTCTGGGTTCAAAGAGCTCTGTGTGACTTTAGGAAATCTTCTCACTGCCTGGGCCTCATCGCTCTAGTTGATAGGGTATGAGGTCTCTGCCAAACAGTCCTTAAAGTCCCTTTCATTGTCCTCATAATCTGTAGTTTGATCCCCAAATACAGTTATTTGATATATATGATATATAATATTGTTATGTATGATATACAACTATATAGTTATTATCCTTTGATTTTAGATTTTAAAAATGCTTTGCAACTAACTGTTCTAATAAACATTCTTTAAAAAGTAGAAAAATCTCAATTTCGCTCCGTATCTGAGAAAACATGACACTACTACTCAGGCCTGTCATGGCCAACAGGTTTTGTCTTGTGTGCCAACTCTGACTCACAGGCCATGGCTATCTGGAGCAGTGCTGTCTGATAGAAATACGGGAGACATAAAAGTGAGCCACATTTATAATTTTAAAAAATGTGGTAAAAAACACATGCCATAGAATGTACCCTCTTAACCATTTTAAGTGCACGGTACAGTAGTGTTAATTATATGCACCTTATTATGCAATAGTTCTCTGGAACTTCTTCATCTTGAAAAACTGAAACTTATGCCCATTAAACACTAATTCCCTGTTCCCCCTCCTCTGGTCCTTGGCAGCCTCTTTTCTACTCTCTCTTTCTATGATTTTGACCATTTTAGATACTTCCTATGGGTGGAATCAGACAGTATTTGTCCTTTTGTGATTGGCTTATTTCACTTAGCATAAGGTTCATGTGTGTTATAGCATGTGACAGGATTTCCTTCTTTTTAAAGGCTGCATATTATTCTATTTTAATGTATATATCACATTTTCGTTATCCATTCATCCACTGATAAACATGTGGGTTGCTTCCACATCTTGGCTATTGTGAATAATGCTGCAAATGAACATGAGTATGCAAATACTTTTTTGAGATCCTGCTTTCAATTCTTTTGGATATATACGCAGAAGTGGGATTTTAGGATCATATGGTAATTTTATTTTTAATTTTTTGAGGAAACTCCATATGTTTTCCATAGTGGGTATACTATTATACAATACTACCAACAGGGCACGAGGGTTCTAATTTCTCCATATCATCTTTAATATGTGTTCTTTTCTGTCTTTGTTCGTTTGTTGACAGTGGCCATCCTAACAAGTATGAGGTGATATCTCATTGTGGTTTTGATCTGCATTTCCCTGAGGATTAGGGAAGTTGAGCATCTGTTACATGCTTGTTGGCCATTTGCATATCTTCTTCAGAGAAAAGTCTATTCAAGTCCTTTGCCCATTTCTTAATTGGATTCTTTGTTTTGTGGTGTTGAGTAGTAGGAGTTCTTTGTAAATTGTAGACATTAACCATTTTTCAGATATATAATTTGCAAGTATTTTCTCCCATTCTGTAGGTTGCCTTTTCACTCTGTTGTTTCCTTTGCTGCGCAGAAATTTTTAAGTTTGACGTAGTCTCATTTGTCCAGTTTTGCTTTTGTTGCCTGTGCTTTTGGTACCACATCCAAGAAATCATGGGAAAATCCAATGTCATGAAGCTCTCCTTCTCTGTTTTATTCTAGGAGTTTTTCAGTTTCATGTCTTATGCCTGTCTTTACTCCATTTTGAGTTAATTTTTGGATGTGGTGTAAGATAAGGGTCCAACTTCATTCTTCTACATGTGGCTATCCAGTTTTCCTAGCACCATTTGTTGAAAAAATTATCCTTTTCCCCATTGTATGGACTTGACATCCTTCTCAAAGGTCATTTGACCATATGCTGAGGGTTTATTTCTTATGTGTAATTTTAAATTTTTCTAGAAGTCATATTTTTAAAAAAGAATTTAACTCAATATATCTGAAATCTTTGAGATAAAAATTATTAATTAAATATTTTATATATATATTTTTAGCTGTTTTCAAAATGTGGTATTTGTTTTACATGTAAGCACATGTCAGTCCAGACTGGCCACATTCCAAGTGTTCAATGGCCACATGTAGCTAGTGGCTACAAAACTGAAGAGCACATTCATGTCTAGAGACTTGTGTTGAGGGTTGTGAGTTTCTCTGATCAGTTAGCAGTGTCTGCAATGGATAAACTTTAGGAGTGCACCCATAGCATGTTACCATTTATTTGTCAGGCTGGCTTAGGTCACAGCCAGGACTGTGACTAGGCTCCCATTTTACCATAATTTCAAGTTTGGGTCTTTGTGCTGAGGTGATATCAGAAAGATCTCAGTTTTCATTGAAAAAATAATGAGTTTAGGGATTTGGGGTTTTGGAGCAGTTTTTCCTTAGTAGAGACAATTTCCTACCTTTGGAGAAAAGTTTCTCTCTATTAGAAGAATCCCTCGTAAGAACTGAGGTCCACATTTCTTCTCTGTGGTTTGAGTTAGTTGGCTACCTCATCATGATGACAGATAGTGAACACCAACCCAGCCTTCAGTTGTATAGTTGGAAGTTCAAGTGGAAGGAAAGCAAAGTGTCTTAGCACATATCCTTATATTTGCTTACACCTCTAAACTGATCACTGTGGTATCTTGTTCTAAGCTAGAAAGAGTTTTAAAGGAATAATCAGATTCTCTTTTAAAAGAGGTACATCTTTAATAACCAAAGCATCTTCCCAGGTATCTAAACCTTCATCTGAGTGTGTGACCATACAATTTTTCCAGAGGTGTCAGGGTTAATCTGTGTCTGTTTTATTACAATCTGGTACAGCCAGAACTATTTTTCAAAATATGAGCAGTCATCGTTACCTTCCTTGCTGACTATCTATTTAATCTCTTTGTCTTTGACAGAAATCATGGCATAATCTTTGACATTTTAAAATTCATCTTCCCAAGTCTAGTTTACTAGAGATAAGGATAATGTTTGTCTTCAAGTTCAAGGAGGCCACGAGAAAAAGACTGGAAGGGCAGCCAAGATAATTTAGTAGGGTCTGCTTTTCTAGGATTTTATACTGTTTCTGGGTTATTTCTTTGAAGTTCAGTTCACGTTGGGAATCATGGTATAAAGGCTAGAGCTACTGTGGTATTGATTCTTAATTTACAGAGTGGTTATTTCCTAGGGAAGTGAACTTCAGATTATTTGGGTAATGATGCACACAGTTTATTCCCTACAGAATAGTTCTTGGGTCTCCTTTCTTAAAACGTTGACTCTTGCTTCATTGTGTGGCCTTGAGGAAATTACTGATCATACTAGACTCAATATAATGCTACTGAGGTAGGATATGAAAAATATTAATAAAAATGTTAGTGAAACACTTGGAGCCTGTTGAAGTAAAATAAAAATTCCAGAATGAGATACTTTGTCATTAAAGATTCTCTCTTATTTTGGAAGTTTAGGTTCTTGGACTAGACTCATTCCAATTTTGATATTTGGTCAAATACGTAACTGTGCCTGTGTGTTCACAGAAAACTTTCTAGAGAATAACAAAACCTAGTTAAGAGCTCCATCATTAAATCAGGTCCTTTTAGACAGAATATTAAAGAAAGGTTGATTGAATTGCTCATATGGCTCAGAGCTGACCTCCCCCTTCCACCCCAGGTGGTACAGCAAGGCCAGATGACTTCATGGAGCAATGAGATCCACACGTGATCACAGCTGGCACTGGAAAGGTCTCTCAACCTAAAGATTCCTGCTTTTACTTACTTCATAAGTTGTGAGGTTAAAGAGATAAGACTTAGCTGGCAAAGTGCTGGAGCTAGAAACCCTATGTATTGATTCTGTGATAGAAATTTAATTTTGGTTGGATTGTCATTTGTCCAGCTTTAAGAATTGAATCATGGTTGGTCAGGCCAATGATTAGCTCTGAAGTGAACCAGTTCTGGACAAAGAAGCATAAAGAGGAGATTTCCTTCTTTCAAGAAGGATTTCCCTCTCCTATAAGAAATGAAAGGCCACAAAGAAAAATGTGCCTGCCCTGCACCAGCCTCTTTCCTAACTGTGGGCTTACAATGAACCAGTAGTTCTCAAAGTGTGGTCTCCAAACAACATTAGCACCATTTGGCAACTTGTTCAAAATATAAATTCTCAGAAGTTAACTATTAGGACTTCATCAAGATAAAAAGCTTTTGCAAAGGAAACAGTCGACAAAACTAAAAGGCAACCTACAGAATGGGAGAAGATATTTGCAAATGACATATCAGATAAAGGGCTAGTATCCAAAATTTATAAAGAACTTACCAAACTCAACACCCCAAAAATAAAAATTCCAGTCAAGAAATGGGCAGAAGACACAAAAAGACATTTCCTCAAAGAAGACATCCAAATGGCCAAAAGACACAGGAAAAAGTGCTCAACAGCACTCGGCATCAAGGAAATACAAATCAAAACCACAATGAGATACCACCTCACACTGGTCAGAATGGCTAAAATTAACAACTCAGGAAACAACAGATGTTGGTGGAGAAAGGGGTACCCTCTTACATTGTTGGTAGGAATGCAAACTGGGTCAGCCACTCTGGAAAACAGTATGGAGGTTCCTAAAAAGTTAAAAATAGAAGTACCCTACGACCCAGCAATTGCACTACTAGGTATTTATCCAAAGGATACAAACATAGTGATTCAAAGGGGCACATGCACCCCAATGTTTATAGCAGCAATGTCCACAATAGCCAAACTATGGAAAGAGCCCAGATGTCCTTCGACAGATGAATGGATAAAGAAGATGTGGTATGTATATACAATGGAATATTACTCAGCCATCAAAAAACAATGAAATCTTGCCATTTGCAACAACATGGATGGAACTGCTAAGCGAAATAAGTCAGTCAAAGAAAGACAAATAATAGCTGGCCTGATGACTGCTTTTCTTAGGAGGTCCTCTTTGCAAGGTGTCTGAAAACTGGATTTCAGGAGGGTTCCCATCACTCCCTGCTCAGAATGGTTCATTATGCCTAAACTTTAAAAATAATATCATTAAGGGGTGCCTGGGTGGCTCAGTCGTTAAGCGTCTGCCTTCGGCTCAGGTCATGATCCCAGGGTCCTGGGATCGAGTCCCACATCGGGCTCCCTGCTCCGCGGAAAGCCTGCTTCTCCCTCTACCACTCTCCCTGCTTGTGTTCCTGCTCTATGTCTCTCTCTGTCAAATAAATAAATAAAAATCTTTAAAATAAAAATAAATAAATAAATAATATCATTAATACTGAACACCTGCTTTCTGGAATTTTGGTACATACTGAAGCCTCCTTGGTCTATGACCTCAATGATAATGGCAGCACGCAGTGGTATAGAGGATGAATCCTTCTGTTTCTGAATTAACCAACCCAGGAATTGCCTCCTTTTGACTTCTTGAATGATATAATAATATATTAACACCCTATTAAGTAAAAGAATCCAAATGAATAATACATTATTACTATAACTCAGGGGTTGGCAAACTTTGACCCACAGGCCAAATCTGGTCCATTCCTCATTCTTGTATGGCTTGTGAGCTAAGGATGGTTTTTGATGTTTAAATGATTGAGAAAAATTAAAAAGAATAGTACTGTGTAACATGTGAAATGTATATAAAATTCATATTTCAGTGCCCATAAATAAAATTTTATTGGAACACATCCACTTATGTGTTTTCTGTGGCTGCTTTCATGCTACAACGCATACACAGTTGAATAGTTGTGATAAACACCATATACTCCATAAGCTTAAAATACTATCTAGTCCTTCACAGAAAATGTTTGCTGATCCTTGCTATAATTGATTGATCCTCTTCACTTTTTTAGGGCCTGGAAAAAAATAAAACCTACACCTTTTCAAATTTTCCTGTTATACATGTACCATTTGGCTCTTATGAGCAGGTCTGCTGTCTCCCTCCCTAAGACATTTCTCCCTTCCCCAGAACTGTCCAACAACCTTGAGGAGTAAGTCCTACTTCTAATTTCCAGCAGAAATGAACTTGGTAGTCTGTCCATTGCTTCTGTCCCTGGTGGGTCCTTGTCTGCCACTGCCTTGATTCTCTTCCTAGTACAGATGCCAGACAGTCCAGGATGGTGAAAGTCCTCTCCATGTCACATGCACATGGTAAATGTTTTATTTTCAGAGCAAAGCTGTCATGCCAGGATGGCTGGGTCCAGAGGGACTGCCAGAACCACCTCTTTCCTCCAAACCTATAGGATCATGTGTGGCCTGGGTCATTAGTCCTGATGCCCCTTCCTATCAGTTAGTTCCTCCCTAGGGATCATGTTGTTTTCTTTTCCTAGTTTTTTATTTTTAATTAAAATATAGACTTATAATATGAGTTTCAGGTGATTTGATAATTATAAGTATTACAAAATTCCCATCATGATAAACATAGTTATCATCTGTCATCAAAGTTATGATATTATTGACTATATCCCTTATGCTGTACTTCTCATCCCTGTGACTTATTTATTTTATAACTAGAAATTTATACCTCTTGACCTCCTTTGTCTATTTTGCCAATCCCCTCCACCACCTCCCCCCTGGCAACCATCAATTTGTTCTCTATATTTACAAGTCTGTTTCTATTTTTCTTTGTTCATTTGTTTCTTAAATTTTATATATAAGTGAAATCAGATAGTGTTTGTCTTTTTCCTGACTTATTTCACTTATCCTCTAGGTCCATCCATGTTGTCACAAATGGCAAGATTTCATTCGTTTTTATGACTGAGTAATATTCTATTGTGTATATATACTACATCTTCTTTATCCATTCATCTATAGATGGTCTTGGTGTCCTTTTCTGTCCATAGACTTTGACCAGAATCACTGTCATCCATTCCCACAGTCTCCGTTAACTGTGTACCATACTTCCAAGAAAGCCCCTGGGTCCTTTATACAGATTTATCTGGTCCTTCTTCAGAGCTCTGGATATCAAGAAGTGGGATAGATTTTGCTAAACCATGTGGAGGAAGAAAGACCTTCTTTACCTTTCTTCTCCCTACAAAGTAAGGGTGAAGACCTCCCAAGTGACTCTTTTCAGAACGAAGAGAATCTGTTTTAAGGTAACTTGCTCCTCTCCAAAACATGGAATTAGCTGATACAACTGTTTCCCGCAGCATAGTAAAATTCATCGCAAATTCTTTGACACTCCTCTGATTACGAGGGGACACATCTGCTCTCCTCTTGAATCTGGGCTCACTTGTGTCTGCTTTGACCCACAGAGCATGGCAGAAGTGATGCAATGCCAGGCCTGGGCCCAAGTTCTAAGAGGACTGTCAGATTTTGCTTCCTTTCTTTGTGCCCTAAGCCACCATGAAAGGAGCTCAACTACCTAGTCCACCATGTTGTGAGGAAGCCCAAGCTAGCCATGTGGAGCTAGAGATGCTGATCCAATGGACAGTCCCCAATTGCTTCAGCCCCTGTCATGTGAATCTTGTAGCTGAGGGCCTAGAAATCATGAAGCAGAGAGAAAACTATTCCCATTACACCTTGTCCAAATTTCCTCCCCACAGAATCATGGGATGTAACAATAAAGAGCCGTTGTTTAAACTACTACATTTCTGGTAGTTTGTTATAGAGCAACAGAGGGTGATAGAACTTTCCTATGATGCTGAATTTTGCTGTTATCAGAGTTTAACACTTATCAGAGGGAGGCTAACATCTGCCTTAAAAAGAAATTTCCTTCCAATAATGTCTGTAGTTTAGTTAATGGTGTGATACCAATACCAACATGAAATGTTAATTCCAATGTGAATTTCCTCCTTTTGATAATTGTGTGATTTTTGTATCAGTTGTTAACATTAGGCTGGATGAAGATATAATTGAATTCTCTGAACTACTTTTTGGAACTTCTCTGTAAGTCTAAAATGATTTCAGAATAAAAAAACACAAACAAGTCTTTTTCTCTATGCCTTGTTCTCTTTTGTCTCGGAGGCTGCATCTGTGATGCAAGCTTTCTCACAGAAAATTGCCAGAGGCAGTTGTATGTGGCCCTATTTAAATCTCAGAAGTCTTGGAAATGCCATCGAATAGGAAATGGATCTTTAAATCTCTACCTGGGCTGTGTCCATCTCAGAACCCTGTGCTCAGGGCCTGAAGAGAATTTCTGAGACTTTTCTTCATGGCTCTCAGTGGCCCTGCCTAAAGGGGTCCTAAACAGATATGAGAAAAAACTAAAGCAATGGGGGGTCACTTACCTTGTAAAAGGGATGAGAACCAGCACACCCACTCCCATCAGTCATGCCATCGCAACTGGCGAATGTCTGACTCTTATAACTCTTCCTTCTTTGCTCAGAACCTTGCTTTGTTGGCATCATCCCTCAGCTTGAGAAAACAACTAACCCAAAGACTCACCCTTTTCTGATATCCCACCCTAAGAACTTCCAAGCCCAACCCATAAGCAATAAAAACTGTGCACCCAATTTTCATCGTGAGACCCCATTTCAGAATCGCCTGTGTGGTATTATTCCCCATTGCTGCAGTAACTCAGTAAGACTTCATTATTCTATTACCGGATTTCTTTCTTTGAGGAGGGGCCTCCATGCAGAAGAGTGAGGGAGATTGAAATTGAAGCTTCTCTATATAGGGAGATTTTGAGGTGGGTTGCCAAGAAGGATTTTTCTCATTAAAAAAATAGATTAAAGTGTGAATCATGAAAAAAGGGCAAGTGCCATTTACTCATTTCATTTTTCATCTAAATGTGCCAAGTGTTGAGGATTCAGAGGATAAAAAGATGTCTCTTTTTGTGATGCAGAGACAGATGTATAAACACTCTGGGACAAACAGCAACGGCCTCAGGGACAGAAGAAAGCACAGAGGCCTTTGGAGAGCAGGCGTTGGAGAGCCTCACTTTTCTGAGCACCATATTAGTGCCCACTTTCTTGCCCTCAGTCAGCTGCAGCCACCCTGGCCTCTCTGTTCTTCTTCCAACATGCCAAGCTCGGGTTCTACTTCAGTTTTTGTACTAGTTGTTTTGTCTGGAACATTCTACTCCCAGGTATTCGTGCAGTTCACTTCTTCACTTTAGGTCTGTGCTCAAATGTCACTGTAGCTAAAATTTCAACTTCCCAATGCCCCCCCGCCCTTCAGACTTTAATTTCTTCTTAGCATACATTTTACTTGCCTTGTTTATTGATACTTTCTCCTAGTAGAATATAAACTCAATGAGGGCATAAAATTTGTCTGCTTTGTTCATTGTCGTATCCCCGGAGCCTAGAACGGGGCCTGGTTCTACTAGGTGCTCAATTAACATTTGTTGAATGTATGAATGAATAAATGAATGAATGAGACAGGAGGCCCTTTCTGATCCCCTTGTCTCTTCCTATCACCTTAGTCAATTTTTCTTTATAACACTTGTCACCATTTTTGACTGTTTTTACCTGTTTTTGTTTGTTTGTTTGTTTGCTGTCTGTCTCCGCTCTCCACGAAGACAATGATTTTGTTTTATTCATTGCTATATAAACTCTGTGCCCAGAATAATGCTTGGAACTTGGTTAATGCTCAATCAAATTTTTTGAAGAATGAATTCATAAGTAAATGTGTGAAGTGAGCACATAAAGAGAGGGCATTTGGTGACTGTTCCCATCCATCCTGGCTACATCTCCAATTCCAGAGTCATAAAGCTCAAAGACCAAGCTTCACTGAACTGTGCCTCTCTGGGGTGCTTAAGAAAAAGCCAAGCTCGTAAGAGCCAATAGGAGAAAGAAACTGGTAAGCAAGACCTCAGCCCAGCTGACCGAGAGGCTGGCTCCCTTGTTGCCTTTGCTAGACCCTGAAGCTGGCCCTGAACACGGGTAGAAAGGGAATGGAAACTCCTCCTTTCTTTCTGCATAGAAAGTGCTTCACCCACAGACAATACACAGACTGGGATTTCTGCTTCTAAATAAACACAACTTCCCATTTCTCTATCCAACTAGTATCTTTGCTCTCACCCCTATCCCCATCGTAGATGTGAGAGTGTGCAAAAGAGAAGAAAAGAAGTGCCATTGTTCATTCACAGCCCCCTGGCCTGATCAGAATATTAGAACTACCTGAACTGAAAGAAATTTGCGTAACTCCCTCACTAGATCCTCATTCCCTCTTCCTCCCTTTAATTCTAGCCTTTAGAAGCTTTGCAGGGGCTTTTAATTACAATCAAAAAAGGGCATGTACAGTAGTTAAGTAAAATAAAATAACAATGCTTAAAATTACAATTGAGCCCCAAACGATGGACAGTTTATTCTCTGCCTTAAAATAAAATAGCTTTCATCTTTTCCCCCTTACAACAGCCTCCTCCGCCTAGATAATGCATTTCGTTAGATTTATTTGCTCAACCCCGAAAACTTGACACTAAGGGGATTATTTAGTTTTAGATTTGCTGTAGTCCATAGTAATAGCCAACAGGGAAGGGAATGAAGCAGCAATATTAGCAGGGCGATGGGAGGGGAGGGGGCCAGCGAGGGGGCTGTGCAGTCTGCAGCTAAGCAAAACTGCTTGCATAAACACCATTAAGAAGATTTAGACATCGCTTTCCTTATCATCAGCACTCCTGGAAGAAATAAAAAAAAAAAAAGAAAGAAAAAAGGGAAAAGGGACAGGCCTTGACTTGCTGTGTATGCGTTTCCATTAAAGTTCAATAGGAAATAAAACCAGCTGAGAGTCCAAATGCAACAACACTACAGACCCATCCACGCTGCCTCATCATGGCCCAAAAGAGACATTTGTTCCACATGTTACCGGAAGGAGCAGCTGGATAGAGAACAAAACACCGGTCGCCCCATCTGTGGTGGGCATAGGAAACAAGAAGGCTACTGCCCGGTGGTGCTGCGCTCTCGTATGTCACACCCTCACCTCCTTCCCACACCCTCCACACACTCACACCCCACATCCCGGGATCAAATATTCCTGACTGTCCACGCTCCATCCCAACTGCTCATTTGCAGGCTACCGAGGACAGGAACTGGTGGGAAATAGAAGAAACTGTAGTGACAGAAAGACATGCTGGCCGTGTGTGGCTGCAGGACTGAGAGGGGTGTGTGTGTGACAGAGAGAGAGACAGAGGGGAGGACAGGAGAAGGGAGGATGGGGAGGGGAGGATAGGAAAGGGGAGAGGAGGAAAGGAGAGGGGAGAGGAGGAAAGGAGAGGGGAGAGGAGGAAAGGAGAGGGGAGAGGAGGAAAGGAGAGGGGAGAGGAAGAAAGGAGAGGGGTGGGGAGGGGAGGACAGGACAGGGGAGAGGAGGACAGAAGGGGGAGGACAGGGGAGGACAGGGGAGGGGAGGGAAAAAGAGAGAAAAAAGAGAGGGAAGGAGAGAGACAGAGAATGAAAGAGACAGAGAGATGAGGTGAGATGAGTCTGAACAAGTAGAGAGGGGGAGAGGAGGAAACTGTGGTCACATCTCCAGAGGGCAAGTGGGAAGACATTTCAGCAGTTGGAAGCAGTTTTAAAGTAGTGCTGGAATCAAACAGGCTATTCCCAGAAGAGTGTCTGCCAGTCTGGCTTTCCAAAAAGTTCTGTATGCACCTAGGCAATGGAAACGTTACAACTAGACACTGCATGACTCATAGAGTACCAAGAACAGATGATAACTGGGGCACCTGGCTGGCTCAGTCGGAAGAGTGTGTGACTCTTGATCTCAGGGTGGTGAGTTCAAGCCCCACATTGCATGTAGAGATTATTTAAGTAAATAAATAATTAAATTTAAAAAAAGAGAAATGAATAGCATTTTAAAAAAAGAGCAGATAATAACTGCTGTAGGAGTCCAAAAATTACATTTGGTAAATTGTTCCATTTTCTAGATGCATCCTTAGCAAGGCATCCCTAAATAGTCAAAAGGTGTGGGCGCACATGTGCACACACACACACACACACACACACACACAACTAGTGAAGTATTTCTAATGATTACAGTGTTTATAATACAGATTGAAACAATTTAATTGGTACTAAATATCATTGGCAAGGCACAAATCAATGCAAAGAAACATATTTTAATTATTAAACTTGTCCATAAAATATTGGCATCTCTGGGGCTCCACATTTTTTTTCACTCCTTCCACTCACTCACTGGCTCTTCCATTGTGTGGGTTCATTTACCAGACACCTTAGGGGCTACTGAGAGATGTGCCCAAAAACCTTCCTGTTTTTTAGAGGCTAGTGATAGAATGGATCCTGTGTCCCATGGCAAATTGAGGGCAGCTGGTCACACTCCTCCCACATTAACACTGAATCAGCAGATACCACAGACAAACCAGAGGGAAGGAAGGATTCCATGGTCCTTAATTCATATGCCAATGGGACAATAATAATAATATAAACATAATTTCAATTTATTGAGTTCCTATTATTTGCCAGATTCTATAACGAGCACCATCATATACTATCTCATTTCCCTACAGATGCAGAAGCTGATGTGTGGAGGAATGAAATAAGTAGGCCCAGTCACTCAATTAGAAAGTGACAGTCCTGCCTGTTTCCTAAGTCCGTGCTCCTAACAAGGACTGTACCACCCCAGTAAGATGTGGGGCTGATGTGTTCAGGACTGTTCATTCTCAGAGCCAAGTAGATCATCCATTCTTTTCAATCAGTCTTTCTTAGGTTCATTAACCTCTCACACAGATAAGAGGGTCAGAGTGGGAAATCTTAGATCTTAGACTCTCATAACTGTGAGCTAAGGGAGTGGGAGAGAGAGCTGCCTGGACAGGATTGCAGTTGTGATGTAAAGCCAGGACAGGACAGGACAGGACAGGGACCAAAGCTGACCGGCCTAAGGGTCACCTTCATGGCCATCTATTCAACAGGAACCAGGAAGATCTGCCTCATTCATCTGGGCATGCTGAATGGGCATATTCATGCGTAGGCTCCCAGCCTTGGAGCACATCTACCAGGTATCCAAGGTCCGGTATAGAAAACATATAGTCAGTCACCCATGGTTGACCATGGTCTTCAACCTCCTTGCACCCCAAAACCCCTTGGCCCCCCAGGACACTTGGCTCTACACCCTGAGCTCACTAAGGGCAGGGCCTATTTCTGGTTCAGCTCTGTATCCCCAACACCAGTACGTTTTGGCACAGAACGAGAGCTCAGGACACAGTATTGAGTAACACTGTCCATTTCACTTCATCTACAGGCTGCTGGAAATCATCCTTTGTTTGTTCACTACCACCAAGTGGGACTAATTTAACCACTGTAGATAGGCAACTAGCTCTGCTATTTTAAAATGTTTTCTAGTAAGAGAATTCTCTACCATCCTTAATAACACATTACAGCATTTAATAACCCCCTTGTCAGGAAGTTCTTCCCATTAGCCAACTTCTCTGTCCTGTGGAATGCCAAACCTACTTCCACTGTCTGTCCTCTGTAGAGATGGAGAATAATTAACGATACACCATTCCTTATGTAATAATTCTTTATCTGCTTGAAGGTTATTTACTGATCTTATAAAAATTGTCTTTCTATTGCCCTAGTCCCAGGGTGCTAGTATAATGTAATGATAGAGAAGTAAGGACTGACACAAACCCTAACCTCCAGTTCTTTCCTGCCATGATTTTAATCGAATGTCAAACGAAAAGATGGGCAAGTAATGAGGGCCGAGGTCAATACCCCTCTGAGATGTCCCACCGTGCAGTGTTGTTTCTGTGCAGCTGTAGCTCATGCTGACATTCTGCAAAGCCTGCCCGCCCCCTGCCCCTGGGACTCAGAGCACATCCACCATGGGCAGGCCCTTGCCTTTTGGAGGGTTGCAGCCATTATCTGGCATCCCTGAGTCCAACACAAATATGTTGAATGCATATGCCCATAGCCAGATTTTTGATTACCTATGCAAAAATGCTTTAGGCATTGTTCCGAAAGCTTTATATATATCATCTTTTCTGACCCTCACTACTGCTTACAAAGCAGGTTTTATTATTATCCCCATTTTACAGAAAAGAAAATGAAAGATAAGACTGGTAGTTAACTTGTCCCCAGTCCTGCAGCTTATAATTGGTAGAGCTAGGGTCTGAACCCTGACAGTCTGATTCCAGAGTCTATGCTTATGACCCAACCATGTGATGCCACCAACGCTGAGCACACAGGACATGGCACACAGCAGGTGCCCAATATATGTCTGGTGAATTTCAATGGGATGGGTGATATATTTCCTAGGGATCTGTTTATCCAAGGAAATCTTTCCCAGCAAGCTTCAGCTTTCCTTGTAAACATTATTCTGCTTGTCAGATAGTCAAAAGCAAAACTCCCAGAATTCAAGAGTAGCAGGGATGCAGGGAACATCAAATCTTCAAAGTCAAAGGATCTCTTATTGTAATATAGAGGAATGAGTTTGATTTAAGAAAGAACATAGAATAGCTTTCAAGGAAAGTAAACCCAGTATATTTTAGGTATAATTCACATGATAAGCAATAAATTTACAAGCACTAAATCAAGCATCCAATATGAACTGATCTGGGATCTAGAAAAAAAAACAAAAGCCATGACCACTGACCTCAAACATTTTACAAAATAAGTACAGTGACAAAATGAATGCAGTAGAATCTTGGAAGAGGAAAGAACCATAGGGTCTTCTGTCCTTCCTTGCAGGGGCTCAAGGCCCTGCATGATTGCAACACTGCTGGCCTCTCCCCGTCATCAGTTGCTCCAACCCCAATGGCCTTCCTCCTGTTCCTTGAATATGATGAGTAGGTTCCCCCTGAGACCCTTTATAATAGCTGCTTCTTCTGTCTGGAAGGCTCTGTCCTATTCTTAACATGTTCTCCTTTCATGTCACTCAGGTTTCAGCTCCAATATGTCTACCTCAGAGAAGCCTTCCCTGGACTCTGAGGCTGAAGTAGACTTTCTACACACACACACACACACACACACACACACACACACACACACAGTTTTAGGGTACCTCCTATTGAAATTACTTGATCTTCCTTGTTTATATGTTTATATTTTTTTACTTTAATTCTAGTATAACATACAGTGTTATATTAGTGTCAGGTGTCCAATATAGTGATTCAAGAATTCTATACATTACTCAGTGCTCATCATGATAACTGTACTCTTAATCCCTATCACCTATTTCACCCATCCCCTACCCACCTTGTTTACATTTTATGATCTGCCTCCTCCACTGAGTTTATACCCCTGGACATATGTTGACTGTGTTCCCAGCACCTAGATTAGAGTTTGGCACTATTATTGAGTAATTTAATTGCTTTTTAATCAGTCTTTTTTGGAGGGTATGATTTACATTCAAAGAATTCACCTATTAAGTATATAGTTCAGTGAGTTTTGATAAATGTGTAAGTCATGTAACCATTATCATAATCATGATGTGGAACATTTCCAGCATCCCAAACTTCCCTTGTGCCCTTCTACAGTTAACTCTACTCCTCACCCTGGCCCCTGGCCATCATGGATATTACATTGTGTGTGTGTGTGTATAAAATTTCTCAATGTAATTTTGAAATATTTTAGTAATTCTCTTCATTCAATTTTATTGGGTAAATGCTCCCTAGTTAGCTTTTTGTTTTAACAGATTTATTGAGATATAATTGACAAATAAAATACACATATTTAAAATGTACAATTTAATGAGTTTTAACATATGTGTATACCCATGAAAGTACCATCCTAAGCAAGACAGTGAACACATCACTCCCGAAAGATTCCTCATGCCTTTTTGTAATCACTCCCTTTCACCCTCCTCACCACTCCTTATCCCCAAGCAACTGTAATATAGTTTGTTTTTGTAATATAGTTTGCATTTTCTACAGTTTTCAATTTTATAGAAATGGAACCATAAAATATATGCTGTTTTTGCCTAGGTTCTTCTACTCAGCATAATTATTTTGAGATTCACCCACGTTTTAGGTATTTCAATAGTTTGCTCCTTTTTCCTGCTGGGTAATATTCCATTATGTGGACATATCACAGTTGATTTTTCTATTCCCCTGTTGAGGGACATTTGGGCTGTTTCCAGTCTTTGGTTACTGCCATGAAAATTCATGTACATGTCTTTGAATAGATATATGCTTTCATTTGGAGTGAAAGAAGCCAGACAAAAAAGACAACCATACTGTATGATTGCATTGTATAAAATTCTAGAGAAAGCAAAAAGCTCATCAACTGTTGCCCAAGGATAGAGGTGGAAAGGGGAGGGAGGGAGAGATTATAAAGAGACATAAGGAAACTTTATGTTCATCATCTTGATTGTGGTGATGATTTCATAGGTATATATGTATGTCAAAAGTTATTAAATTTTTAACTTTAGTTGTGAGCAGGTTATTGAATATCAATTATACTTCAGTATAAAGGTTTTAAAATATTGGTCACTCAGAATTAATTTTAAAAACTGTGGTGCTGGAATTAAAATTAAAACTTAATAAATAAATTTTAAATCATAAAACTGTGCTGCATCCAAAAATGGAATTCTACTCAGCAGTAACAAGGAACAAGCTACTGATACATACAACAATATGCATGAATCAAAAAAGCATTATGCTGAAAGAAGCAAAATAGAAAAGACTACAAAATAATGTGATTTCATTTACATGAAATATTAGAAAAGGCAAAACTATAATGGCAGACATCTGCTTCCAACCAAGAGAGAGCAATAAATTACAGATTTACCCTCTTGCCTAAAATAATTTAAAAAACCCCAAAACCAAAAAACACAACAGATGAAATATATGAAATGACAGTTTCATAACTGATAAACAAATCTTTTTGCACAGTATATTTAAATATTTATCAAAACAAATCTAGTTCCTTAAAGAAAGGCAATGGTTTTCTAGCCACTCAGAAAAAAAGTCAAAGTCTTTCCAAAGCCTTACCAGGCCATACAAAACTTGTTGCTCCTCCTGTGTCCCCATTATGGTCATATTACTACATTCACTTCACACCAGCAATGCTGTCTTTGGTGTTTTTTCTCAAATACTCCAAACCTCAAGTCACTCTGGATTTCTGCATTCTGGCTGGATGGGATGCCAGGACTGCTGACCGATACAGGTCTAAGGCCCTCACGTCCTTCAGACCTCTGCTCAAACTTCACCTTCCAGGGATGTCCTCGCTTACATTCTACTTGAAACTGCAGCACCCTCATCCTGAGCTCTTCCGATTCACCTCCCCTATGTAGCTCTTCTTCATAGCATTTATTATGATCTCTGACATGCTGTATATTTTACCTGCTTATTTTTTTAGTTCGTCTCTGTGTCCCTCTCCTTGAATGTAAGCTCCACGAAGACAAAGTCCATTTTCTTCCCTGTCTTCCTTACTGCTCCTTTCTCAGTACCCGGAAAAGTGCCTGGCCATACAACAGGCACTCAATAAAGATGGACTGAATAAAGGAATGAAACATTCAAGCCAGGATAAATGAGCACATGAACAACACTTACATCAGGGTATTATTGAGAGAATTAAATAAGATGAACTTGAGGTGTGCCCAGCAGGAAAGCAAATGGTAAACTGTATCATTAGTCTGCTTCTTGTCCTACATGTGGGAAATCATAGTAGTGGTGGTGACAATAACAGTAATAATGGCTAATATGTATTATACATTGTATTAGACACTAATTTAAGTATTTTCTCTGCATTAACTCATTTAATTCTCACAACAATTTTATGAGATAGGTAGGATTATCACACTCATTTTACAGATGAGAAAACTGAAGCAGAGAGTGTTAAGTAAATTTCCCAAGATTAAGGGCACAGCTGTGACTCAAACCCAGGCAATCTGGTTCCAGAGCCTATGCTTATGACCACCATGCAATACCATCTCCTGAAGTCCTGAAACTGAACATTTGTCCTTCCATCTAAAGCTTTCTTTGGCTTTTCTATTAGAAAATATTGCAATTTAAAGAAGCTAATATTCCCAAAGCTGACTTTTGATACAAACTCTGAGTTTATTTTCCATTAATAATAGGGGGCTGAGACAGTTTCTCCATCATTGGTAGCATGGCTCAAAGAATCGTTCTGCCAGTAGTATGGGTCAGACTGATCACTGTGATGCCTGACCACGGGGACTGGGAAAGGCCCACAGGTGCCGAGTGGCATTCTTCTGCCTCTAAACAAGCCCCTGCAGCCCAAGTGAATATATCAAAGACAGCAACATCTTTGCTGCTGCCATAAAGATTTCTAGGATTGTGAAGATCCACATTCTCCAGTAAGCTTCCCAGGTCTGCATGCTGCTTTTTTTCCAATAATGCCAAGGGCTGACTTTTTTAATAGCCAAGAATGCTTAGATCCATAAATGCATTGACAAGAAGCAACTTTAGTCTCAGCTGAAATACTGCTTCACCCAAGGTCAGGATTAATTTATACTCCTGAACTGGCCTCAAGTTAAGAGACATGTAGACAGCTTTATTGGCCTGATTTTCATCCCTTTATAAAGTCAACCACACAGAACTCTACAGTGGACTTATCCTAGACTTTAAGGGGAAGACGGCATTTGAATTAGGGCATTTGTGCAGAAGATGAAATGGGATTTATAGGCATCATATTTAAGTTTATTGAGTATTTGCAACACAAGAGCCTACATGTAACAAAGTTAAATGTGAATGGAAAATAAAAACCAGGATGAAAAAATATTTTTGAATAGTGGAGGATAAGGAATCTGGACTGACTTTATCTGACCAAAACATCTCCCAGTTATGATCTAGACTGGCAAATCTATCCCAGAGGCAGTCATGCACATGATAAACCACTTCCTGATGATAGTCTCCTTCAGATAAGACTTCACACTTGGGACACAAGACAACTCCACCCACATCCCCCTGCCATAAAGTCATTTTCAAGAATTCTGAATTCAGAGTATTTTTTACTTTGATGTAAATTCACATTTTCTATATTTATCCTAGCAAGACCATAGCATAAGACATGCTCTTAAACTTGCCCAAGGAGCAGCAAAACTCAGAAGACCTGAAAGAATGGTTTTAAAGCTTCTAAAATCTTCTCTGCTTACCATGTGACAACCACTTAGATTCAATTCTAAAAAAAGGTTTTGTCTGAGAAAATAATGAGTCTTAGGGATGTAGATATCTGTCACTGTGGGCTTGGGTCAGAGGTGGGATAGAATTGTGGAAATGTGTGGGACTTCTTGAGAACCTGGGAGCAAGTAGTGAAGGGGTAAAGAAACTCCAAAATGGAAATAGCTATGAGGCCACATCCTCATGCAAACCCAGGCTGTGAACCCCAGATCTACCTTAGGGAAATCTGCATGTGGAAATCATTGGGACAGTTCCATTGTGCAGTATAGGATTGTGTTTCCTTAGCCATGTGAAGTTAGCTGTGGCCAAGTGGTTTGCTTTTCTGAGTGAGATGTAAGCAGAAATGATAAGAATCATTGTGTGCTTCTGCTTTTCATCTGGCATGGTAAACAACAATTTTTAAGATGTGGCTGTTCCATAAGGCTGGGTCCCAGCTGATCTACAATGGACAGGTAAAGTAAATGAGAAAAAATTCTTTGTTGTTTTAAATCACTTAGATTTGGGGGGGGGGATATTTGTTACTGTGTATAACCTAACCAATGCTGACTGATACATCAGCAGAGCCAAATGTTGAAATACTTAAGCAGAAAATATATTTGGAATTAAAATAGGCCTTGGGAACAAGATACTCAGAACTTCATTTCCTATTAGGAAAGGTATTTCTGGCTCTTCTGTATGAAGTCAGTTGAAAATAACACAGGAAATTAAAAAAACAAAACAAAACAGAAAAACCCTCCATATTAGATGAAACTCATAAACAGACACAACTCTGAACCAAAGCCATAAAATGTGGCTGCCAAATGTCTCAAAAATTGGGACTGAGGTAGAGGAAAATAAAAACACGCCTTTGCAGATCTCAGGCAGTACCTGGTGCTCTTTAAAAGAGGTGGCCCATCCCACAGAACCAAATCTTCTCCCTTCCTTGGAACAACAAGCTCAAGTGTGCAGTCAGTCTGTAGTGGCATCTCTAGACGGTGTTTGATGCATAGGTTGAAGACAGGAATGACTGGAACAAGGAAGCACAGATACACTGCGCTTGCAAGAAGCATGCAGAAAGCTGTGAATTGTGCAAGACTGTTAAATCTCAGATCTGTACCTCTGAAACAAATAATGCAATATATGTTAAGAAAGAAAAAAAGAAGAAGAAGAATGTAGCAGGAGGGGAAGAATGAAGGGGGGGAAATCGGAGGGGGAGAAGAACCATGAGAGACAATGGACTCTGAGAAACAAACTGAGGGTTCTAGAGGGGAGGGGGGTGGGAGGATGGGTTAGCCTGGTGATGGGTATTGAGGAGGGCACGTTCTGCATGGAGCACTGGGTGTTATGCACAAACAATGAATCATGGAACACTATATCTAAAACTAATGATGTAATGTATGGGGATTAACATAACAATAAAAAAAATTTTTTAAAAAAGAAGCATGCAGAAAGGGTGGCAGGTGATGTTGATGTTGTGGTGGCTGATCTTATTCAGCTGAAAAGAAAGTTTAAATCAGCGATTCTCCAACTGGGTTCCCAGACCAGCATCACCAATCCCACCAAGTCCTTGGGCGCTGGCCTGGGCCTACTGAATCAGAAGAGTGAAGCCATTATAATCTGTGCTTTCATAGGCTGACCAATGTTCTGATGCAACTCAAATTTGAGAACCACTGCTCACAGGGTTTTTCATATTCAGAATTTCACTTGAACCAGGCAGACCTGTCCCAAGACAACAGAATGAAATCTACACTGCCACTGCTCTAGCTTACTCTTCTGACCCTCCTTCACACTCTTCTTCTGTAAATATCAGGTCCCAATTTCAAAATCTCTCCATACAAAACACAGAAAAAAAGAAAAGAAAAATGACCAATAAAACATAAAAATATAATTTTCACCAAAAAAATTGTACCAGAAGCAAGTGAAAATCAGATAGATAGTTTCTCATGAAAGTAAAATACAAACAGAAAAACAAAGCAACAACAAAAGAACTATGGCCTCTCTAAAATAAGAACTTATAAAAATATCTAGAGAAATATGTAATGTTAGTCTCTAAGAGAATGACATATTTACTTTCTTGGCATGGCCTGGAAAGACAGTGGGCTTCTCAGATAATTACCATACGCTGCATGGTGATGTATACACATTGTGCTGAGCAGTAACAGAACAGAACCATTGAAGGAGATGCTAGTCAAAATAGGCTTAAGACAATGCACTTACTCCCCACCTAGCCCTACAGCCAAGGACTGTCTGCGAGTGTCAGTGTCGAGTGTCGGTTAGATGATCTGGAAGTTCCCTGCCTGGTGGGTGGGTGTGGAAGAGTACAGAAATAACTAAAGGTATTGATTGGTGAGCCCACCATTATTAACCAGGGTAAATAATGGTGTCACAAAATATGAGCTAGCATAAAACAACCCAAGCCAGTAATCAATCAAGAATTCTGGCCATTTCTCAGAGGATCAAAAGTGTGAGAGGTGGCTTGAAGTCCACGTAAATAAATGGGCAGCACTGGATTTTACTTTGTCAGCAGAAAAGACCATAAGGAACACCAGCTGGGAATACTTTGGCAGCAGGATGCACTGAGGATCAAAAGATGGCAGGAGAGTAAGAGGCACTCTCCCTAACTTTTCTCTCATCACACAGCAGAGGACCTAGATCAACTCTGGGAAGAAGGAAAGGAGAAGAAAGCAGAAGAATTTCCCAATTAATTGAGCTTAACACTAGAATCCTATGATTAATTATCTGAAAACGATAGAATTATATCTAATTGACAAAACTTTTGTTTGCCGCTTATCATTGGGAATGGAGGAATGAAGGCACAATGAAATCAGCCATGTGCAATAAATAAAGCTGGGTTCTTTGCACACATTCATTATAGCAAGTAAATATAAACATCATCACACAAATGCCACCAAATAACTACAACAAAAAAAACTAAACAGAGGGCTTGTTAAAAGCAGAAAAGAGAAAATTAGAAGAAACAAGACCAATTATACCTATTACATCAATAAACATAAGCAGGACAAAACCATCTAATAGGAAAAATACTCTAAGATAGCAAACCAAAAGCCTCTTGAATAAAAAGAAACATCAAAAGAGAATCACAAATTCCCTGCTTAACTTAAGCAGAATTTAAACTTTCCGCTGATAAAAAATAATACACGCTGGAAAATTTTTTTAATATTTAAAACACTATTTGGAGATACTGGAAAATAACAAAAAGTAGGTAGAAACTAGAGAATATATGACACCTGAAAGAAAGAAACCAAACTGGTTGAGATCTACATTTATTTGGTACCTCCTCCTCCCAATGGCACTCCCCAGCTCACACAGTAGAAGGATCAGAGAGAGCATTAAGAAGAAAGCAGGAGTCTTACTGAGCTGAGGAATCAGAATTTATAGTCTAGAATGACTGAAAGTTGAGGGGGAGATCCCAGAAAAGTGGGAGCCACAGAAGGGTGAACTCCAAAATCTTCACATAAATTTTCCCCAAATTTTTGCATGACTCCTGAAATACACATGCACAGGGCTAGCCAGCAAAGAGCCCAGCAAAAAGTGACAGCTGGATGATGGAAAGAACTGAGCAGAGATTTTGGCAGCCATCCACATTCCCATCAGATTAAGTATCTTGGGATTTCCACTGAAACTCTAGAAAGTTCATACCTCAAGGATAACTCATTCTAAAACTATGAGTATGAAATAACAGAAAATACATATATTGATCTCTGTCCCTTTTCTTGGCTGGCACAGGGCTCCTAAGTCCCTTGGAAGTGACTGGGTAACAGGAATGCCTTTTGTTCTAATGAAACAATTCTTGTTGGGCTCCTGAATAGCTTCAGGAGGGGGGCTGGTGACCAGAAAGATAAAGCCTTGATTAGAAGCTTAAAACTTTCAGCTCTATCTCCATTGTCTGAAAAGAGCAGAGGGGCTAGAAGTTGAGTTAATGATTAATTATGCGTATGTGACGAAGCCTCCATAAAAACCCCAAAATTACCAGGTTCAGGGAGCTTCCAGGTTGCTGAACACATGAAAATTCTGGGAGGTGGCACAATGGTAAGGGCATGGTCACCATGAGAGAGGGATGAGGACATGAAAAGAGTGCATTGGCTTTTAAACTACCCTCACCCCAAAAAGCAAGGTACATCACTTCTACTCACACTTCATCATGCAAAGCAAAGCAGATTTCTATACTTAATTTGGATGACTATGGAGAGATGCAATTCTACCACGAGCCCACAAGGAGTGCATTTTAAAGCTTTTAAACATTTTAACGCTATAGGCAGAATTCAACTCCAGAAGTTATCAAAAGAGTAACAACAATAACAAAAATTAAGCAAAGCAGACTGATATGATCAATTAGTAACAAAACAGAAAGAGTAACAGAAATAAATACACATGTCTATTGCAGACTCCAAGTCTCCCCCAAATCAAATTCCTCTTTCTTTCCTAGCAATACCGTTTAGCTGGGTGCATGACAGCCCTGCAAAGACCACAACTTCCAGTCCTACCCATAGATCTGTGGGTCATGTGATTAAACGCTCACTAATGGATGTGAGTAGAAATGATGGGCGTCCCTTCTATGTTGCTAATTTTAAGGGAAATGTCTTGTTTGGTGTTTCCTCCCTTTTCCCTTCCCCATTATGGAACACAGACTTGGCAGTGTCCATCCCACTCTGGCCAAACAGATGAAGAAAGTGTCCTTGGGTGGGAAGAACTGCAAGGGAGGAAACTCACTTTTTGAATGACTTTGTGAAACAGAGCTCTGACCACCCCGGGGCAGCTGAACTTCTGTGTGACAGAGAACTCAACTTCATTCTGCATTAAGCCACTGTACTTTGGGCCCTTTTCATTATGTCAGCTTTTACCCAAATTAAAATTATCTAAAAGCCAATCTTTTAGGGGTGCCTGCCTGGCTCAGTTGGTATAGCATGTGACTCTTGATCTTGTGGTGTGAGTTTGAGCCCCATGTTGGGTGTAGGGATTACTTAAAAATACAACATAAAAATAAATATATAAAATATATTACATATATATAGGTATTTATAAAAAATAAATAAATAAAGCCAATCTTTTAAAAAGAGTATGAAATACATGGAGCTAGGTAATATAATCAGGTAAACTAGAGCCAGCACAAAATGAGGGTGGGGAACTAGCCTCAAATAATGAAGGAATTCAATGACATATAGCAGACACTTTCCTGACGCTATGCAAATAAATAAGACACCTGAATGAAATGATGTTTTTTCTATGAAAACATCCATTTCTAAAATCTGCCTCAAAAAATGTAGAACTGAAATGGTTTCAGAGGTGAATGCAATCAAATAATCAAGACAAATAAAATTCCAATAGTATATAAACTATCCCAAGCCACAAGAAGACAAATAACTCTTCCAAATTCTCTCTGTAAAATGAAAATAATTTTGACAATAGAACTCAATCAAGACAACACAAAAATAGAAAACTACATGTCAATTTACCCAGAATATCACTGTATAAATCATAAATGAAATATTATTTGCCTTCTCCAAAATACAATTCAGCAGCACAATGAAAGTAGAATATACCACAATACAAGAATATTTTGGTACTAAGAAACAATTTAATAGAATTATTTACATTAGTAGACAAAGGGAGAAAATTTGAGATGATCAAAGGATTTTTCAAACAAAACATAACATACATTCCTTTTTTAAATTTATTTTATTTATTTTATTTTTGTTTTCTATTTTTTTTTTTTTAAGATTTTATTTATTTATTTGAGAGAGAGAGAGTGAGAGAGAGTGCACGAGAGGGGGTAGGGTCAGAGGGAGAAGCAGACTCCCCACTGAGCAGGGAGTCCGATGCGGGACTTGATCCCAGGACTCCAGGATCATGACCTGAGCTGAAGGCAGTCGCTTAACCAACTGAGCCACCCAGGCGCCCCATAACATACATTCCTGATTTGAAATATCTTACTATAATAAAATTAATAGAAATTTTTTTGTTATAATTGTACAGATACAACTGTATGGCTCATTATATATATATAGTGTTATGGTTAATTATACTAGAACATCTATATTAGAATAATAAACAAGAGAAGGATGCCCCATCAGCACTTTTATTTATCATTGCTCTGGAAATTTGGGCTAGTCCAATTTAGCAAAAGAAGGAATAAATCATATAATGTTTAGAAAATAGGAGGTAAAATAATTATTTTTAGCATATGATACACTTTTTACCCTGGAAAATCCAAGAAGATCCACTGAAAAATATTTTAAAGAAAGCAGATAATTCAATAAGGTGCCTCATTTTAATATTAAGGTCAGCTTTTCAGTAGACAAGCAAGCTCCAAAGGTTGATGGGAAAATGTTATTTAAAATAATACAAAGCAATATGAACTACTACAAAAAAACTCTGAAAAATGTGCCATATTTATATGAAGAAAACTTTTAAATTTTGCTGAAAGACAGAAGACTAAACTAAATCAGATCGACTGCGTTGTTGACTTAGAAGGACGCAATATGATAAAAATGTTAATTCTTTCTAAATTAATCTATAATTTCAACAAAAAAACAATAAAAAAGGAAAATAATTTTTCTTTCAGACAAGAGGATTCTAAATTTCAGATGAAAAATAAATATTGGAGGTTAGCCAGAACAAATCTGTGAAAGAATTATGAGGGGGCACCAAACCAAATAGTAAAACATATGATAAACTTACAGTAATTAAAACAATCTGGTACTGGCACATAAATAAACCAGCCATTGGAAAATAGAGTTCAGAAATGGATCCAAGCCCACATGGGGATTTAATTTACAGAATGTGGCATTATCATTCATTGGGAAAATGATAGATTAGTTAGCAAATGGTGTTGTAGCAACTGGCTAGCTATTTGGAACAAAATAAACCTTGATCAGTGCCTTATTTATTACATAAAAAATGATTTACTTCCATCAAAAGTTTAAACATAAAATGAAATCATAAAAATAATAAACAACACGAGGATATTTGTGGTGCCGCCAGCTTTGCTTTTCTTTTTCAACATTCCTCTGGCTATTCGGGGTCTTCTCTGGTTCCATACAAATTTTAGGATTATTTGTTCCATTTCTTTGAAAAAACAGGATGGTATTTTGATAGGGATTGCGTTAAATGTGTAGATTGCTCTAGGTAGCATTGACATCTTCACAATATTTGTTCTTCCAACCCATGAGCATGGAACGTTTTTCCATTTCTTTGTGTCTTCCTCAATTTCTTTCATGAGTATTTTATAGTTTTCTGAGTACAGATTCTTTGCCTCTTTGGTTAGATTTATTCCTAGGTATCTTATGGTTTTGGGTGCAATTGTAAATGGGATCGACTCCTTAATTTCTCTTTCTTCTGTCTTGTTGTTGGTGTATGGGAATGCCACTGATTTCTGTGCATTGATTTTATATCCTGCCACTTTACTGAATTCCTGTATGAGTTCTAACAGTTTTGGGGTGGAGTCTTTTGGGTTTTCCACATAAAGTATCATATCATCTGCAAAGAGTAAGAGTTTGACTTCTTCTTTGCCAATTTGGATGCCTTTGATTTCTTTTTGTTGTCTGATTGCTGTGGCTAGGACTTCTAATACTATGTTGAATAGCAGTGGTGATAGTGGACATCCCTGCCACGTTCTTGACCTTAGGGAGAAAGCTCTCAGTTTTTCCCCATTGAGAATAATATTCGCTGTGGGTTTTTCATAGATGGCTTTTATGATATTGAGGTATGGACCCTCTATGCCTATACTCTGAAGAGTTTTGATCAAGAAAGGATGCTGTACTTTGTCAAATGCTTTTTCTGCATCTATTGAGAGAATCATATGGTTCTTGTTCTTTCTTTTATTAATGTATTATATCACACTGATTGATTTGTGGATGTTGAACCAACCTTGCAGCCCAGGAATAAATCCCAGTTGGTCGTGGTGAATAATCCTTTTAATGTACTGTTGGATCCTATTGGCTAGTATTTTGGTGAGAATTTTTGCATCCACGTTCATCAGGGATATTCGTCTGTAATTCTCCTTTTTGATGGGGTCTTTGTCTGATTTGGGGATCAAGGTAATGCTGGCCTCATAAAATGAGTTTGGAAGTTTTCCTTCCGTTTCCATTTTTTGGAACAGTTTCAGAAGAATAGGTATTAATTCTTCTTTAAATGTTTGGTAGAATTCCCCTGGGAAGCCATCTGGCCCTGGGCTCTTGTTTATTGGGAGATTTTTGATCACTGCTTCAATTTCCTTAGTAGTTATAGGTCTGTTGAAAGGGGTCCTCTAAGCAAAGAGAGAGCCTAAAAGTAACATAGACCAGAAAGGAACAGAGACAATATACAGTAACAGTCACCTTACAAGCAATACAATGGCACTAAATTCATATCTTTCAATAATTACCCTGAATGTAGATGGGCTAAATGCCCCAATAAAAAGACACAGGCTATCAGATTGGATAAAAAAACAAGACCCATTGATACGCTATCTGCAAGAGACTCAGGCCCAAAGACACCTCCAGATTGAAAGTGAGAGGGTGGAAAACCATTTACCATGCTAATGGACACCAAAAGAAAGCTGGGGTGGCAATCCTTATACCAGACAAATTAGATTTTAAACCAAAGACTGTAATAAGAGATGAGGAAGGACACTATATCCTACTTAAAGGGTCCATCCAACAAGAAGATCTAACAAGTGTAAATATCTATGCCCCTAACATGGGAGCAGCCACTTATATAAGCCAATTAATAACAAAAGCAAAGAAACACATTGACAACAACACAATAATAGTAGGGGACTTTAACACCCCCCTCACTGAAATGGACAGATCATCTAAGCAAAAGAGCAATAAGGAAATAAAGACTTTAAATGACACACTGGACCAAATGGACTTCACAGATATATTCAGAACATTCCATCCCAAAGCAACAGAATACACATTCTTCTCTAGTGCCATGGAACATTCGCCAGAATAGATCACATCCTAGGTCACAAATCAGGTCTCAACTGGTACCAAAAGATGGGGATCATTCCCTGCGTATTTTCGGACCACAATGCTTTGAAACTCAAACTCAATCACAAGAGGAAAGTCGCAAAGAACTCAAATACATGGAGGCTAAAGAGCATCCTACTAAAGAATGAATGGGTCAACCAGGAAATTAAAGAAGAGTTAAAAAAATTCATAGAAACAAAGGAAAATGAAAACACAACTGTTCAAAATCTTTGGGATGCAGCAAAGGCAGTCCTAAGAAGAAAGCATATAGTAATACAAGCCTTTCTCAAGAAACAAGAAAGGTCTCAAGTACACAACCTAACCCTACACCTAAAGGAGCTGGAGAAAGAACAGCAAATAAAGCCTAAACCCAGCAGGAGAAGAGAAATAATAAAGATCAGAGCAGAAATCAATAAAATAGAAACCAAAAGAACAGTAGAACAGATCAACGAAACTAGGAGCTGGTTCTTTGAAAGAATTAACAAGATTGATAACCCCTGGCCAGACTTATCAAAAAGAAAAGAGAAATGACCCAAATAAATAAAATCATGAATGAAAGAGGAGAGATCACAACCAACACCAAAGAAATACAAACAATTATAAGAACATATTATGAGCAACTGTATGCCAGCAAATTAGATAATCTGGAGGAAATGGATGCATTCCAAGAGACGTATAAACTACCAAAACTGAACCAGGAAGATATCGATATTATTTTCTTTTATTAAGAGTTGGTGATGCAACAGTTTTTAGAAAGCACTTCATTATTACTTGTGTTTTGTATTCAATGTTGTGGCTGTCCATTGTGCAAAGTTTGATGCTGATGTCTTCTTGATCTTACCATAATGTGTTAAAGGAAGGTTTTCTGATGAAAACAAGGACTCATTTTCCTTCCTCAAATGGCTCTTAAATCATTTGCTGATTAAAATGTTAAGGGGATACACTTATCTAGTCCTATCATTAGGAATATCCACCAAGTTTGTACATGCACAGGCAATGAGAACACCATCATTTTTGGATGTCAATGTGAAAATGTGAAAAATATGCCTCTTAGAATCCATAAAATACGGTGCTCACTTCGGCAGCATGTATGCTAGAATCAATAAAATACGGTGATATGTATTTTTGCTATAACTGGAAGTCAATGCCACTTTTTAATGAAACCAAAATAATCCAAAAAAATAAGGGCTGCTCAAGAAAACATGCACATATGTATACAAACAACAAATGTGAAGTTATATACCTATGATAGTAATAGATGACATTTGTTTGGTACTTACTCTTGCCAGACACTATACTAAGCATTTTACATACATTATTTCATTCAGTCCTTACACAGTCCTACTTAACACACAATCCTATTTAAATCTTCATTTAATCCTTACACAATCAAAATTTGAACCCACTACCACTTGAGTATGCAATGAAAATATACCATCCATCTATCCCTAACTAATCTAAGCACTACAACCTCTCACTCAGCTGAGTAGGGGTCCAAATAGGTGGATAGAAACAGATTCAACTTGCCAGTTTCAGTATCTCACTCTCTTTCCTAGTAAAGGGCCTTGCACTTTGATGGGACTCAACAAATATCAATGGTTGAATGAATGCCAGCAAGATAAAATAATAGTCCAAATTGCTAAAATCTGTTGAGTGTGTAGTATATATAAGGCACTGTGCTAGGTGCTTTAAATAAACATGTTCTCCCTTAATCCTTAAAAAATAGTTTGCAAGGTAGGCATTTTAAAGAAGAACAAACTGAGCCTCAAAGAGGCTAAGTGACATGTCCAAATTCAGACAATCAGTAAGTGAGAGAACTGTATTTGTATGACAGTCAAAAACATTTTGTCCACCACCTTCCAATAGCCTCAAACAGCCTATACAATCATATGCCCTGAAGGTACATTTAAGATTACCTGGGATTCCTGCATTTTCTAGGTTAGAATATAAGTCAGAGTCTGAGTTCTCATGAATCTCTGAATGTCCCAGGAACAAATGAGGATGACTCTTGCTGAATCACCACTACAGTGTTCATGTACCTCTTGGGTATTCAAGTGGTTTGGCAGAATTTCCATTTCTCTTTTTAAACCTCTGACTCAATCTGCCTACCATAACCTAAACTGTAATTGAATTAGCTCTTAATAAAATGACATACATTTTGAATCTGTCTTCACTGTAGCTTCAGAAATTATCCCTTGCCAATTTTTCTGGGTTAAATAACACTTTGTGTCAGGTGATTAGTGAGGAATTCTGATGTCACTCATTTTACTCTGTATGTGCCTCCCAAAAAAGGGAGAATTGGGATATAAATGACTGTGCTATAGAAACATATATTAGTTTAGGTTTGTAAAGTTGTACTAACAAATCTTTAAGGCCCAGCTCAAATCATTCCACCTCCAAGAAAGCTCAGATTCCCTTGTTTCTCTCATTTCAAACTCTCATAGCAACTTGCTTATAGTTCAGTACTTAACACAGTCTACTTTCTTTTCTTTTCATAGTCTACCTTCTATTAAAATTATTTATGTGCCCCCCCCACCTAAACTGTGAGTCCCTTGTGTCCCTCTTACTTATTTTTCCTTGGGTCCCTTATGGCACCACTTTTTGTATATGGAATTTGCTCAACAAATATTTGTTGAAGTGATCCAAATGTTCAATATTGAACACTTTTATTCCAGTTTTGACTTTTTTATCATGATCTGATTAGTATAGTTAGCTGTTTGAAATAATAGCCTAAGAAAATTCCATTCTTTCAGTTTTTACTTTTTAAAATAATATACATACAATGAAAACAAATCCCAGAGCCCGGCATCTTTCCAAGTACACCAATAGTTGCTTTGCCTTTTTTGGTGGCATTGAACGAAATCAATCAGCTTAACCCTTCACAAAACCCAGTGGTAAGAAGTGAGTAGAGTTTGGTGAAGTTATGGAGATTATTGACCTATAAATGCTCCAACTTTCCCATGATGAGCTTTCTCTTGCTAACTGTGATTTCTGGAAATTCCTTACCTTATCCGCCCTTGGCACAATGTGCTCTGTAGTAGGTACTCGGTATTTAATGAATTGAGTTGAATTACTCTTAGTTCCTAGATTCATTTACCAGAATTCAAACTAGTGTGTCTTAGAAAATTCTATGATAATGGGTTAATCACTGAGCAAATAGCCAGAGAAGGCTTCTAATTTGTGACCAATCCCATGCTGAATGTAGGGTCTGAGAAGTCTTCTTTAGAACTGCAAATTAAACCATATTGGCATGGTTCTGTTTTGCTACAACTTAAATCCATATTTTCCACATACTGTAAAATTCCTTCTAAATCTATATGACATTCAAACATTTTAAAAATTAAAAAAGTCATAATTAAGCAACTGAAAATATTCTTGGTATGTATTTGGTATCTAAATAATTACTGGAAGGACTTTTCAAAAAAACCTCAACCAATATATTTGGGAATGATTATGGCCCAGTGGCTTAGGTAGATTTGACAGTGACCTACTAAAATGTCCTCTAGATGCTCCCATTGAAAAATGAAGCAGCAATGTACACCTGAAGAATGCAGTTACCTCTGATTCAATTTTTTTTCATTAACATTTTCTGTGGCTCTTACCTGGCTCCTGACTTCACATACTTGAAGAGTTGTCATGGGCAATATTAGACTTGTCTGTGTAGACCCAGGACTAAAACAAGAACCAAATTAGTGAAAATTACAGAGATACAGTTTTGGGTTTAATATCTTACAAAATATTTAATTATTATAAATTATATAACTACCAAAAATTTATTTATACTCATTGACTTTTTTCTAATAGTAAATATAGAACTTTGAGCATGAAGATGGAAATTTTTTAAAAGTCATTCATAGTCCTGGGCGCCTGGGTGGCTCAGTTGGTTAAGCGACTGCCTTCGGCTCAGGTCATGATCCTGGAGTCCCAGGATCGAGTCCCGCATCGGGCTCCCTGCTCAGCAGGGGGTCTGCTTCTCCCTCTGACCCTCCCCCCCCCATGCTCTATCTCATTCTCTCTCTCAAATAAATAAATAAAATCTTTAAAAAAAAAAAAAAGAGTTAAATGACTCACTTTAAAAAAATAAAAATAAAAAAAATAAAAGTCATTCATAGTCCTATCAAGAATCACTGTTATCTTTGTGACTATCATATATATGCTATTTTAAGAAAACAATTTTCTCTCCTCAGAACAATGGATTGAGCTGTATGGGAAGTTGGGGAACCCCAAGTTTGGAGGTGTGCAAACAGTAGCTGACCTCTCTGTCAAGACTTTAGGTGGAGAGTTGGACACATGAGCCCTTCTAGAACTATGCCTTGGGGGCCAATGCCATGACTGTGAGGGTCTTCTGTTTCATATGTATACATATTTCTTTCATATTCACCGGTTTTATTACTACTTTCATATGGATGGTCTCTCCTTTTACAGACCTTTTTTTTAGCCTTATTGAGGTAAAATTGACAAATAAACCTGTATGAGATCTAAAGCATACATGGAGTTTATTTGATATTCATATACATTGTGAAAAGATTCCTCCCATCTAGTTAATTAACACATTCAACACCTCACAGATTTACTTTGTGTGTGTGTGTGTGTGTGTGTGAGAGAGAGAGAGAGAGAGAGAGAGAGAGAGAGAGAGAGAGATCCGTACTTATTTTTATTTGCTCTTTCAATGAATGCTAAGAATTCACATTGCTAACATTAAAAGTGGCCCTAGGGGCACCTGGGTGCCTCAGTTGGTTAAGCGTTGGACTCTTGATTTCAGCTCAGGTCATGATCTCAGGGTCATAAGATAGAGGCCCACTATGGGCTCTGTGCTCAGCACACAATCTGCTTGAGATTATCTCTCTCTCTCTCTCCCTCTGCTCCTCCCCCTCCAAATAAATAATAATAATAATAAAAAGTGGCCTTCATCCTGGAAAATCTAGGAAGTAGAAAACTAGAAAATCTTTAAGACCCCTTCCTCCGTGCAGGTTTAAGGAAAGAACTGGATGTTTTTCTCCCTTGCGCAGTACTCATCAGCATAATAGCTCTCCCATATTGAACCCTGAAATGAACCAGCCCTTCCTATGCTGTACCCCACACAACAGCCCTTTGACTAGGCACTACTTTATTTTTCAATGGGGCCATTATAGATGAAGAACCAAGATTTAGGGAAATGAGGCAACTTATTTGCCTCATTCCACAGAGGGAAAACAAAAACAAAAACATCCCGTCCCTCCCACAATTGTGCAGACTCCACCTGTGACTCTGAAAGTAAAAAGGCTGCAGTGGTTTTGGGTTTTGCACGTGAACGCCCAGATGCATGTGTCAGGTGTCCTGACAGTCTGCAGCAGCCTGGCCAGACCGAACCCTGCCCGCCCAGGCTCGCTCAGTCCCGGGTCCTGATTTTCAGGACCAGGGACACCGCCTGGGCTTTCCTGGAGCCGGGCGAGAGCCACATTCCCAGCCCTCTCTCACCCAGGCTCTTCTGTCCATCTTCCCAGAAACATCCCGTTATAGAGAGACCTCGAGTGGTCTCCAGTCCTTCCCAAAGGTGAATATAGTCTTGGCCCCTCAAAGTCACAGAGCTTTCAGGCTGGGCGCCCACTTGCCTGGCAATTCTGAGCTGTGAGTCGGCAACATTTTCCGGCTCACAACACGGCGGAGAGCAGACAGACCTGGGAATGGTTATCGGCCAAGAGCTTCAGGCGAACAGCTAATCCAGTCCTGGAAGGGGGCACTGGTAGTTAAGCCCTTTAATGGCCTCAGTCCTATGATAATTAGTCCTGGCCTGGAGCTAGCGAATAGCGAGCCCCTCTAACCTGAAACGGAGCCTCATCCACTGCTCAACGCTAATCCCTTGCACAATGAAAGCCGAACTAATTCACTGGGTAAACACCCTCTCCAGTTACTTACAAGCTGTCTTATTTCAGCCCCAAACCAAATAGAGAGGCGGCCAGTGACTGGAGAGAAAATAAAATATTAAGAACTCATTTTGCCTGAACCCCCCCCCCCCGCTCCCCGCCCCGGGAATGCTTGCCTATCACAGTATTTTGTTATGGCAATCCGCACTGACTAATATAGATGGAAATAATTTCATTTTAGAAAAATTCTTCTACACTTATAAACCTGATTTTTCATTTACTTATAAAACTGCTTCACAAATATTCAATCTCCTCGATGCCAGGCGCTGTTCTAGGCATTAGGCATAAGAGGAAGAAAAGCCGGATATGCTTCCACTCTGAATTCTATGGGCAGAACAGTGGGTGCTGGGTCTGCACAGAACTCAAACACTATGATATGCACATTTATGGGTCAGGCAGGGGTTTTCCTGTGGAGAGAGTTGCCTGAATTAGCCAGCTAACTACATTTAGGAAACATACACCATTAGCACAGCCCCATTTTAAGTCTAGTAGAAAGAGATTAAGAAAAATAGAGAAAACTTCCTGGACATGAATGCTACTAATGGCATTTTCTCAGTCCCAACACCTTGCCTTTCAGAAACAGCAATAACAACATCCTAAACTTTCAGTAGAAGGTGACATTATTATAGAAAAGAAGATTGTTTGTCCAGGAAGCCAAGATGAAAGCTCCACATCTCAGTTTATAGAGCAGAACATAAGAATTGTTCTCCTTTGAAAAGTGAGAAGATTCAAAGTATCTATATTCCTGTGCTTGAGGCAATCAGATAGTTCTTAAATGCTGACTATGTTTACTCTGTTTTAATCTGAAAAATTCTTAGAAGAGTTGCATTGGAATCTGGGATTTTTATGTTTCACAAATTTAGCAAAAGGGAAAGAAGTGTTTTGCTAACCATCATCAGCACACAAGAGTCATTATCTTTCAAAAAGCAAGCCATTTGCACAAAAAGAATCAACTCTTTCCAAAGATGTTTTCCACGGTGTCTTCTGCAGATTTTTGGGATTAAACTGAAATTGTTAAACTCCTGGACCTGCTCTTGATCTGATTTTGGGTTTCTTGAGAGGATGAACAAAATGCATCATCTCCTGGACACAAATGTGGTCTCCAGTGGATAGCCCTGCATCAATCAATGCTTACTAAGCTCCACTGGTGCCAGGCAGTTATCTACATCCTAGATGCAGACTGCCTAGAGGCAAATGAGACAGACCCCTGCCCTCCAATGGTTTACAAGCTAACACTCAAGACAGGCAGGCAGACAAACATGAGAGGGTATATCATTGGCATCGCATTAATGGGGAATTCATACATACTCATCACAGAATACAGAGAATCATGGAACAGACATAGGTTTTCAGGCTGAACTTGGTTTGGATTCTAGCTGCTTTCTAGCCTTGTGAGTTGGTGCAAATTATTTAACTTCTCTGAGCCCCAGTCCCCTCATCTGTCACATGGAAGAGCAATGTCCAAAGGCACAGGGTAGTTATAAAGATTAAATGTTAAATTCTAACCAGTTGTCTAGCACACTGCCTGGAACTTTCTGGAAGTCCAATAAATGTTTGCTCTGTCTCTTTCAAATAACTGTCAATATTATTTGTATAAATCGCTTATTTTATCTGAGCTATATATGATTAGCTTCAAGTGTTCAGAAATCCAAATTTATTCAGAAATCAGAAATCCAAGTGGGCTATGGTATGGGCAATTGAGGTATTTCTTGTAATACTCCCAAGAACTTGGTTTTATGCTCAATATTTGCTTGATTTTTCAGAAAGCTGTGCTTCAGGATGTGGGCATACCATGAATCCAGCAGAGATGGAAGATGCCTCTCTCCAAGCCAGGGAGTGGCTAAATTAGGAGGTAGCAGGTCTGCCTTGTCAAGAGAGGGTGGATCCTGGTGTCAAGAAGTCAAGAGGTCTACAGCAGTCTTCACCACTCAGTCTTCTGACCCCAGTTGGAAATCTGATGGGTACAGGTGACGCTGGGTCCATGGGACAGGGGTGGAAGAGTAGAAAAGAATAGGAATCCCACCAAGAAAGGGTTAGAGACGGCAGTGACACTTAATGACAGTAGAGGCTCAGGTGCCAGAGGACCAGGCAGGTTGCATTGGAATCTGGGATTTGCCACCAAAGGGGTGGCCACCAAAGGGGTGTCAGGTCCATTAACAGTAGGGACCAGGAAGAGAAGACAGGCTGATGGCCTGCAGCTGGATCCAGCCAGCTCTCAACATGCTACCAGTGATTCCCTTTGAGGACCTGTGGCTCTCGCCATTGTACTGTAAGCTGTGTCATACCCACCTCATGCTAGAATGTCCACTACCACCTGCATTGATTCTGGGACTCCTGACTTTGGTTTCCAGTTTGCCTAATCTGCCTTTTTTCTGAGACTTCTTTCACGTCCCAATTTTAGTTTCTGACTTGGGTTGCCTACTTTGAAACTCTACTCAGCTTAAACTCCTACCTCAGTCCAGGAGGCTGGGATCTTGAGCCCTGGGGGCCTGGACTGGGCTGGTGTTACCTGATTCTTGCTGTGGGCATGGAGCCAATGATAATCTGAGAGAATGTGTCTGGGGTGAAATTGAAGGGAAAACAAATCACATAATCCACCATGGGAAGGGGTGCAGCTAGAGAGGAGGCGGCAAGCAGAGAGTATTTTTATGGCAGCCCTCAACCCTGAGAGAGGAAGAGTTGTGACAGGCACCAAGCTTGGACACACCCATAGCCCCATGATCTCTGATTAGTAAACTGTGCCAGGATGGATTTTAACAGTACAGAGTCACTATTCTACTTCAGGGTCCTCAACTAAGCTGTGGCAACCTGCATTCTTGGGACTGGTTCTGGGGTTACAATGCTTTTCCTATAGCTATAGCTTGGCCCTAGACTGAGCTGATACTATGGATGCAAATAGCCTTCTCTCAAGATTTCCACCCTCTTAACTACCAAGAGCAGGTGTTTTAAGGGCTCACATTCTTGGGCGGCAACCGCTGAGACTCTCCTTGTTCACTGGGATCATGGAGTTCCATTTTCAAGGCCCACTGTTTGAAACTTTGCACATGTGAACACGTGAACACCTTGAACATTTGTCAAGGAAGTGGCATATCAGGATACAAGAAGCTGTCTTTCTGTTCATGTGTTTCTACCTTCATGTCACAATGCTCAAGCTGTGTGGAGACCACTTTCATCAGAAGGCAATTGAGGATCTACTCAATAATATTATAATAACATCCTATGGTAACAGATGGTGACTACTTATTGTGGTAAGCACTGAGTAATGTATGGAATTGTTGAATCATTATGTTGAATACCTGAAACTAATATAATATGGTATGTTAATTATACTTAAATAAAAAATAAATAATTATAGATAAGGAGAAAAAAACAAAACAAAAACTGATTCACAGATACAGAGAGCAAACTGCTGGTTGCCACAGGGGAGGGATATGAGGGGATGGATGAAACAGGTGAAGGGTATTAAAAGGTACAATATTTCAGATTTGAAATAAATAAGTCATGGGGATGTAATGTACAGCACAAGGAATATAGTCAGTAATATTGTAATACGTTTCTACGGTGACAGATGGTAACTAGATGTATAGTGGTGACCATTTTCTAATGTATATAACTATCAAATAACTATGTTGTACACCTGAAACTAACACAATAGTATATGTTAATTATTCTTCAACAAAAAAATAAATAAAAGCTGAAAAAAATGAAGGCAATTGAAGGAGGTACTAGAGGTTTTCCCAAATCACTGATATTCTGCATCCTCAACTGTGAAATAGAATATATCATTCCTAAGTCACAGGGGAAGAATAATTGTGGAGTCTATACTGCTGAATCCCTATTGAATGTTTTCAGGATAGAAAGAGAACACTGGGGGTCACACCAGTTAGATTTTAGCAGTTACCAGGGAAATCTGAAAACTATGGTCACCAGTGAAAACAGGATAGTCACCCCTACCTTTGGAATCTGTACACCCCATGATCTGAAAGCACAGATAATTAAGTGAGTTAAGATGACAATTCTAAATCTTGACCACATTGGTGAGCTTTCTCATGTTTCCCCAGATGACGTGGGAGTCTAAGGGTGACAGGCCAGAGTTAAGGGGAGGGCCTGAGGGTTTCTGAACACACTCTCTCTGTACTTCCCCATAGTCTGGTCCCTAACTTCTGCTGATTCCCAACTTTAGACATGTGACTCATAAGCTCCTGGATTCTCAGCTCCGTCCTCTGTGAGGGAGATGGAACTCATGTGACTGACCTGTGTTTTAGGGTTATGCTGAGGATCAAGTAACATAATGGACAGAAAGAAGTCTTGTAAAGTACCACACACATGCAAGGTATTATATTTAAGTAAGTGCTTAATAACTAATTTTACATGAAGATAACAATGTTTTTTAATACTTAAATTTTCTCAGCATTTTCCAGATTTCTGTGTTTGACAAGTTAATCCTCAATTCTATGTTATCTACTTTGTCAGCCAATAGACAATCTTGGTCTCCTCAGGAAATTTAGTGAACAATGAAACAGATATAAAGGCACAATTTGGATATTTCAAGTTCAAAGACTTGTCTAAAGTATTAACTTCTTATAGAGAGCTTAAGTCAGCTGTAATCATATAAGATCTCAGATGTGGTGGAGACTCTTTTTTCAGCTTATAATATAGGGATGATAGGCTTGGGGAAAAATAACTTATATTATTATTGATAGAAATGCAAAGTTATTATACACAATGTTGGTTTTCTGAGCATGTTTCATGTACACATTTATATCTAGCTATTTACCAGTTTTTGAGTCCATTAATTGGTTCTCACCTAATATTCTTCTAAGAAGGTGCCCATCAGATCAGAACTGAACCTTTCTGAGGAGCTCAAAGCCAACAGTCCCTTTTCTGATAAGGATGGTCCAGAATATTACAAACTAAATACTGGAGGATCTGTGGGCAGCAAAGGCCTGTAATTAACAGGACTTTACAAGTACTTGGTGGTGCCAGGATATTTATAGCTGTTGGAAGTGGTTACAGACAAAAACGGCCCAGATCAGCAGCCATTGCCCTATCTCGGAGGATCATCAAACCCTCACCAGCAGAATCTGATTCTCCATCAGATTGGAATGAGCCAGGTCCTGGAGACCTCTTAGACATATCACTATGGGGCAGACAGAAAGAGTCCCTCAGTAATATAAAAGCATTTGACATTAGGGAATTCCAAGTTGTGCCATTGAGAAAGCGTGGCTTTTAGAGTCTGGAGGCAGGCATTAAGAAGGGACACAAACATTCATGTTCTGATGCCAGATAGCCCCCACCCCAGGGGCTGAATAGGACTGGATTGGGGCAGGGGGTAGACACTGGGAAGAAAGCTCAAAGACCAGGCACCATGGAACAAGATTAGGGCCCTAGGGTACAAGGTGAGAGTTCAGACACAGAAAACAAGGTTAGAGCTACAATCCTGGAACCGGATTTCAGGACAGAATATAAACAGTAGCAAGTCCCATGAGACTATGAAATCTAGGAAACTGCTGGAGCCAGATAGGTAAAGAGCAAAGATAGGCCTGAGCCATAGGTGGAAATGGTTGAAAGACAGCTGGGAGGATAATTTGCCTAAGGGTAGGCTTTCGAGCATCACTTGTTTCTGGAGAAATGGTCACACAGCATGAGCCTGGGCAGGTATAGCGGGGCTGGCCATACAGTGGCTGACGGTCAGTGCCAGGATAACAATGTGGGGTAAGGTTGGGCAAGTTAAGTTAGACTTGTCAGAGAGAGAGCAAGGTAGGGTCCCCATGACCTGATTTGGTGTCAAGAGGACTGAGGTTTTGGACGCGTGGGTGACTCAGTTGGTTAAGCGACTGCCTTTGGCTCAGGTCATTATCCTGGGGTCCTGGGATCGAGTCCCACATTGGGCTCCCCCTGCTCTGCGGGAAGCCTGCGTTTCCCTCTGCCTCTGCCTGCCACTCCCCCTGCTTATGTGCTCTCTCTCTGTCAAATAAATAAATAAAATCTTTAAAAAAAAAAAAAAGAGGACTGAGGTTTTGTTTCTGTCATGGAGCTCTAGCCTCACCCAAGGGGGACCTTCCTCCGGGGACCTTAGTCCTAGGATAGCCAAAGATGCTCTAGATCTTCTGGAAGAGATGATCCTCATCCAGCTAGGAGCCTTTTGTTTCCAGATTACATGGGCTTGTCCCTCAGGGCTAGGATCTCTGTCTCATGGCCAATGGCTCATTGTTACCTAATATCCATGCTTGCCTTCTAACTGACCAGCAGACTGATTTTGTTGGGACCAGTGCTGTGCCTGGCTTAAAAACCAAACCAAACCAAGCAGATTTCCAAGTCCGTTCATGAATATGCATAGCCTTATGATGTTCTGGTAAGTAAAGTATATAAGCTGAAGTTAATGGGGGAAGACTCCCTGAGCACTGGAAATTGCCGAGTAGAGTGCTTCTGGCAAGAGCCTTAAAAAGGGGACTGACTTGCTGCACATATACCTTTCTACATGTGCCTCTTTACCCATTAACCTTTTCCTTTCCTCTTCTTTTCTCTTTACTCCTTCTCCTTCTTCCTTCTTCTTGCTTCCTGCCTGTACCTCTGATGTACTTGCTAGAGCTACAGTGATAATTCTGCAACCATGAGGCAACCCTGAGGATAGAAACCATGCTCTAAGGATTGCAGAGCACCAGCAACAACGGTCTTAGATGCCAACTTTCAGGCTTCATATGACAGACCCACTCCTTTTCCATGTTACTGTAGTTGGGCATCAGTATTTCACTGCCGATCCTGATCCTGATTAGTGCATATCTCTTCTAGCTGGACCAGTTATGGTAGGGATGGGAGGCTAGATGGAGGGAGGAAGAGTCTCTCTCACTTTAGGAGACCTCTTGCCTTTAGTTGCCATAGGTGGGTAATAGGATTTTCAGTGATGACTTCTTTGACTCAGTTGTCCTCTCCAGCTGGGAGACTGGGAGGAGGTGGACTTTTGGGAGAACACAGTGTCTGGAGGACCACACCACCAGTATAGAATAAGCAGAAGCTGACACTGCCCTGGCAGCTCCATCCAGAACTCACCACTGCCCTGCCACCCTCCTCTCACCCTGCCCAGAGAAGTCTGCTGATCCAGGGACCACCAACCTGAGCTCTTAGCGAGGCTGATGAACTTTCCCACCCTGAAGGGATTTTGACAAGGCCTTTTTCTCCAAGACTCCAAAGTTTGTGTCATGTAGTCTGTCTCTTGATATTGTTTATATATTGAGGAGAAAAAATACTGGCTGATTTCTTTAAATTAAGAACTCCTGGTCTGGAGAGTGTGAGCTTTTGAGAGCCTGATATTCTTGATCATGTCCCTAGATCTGGGTCTTCTCAACTTTTGGAAATTTAGTTTTCTGGCCCTCAATCTAGTCCTGCCAGTTCTCCAGCAGGAAAAGTCCTGCTTTTGTGGGATTGAGGGATGATGCGGGAAGAGAGTAAGAGATGCTAAAAGTTAAAAGCCTTTCTCAAACTTTCCACAAGATCTAGGTGATGTGATTACAGATACTTGAAGAACGTATTCCTTTTCTGCTTTATTCCTGAATTAACATAATTAATCATGTATAACATATATTTACTATAAATAATGTTTTTCTGTTCAGGCTATGATGCATCACTTATAGACAGCACAGCAAACCCCTTCCAGTGCTCCCACTTTCTTCCTCTCCTTCCCCACCTCAATCCCCCAAGCCCTGCGTCTGCTAAAGGCCCATTAAAGAAATCATTTCTCACCCTGCCCCCACCAGCACTGCACACCTGGTAATAAATAATATGATCATTGCCTAACAGGCACTCGGAAGAGCCCTGTGATAAATAAAGAGACTTCTCATCTCTCCACAGGCTCTGTAGGGAGGGCTGGCAGAGGAGAGCTCGCTATTAAAGAACTCGCATAGCCACAGGCAAATTCTCTCACGCATCTCCTTGTGGAGACCTTTTCTTAAAAGCTGAGATTGCTCTGATGGTTCAAGGTGCTATTGAGCTCTAACTCCAGTCACAGCATCTGAGATGATGCTTGTGTCTGATAAGGTTGCTGGAGAATAATGTGAAGGAGAGAGGCCTGGTAATGGCTTGCTGTAAGGATGGGACAAGGCATCTTTGCCCAGAGCCTGAAGACAGAAGCACTGCTCTTGCAGGAAGGCCTCCCCTGCCCCACCCCCAAATTCTTTTCCATTTTTATTGCATTAAAAAAACACTCTCTAAACATGCACTTTAGAAATCATTTTTTTCCCCCTAGCTCCAAGCTAGTAATACTACTCACCAACTGATTTTATATCATGAGAGGTTTTGAGAATAATTCTGCTTTTCTCATTCAGGTTTTTTTTTTTTTTTTTTTTCCTGTTTTGTATTGAGAAAACCAGAGGGAACAATTGTATTTTGTGCCTTCCTTTTCTCCATTGTGTGGTTGTTCCATAGAATTTTCTACCTTATCTTATTCTTTGGCTTTCAAAATCTTTTACAAAAACAAAAAAAACCCACAGCCATTATTTCGTGGTATTTTCTTTTTCTCTTTTCATTTTCCTATCTGTGGTCTGTGGTCTTTGGGACCTCTCTCTCTCTCTCAATTAGGATTCTTAAAGCAACCTGGAGACAACAGAGGAAGGATTTTATTAGTTTGCCTTGCTCAGTGTGGCCAGAAGCCGAGATATCCTGCCTACAGAACCAGAACAGGTGCAGTGGAATGGTTTGGGGGCTGTTACAACACACTTGTAATTCCCCCATTCTTTTCTCTCTCACTTTTGGACTCCAGGAGATACAACATAGGTAAGGCCTAAGAGTTCTGTGAATCAGAGATCTAATTCCTTCCAAGTGTGTATGCGTGCGTGCATGCTTGTATGTGGTGGGGGGGGTGGTGGGGAGCAGCATTGGTAGATCCAGGCTGTTTTTCACTAATGCCCTTCTCTTCCCCACTGTTTGAGGCCATTTCTATGGGTGAATAAGTTAACAAGAATACTTGCTCAGACTCAGAAGACATAAGTACTTGTTGCTTAACTCAAAGAACATAACCTTGGGTAAAAATTAGCACAGGCAGATAAATAATGGATTAATAACACAACAGTGTTATAGTCAAGTTCTGGACCACGTGGTACATACACCAAATGCTGGTGGAACCCACAGTGGTGAAGGCTTGGATAATCAAGGCCATCATTAAGGTCAAAGTGGGATTTATGTGGGCCTTGAAGGATTAAAAGATCTCTTCTTGACCATGGGCTTCCAGAGAGAAGCCATTTAACACCAGTCCTCCATTATGGGTTGTCTCCATGACTATGTAATGCCTGGAGCCTGTTGCATAGGAAGGTGAACATATATGTTTCTATGATTCCAGCTTCCAGGTCCCATTTTGAATCTCCACGAATACTTGCTTAGAACAGAGGGCATTGGATCTGGCATTACTTCAGTACTGATGGTTTCTGACCCACTCCCCATCAGCAGGAATAATATCAGACCTGCTCTATACAACTAAGGCTCCAACATGGGTGATGAAGTACAGGAAATTAGATGAGACCTAGAAGCCAATTCCAGTTCTCCCTGTCTATAAATCACCAGCATCAACCTAGGGTGAATCCTTTCCTATTCTCAAACTTCCACTCCCTTACCTATTCTAAAGATTTGATGAGATGGATCCTAGGGTCCTTTTGGGCTACAGCCCTCAGGATGCTGATGGCCATGTCCTGGAGGCCAGCCATGCTTATTGGCCTTGCAACAGTTTATGGTATTGACAGTTGGCAATTGCAAATACTCCCTCCTGAGTTGTACAAAGATCCAGCAGAATTTTCAAACCCTCATTTCTGGTGTGGCCAGTAGGTAATAGCCAAGCAGGCATCTAGGATTAGAGATTTATTTATTTATTTATTTTTGTTTGTTTACTACTGGGGTTTTTTTTCCTGTTTTTTTTTTATTATGTTATGTTAATCACCATACATTACATCATTAGTTTTTGATGTAGTGTTCCATGATTCACTGTTTGCGTATAACACCCAGGGCTTCATTCAGTACGTGCCCTCTTTAATACCCATCACCGGGCTATCCCATCCCCCCACCCCACTCACCTAGAGATTTCTATTCACAGAAAAGAACAACAGGATTCTAAGGGAGAGTTTTTGGCATGATCGCAGTGAGTGCTGTCCTGTAATGTATAGCCTCATTTGAAGGGAAAATATGGGAATAAAGTCTGAGACTAGAATCCCTATGGTTAAATTCGGAAGTCCAGGGCAGCATGTAAGAAATTCCAGGCGATTTAGGAAAAGAAAAATCTATAGCTTTAAGTCATTTCAGAAAAATCAGCCGCTCAAGTGGTAGATCTGAGGCGTGGATAAGCTATATAATTTGTGGGGCCCTGTGCCAAATGAAGATGTGGAATCCCTTGTTCAAAATTAAGACTATCAGGGCGCCTGGGTGGCTCAGTTGGTTAAACACCTGGCTTCATCTCAGGTCATGATCCCAGGGTCCTGGGATCGAGCCCTGCATCGGGCTCCCTGTTTGGTGGGGAGCCTGCTTCTCCCTCTCTCTCTGCTGCTCCCTCTGCTTGTACTCTCTCGCTCTGTCAAAGAAATAAATAAAAATCTTAAAAAAAAAAAATTAAGACTATCAACTGGCAACAGCAGAGCATTAAACCAGCAGGGGGCGCTCATAAGTGTGGGGCCCCCTGCTACTGCACAGGATGCCCCCCCAAGCAGTTGGCTCTGCTGGGCACCTCCTCTCATGGAAGAGGTAAGAATGCTGATTACTGGTCTTGCAGAATGAGGAAAGTCCAAAAAGGTCATTTTGCTTACTTTGTGCAATGAGCTTAGCACAGTATCCAACTGACTGAGTTCCACACACAGGGTGAGTGTAAGACTGAAATTTTCTAGGTGATTCTAATTTAAAGCATTCTCTAGTATTATTGCCCACTGCCTGACTATGTTTTACTGTCTTTTTGTTGTTTTGTTGCTCAGAAAGCACAGACATCAAACATATAAAATATGTTCACTAATTTTTGGTCCCTTTATTTCAATACAAAAAATATGTATTAGATTGTTGTTCTGTGTTATACAAGAAGATGCAAGGGGTGCTGAGGACATTGCCCCGGCCTCCAAGGAATGATGATGCTCATCCATTCATCAGAGCAGGCCCAGTTGTACCTCTCCATAGCGATACTTTGTCATGCATCAAAAGATGCAACTTTATGTATTTGGACACAACAAAATGGACTTCTTTAACAATAGTTTATGAAGTGGACCTGTGACCTTTTTAGGCTTAGCACTCTGGAGTTCGATAATTTAACAGTGACCCAAAGATGCTTAAAATGTTTTAGTTGACAAACTGAGGGTTCTAGAGGGCGGGGGTGGGGGTGGGGTGGGGGGATGGGTTAGCCTGGTAATGGGTATTAAAGAGGGCATGTACTGCATGGAGCACTGGGTGTTATACGCAAACAATGAATCATGGAACACTACATCAAAAACTAATGATGTAGTGTATGGTGATTAACATAATAAAAAAAATATATATATATAAATGTTTTAGTTGAAACTTTTTGCTGAGACAAAAATTTGAATCAAGGCTGTAGGCTGGAGTGGAGGAGCCAGGCACTTATATTGGCCACTTGCTCACATCTGCCTTTATTTGTGGCTTTGGATTTTTTCATTTATGATTACCTATATAGTTCACAGGACTAATTCTATAATGCAGCAGTATTTACAAGGTGGGGAATTAATGAGGGACTTAAAATTTACTCCTCTGAAGTGTTAATGGATGAATAGGAGTCAAACTTGGACTTATTCAGACTAGTAATCTCATAATTAGTTTAACACAGAGATTTTTTGCTGAAATTTTTCTTCTCTATTTTTATGCCCTGATACCCCATCTTACCCATTGGATTATATTTTCCCACTATTTTTAACATTCCTAAGGAGTCTGAACACTTTCAACATAAGCCCTATATTTGTGTCCTTTCCCACATTGGTGACAGGGACTCAGTTTTCATATGCACCAAAGGAAATATACTAGTTAGCATGTTTAAATTAAAATATTTGCATAGTTTGTATTTGGGTGGAAGGATTTGTAAAGAACATTTTACTTGTAAGTCCATTAAACATTTGGGATCTCAGGTAGTTAACAGTAACCTTAAAAGTTAAGATTTATGAATTGCTGTTTATCAAAACACTTTTTTCTTTATAATTCAGTTAGCCAATATACAGTACATCATTAGTTTCAGATGTAGAGTTCAATAATTCATCAGTTGCATATAACACCCAGTGCTCATCAATCACATCATATGTCCTCCTTAATGTCCAAACCAGTTACCTCATCCCTAACCACCGCCCCTCCAGCAACTCTCAGTTTGTTCCCTATAGTTAAGAATCTCTCATGGTGGGCACCAGTGTGGCTCAGTCGGTTAAGCACCTGCCTTCAGCTCAGGTCATGATCCCAGGGTCCTGGGAATGAGTCCAGCATAGGGCTCCTTGCTCAGCAGGGAGTCTGCTTCTCCCACTGCCCCTTCCCACACTTGTGCTCATGCATGCTCTCTCTCTTGCAAAAATAAATAAATAAAATCTTAAAAAAAAGTCTCTTATGGTTTGTCTCCTTCTCTGATTTCTTTCCATTCCATTGCAAAGCACTTATTTTTAAAGATCCCTGGGTCCTTAGTGCTAGGAAACCCAAGGAATTCCATAATGCTCATCTCAGAAAGCCCCAACTCCATGCATTAAATAGACTCTGAGACCTCTATTTTATTGCCCAAGGGTCTTTAGATCAAGAGTTCAGCATGAAAGCCGTTGTAGGACTAGATAGTGGTAAGGCCTGTGTTATTAAAGAAAGAATAAGCACCTGTTTTCCCAAGGGAGACATTTTCTATGTGTTCCCAAAAAACTTTTGAATACCAGTATCATCCTCTCTCCACACAGCCCCTAAAGGAAGAGGGTTTTTCAGAGTTCCACATCTTCCATCCAAAGAACCATGTCTCTTTTCAAAAGTGCATGTGCTAAAAGCCCTCACTGATTCAAGAGTTAAATGTTAGGTCCAAAATATCATTGCTAAGACCAATGTTGATGGTTAGGGAGCTTACCATCTCTGTTTTCTCCTAGGAGTTTTATGGTTTCAAGTCTTAACATTCAAGTTTTTAATCCATTTTGAGTTGATTTTTGTGTTACGTGTAAGACAATGGTCTAGTTTCATTCTTCTGCATGTAACTGTCAAGTTTTCCCAACACCATTTATTGAAGAGACTCTCCTTCCCTCATTGCATATTCTTGCCTCCTTTGTCATAAATTAATTGCCCATTTATGTATGAGTTTATTTCTGGGCTCTCTCTTCTGTTCCATTGATCTATATGTCTGTCTTTATGCCAATACCATATTGCTTTGATTACTATGCCTTCGTAGTATAGTTTGAAATCAGGAAGTGTGATACTTCTGGTGTTCTTTCTCAAAATGTTTAGGCTATTTGGAGTCTTTTGTAATTCCATGCAAATTTTAGAATTATTTGTTCTAGTTCTGTGGAAAATGTCACTGGAATTTTGATAGGGATTGCATTGAACCTATACATTCCTTTGGGTAGTGTGAACATTTTAACAATATTAATTATTCCAATCTATGAGCACAGAATATCTTTCCATTCATTTGCATCTTCTTTAATTTTTTTTAATCTATGTCTTATAGTTTTCAGTGTATAGGTCTTTCATCTCTTTGGTTAAATTTATTCCTTGGTATTTTATTCTTTTTGATGAAATTTGAAATGGGATTATTTCCTGAGTTTTCTTTCTGATAGTTCATTATTAGTATATGAAAACACAATAGCTTTTTGTATAGCAGTTTTAGATCCTGCAACTTTACTAAATTCATTTATTCTAATAGGTTTTTTGGTGGAATCCTCAAGATTTTCTATATGTAGTATCATGTCATTTGCAAATGTGACAGTTTTACTTCTTCTTTTCCAATTTGTATACCTTTCATTTGTTTTTCTTGCCTAACTGCTATGGCTAGGAGTCCAATACTACGTAGAATAAAAGTGAGGAGAGTAGGCATCCTTGCCTTGTTCCTGATTTTAGAGGAAAAGTTTTCAGCTTTTCACTGTTGCATATGATCTATGCGGTGGGTTTGTCACATATGGCCTTTATTGTGTTGAATTATGTTCTCTCTATCCCCACTATGTTGAGAGTTTTTTAAAATCATAAATGGATGTTGAATTTTGTCAAATGCTTTTTCTGCACCTATTGAGATGATCATGTGATTTTTATCTTTCATTCTGTTAATGTGGATTATCATACTGATTGATTCACAGGTGTTAAGCTATCTTGCATCCCTGGAATAAATCCCACTTGTTCATGGTATATGATCCTTTTAATGTATTGTTGAATTTGGTATGTTAATAGTTTGTTGAGATTTTTTGCATCTGTGTTCATCAGAGATATTGGCCTATAATTTTCTTCTTAAAAATCTTCTGCACAGTGAAGGAATCAACAAAATGAAAAGGCAACCTACTGAATGATAGAAGGTATTTTCAAGTCCTATATCATATAAGGGGTTAATATCCAAAATATATAAAGAACTCACACGACCCAATAACACAATAATCCAATTAAAAAATAGGCAGTGGATGTGAATAGACATTTTTTCCAAAGAAAACATAGATGGCCATCAGGCATATGAAAAGATGATCAACATCACTAATCATCAGAGAAATGCAAGTCAAAACCACAATGAGATAGCACCTCACACTAGTCAAAATGGCTAGTATCAAAAAGACAAGAAATAGCAAGTGTTGGCGAGGATGTGAACAAAATGGAACCCTCGTACACTGTTGGTGGGAATGTAAATTGGTGTAGCCACTATGGAAAACAGTATGGAGGTTCCACAAAAAATTAAAAATAGAACTACTATATGATCCAGTAATTCCACAACTAGGTAACCATCCAAAGAAAATGAAAACACGAATTTGAAAAGATGTATGCATCTATGTTCATTGCAGCATTATTTACAATAGCCAAGATAGGGAAACAACCTAAGTGTTCATCGATGGATGAATGGATAAACTGTAGTACATATATATACAATGGAATATCACTCAGCCATAAAAAGAACATCTGCCATTTGTGACAACATGGATGGACCTTGAGGGTATTATACTGAGTGAAATAAGTCAGACAGAGAAAGACAAATACCACATGATTTCATTTATATGAATCTAAGAAAAAACCTCTAAAACAAAAAATAAAACAAAACCCAAACTCATCAATACAGAGAACAAATTGGTGGTTGCCAGAGGAGAGGGATAAAATGGGTGAATGGGACTTAGAAGTACAAACTTCCAGTTACGAAATACATAAGTCATGGGGATATAATGTACAGCATGAGGAATATAATCAATAAAATTGTATTAAATTTGTAAGGTGATGAATGGTAAGTAGACTTACTGTGGTGACCATTTCACAATGCATGCAAATGTCAAATCACTATGGCATACACTTGAAAGTAATATAATATTGTGTGTCGATTATACCTTAATAAAATTTTTAAAAGAGTTTCGTTTAGGGAAGTCTCTCATGTCTTTAAAAAAAAGCAAGCAAAAAAAAAATAATTCTCAGTTTTCTGGAGTTCTAAAACTTATTTTTTAAATTAAAAATTTTTAAGCTGAGGATTTACAAATCAGCTATTAACTTTTAAGAGTTTCATTATAGTTTTAAAAAAATCATAATTACTTGAGGTACGGGAGAGGGGTGCCTACTTTATTCCTAATGGAAACTATACATATAGATGAAGTGTCTATATAAAAAATGGGAGCTGCGATTATATTAATACTGTCTAACTGATATTCAATAACTCACCCTTCTATTTCCTATTGTCCATATTTAAATACTTCAAAAAGAATTCTAATCAAGTGGAAATTAATAGGGGAGGAAAGACTGGAGCCGGCAGGAGAAGGTTCTAATCCCACTATCGCTTAAAATTTCAAAGTCTCTTTTATTTTCTTAATAAAAGGGCGAGAGAAAGAGAGGGAGAGAGAGAAAAGGGAATTAATCCCGTGCTCTGAACTGTCCTCTCATCTTAATGCTTTAAATAAATTCTAAGAGAATATTACATATGAGAAGGCTATTTCTGGCCAATGGCCAGGCTTTAGTTTTGCTTCTCAACTTTTTTCCATCTTTTCTTCTCCCTTCCCTTTATTCTACCTGTCTTCTCTCCCCTCTTTTCTCCATTCCCGAGATCTTTAAAACCCAGCAATGAGAGCTATATTTAAAGTCCAAGTTCCTCCAACATAATCTGGCTACACATCTCCCCCTGCCCTACTTTCTTCCCCACTCCATCACCTGGGGATACTGCTCCCTTCAACACATCATGTGCATTCCTGCCTCTGTGTTTCTGCACTTGTTTTCCCCCTCATTTTCTCTACCTCTACTTTTTCCTTTTGGCCCCAGTCCTATTTATTCTTCATGCCCCACCTTCTCTATGGAAGTATCTATATGTAGCTCCTTAAAAAATTGTGATAATGAGGAAGCATTGTAACTGTGAATATTTATTGAACAATTCCAGTGTGCTAAGCAATTTACTTGCATTGTATCATTTAATCCTCTTGGTTATCCCTAGGAGACTATACCAACCTTGTAGGTGAAGTCTGGGATTAGGGAAGAGTTATCTCAATTCTCAAAGGTTGGGGACTCTTGAGTGGGAAAGTCAGAGGTAGAGTTCTAACATCTGCTTCCTCTCTTGTTCCTGAACTGCAAATGCACTTAGAGTCAAAACCCACATGGTTTAATAATTTAAAGTTCTTTAATTATTTCATGACAACATCTACTTTCTTAAGCAAAATGATAATTTTTTTGAAGAGAACAATGATGTTTTATATTTGTTTGTATCTCCCCAGGATCTCATCTGGGATAGGTGCGCAGTAGATTCTCAGTGCTTACTTAATGATAAAGGTCTGGATTTTCCCTATGAATTTGGTTGTTTTCACTGTATGTGCTCAATCACCATATAAACTCAGTTTACATCTTCTAGGGATACACATTATCTTGCTCTTCCTCAAAATTGAACTAAATGACTCAATGCTGACACATTTGCTATCTAACATATATTATCAATCAATAGATCAATTAATTCATTAATCCATTTAACAAACACTTATCGAACACTTTTATGTGCCAGACATTATTTTAGGCACTGGGAAATAGAGCAGTAAAGAAAATATACCAAAAAAAAATTGTGCCTTTATTATGTTGCCCATATTCTAGTTGGGCGACACAGATAAACAAAGTAGGTAAAATATATGTTAGATGGCAATGAGTATAACAGAAAAATAAAGCAGGACTGGAGACAGGGTATTGGTAGAAGAGGGGATAGTGCTATAATTTTAAATATGATAATCAGGGAAAACTCACTGAGCATAGACTGGGAGGAGGTGAAGGAATGTGGATATCTGGGTCAATAGTCCAGGCAGAAGGAAATGCAAGTATAAAGGTGGGAATGTGCCTGAAATGTTCAAGAACCAGCAAGAAGTTCAGTGTAGCTCATTTACCTCTAATCATAGAAAGCAAATTATATCTTCTAAGTATGCTTGTGTGTGTGTGTGTGTACACACTGGTGTACACTGGTAAAAGTTTAATATAGACCTACATAGGCAGGCAGATCCCCAAAGTCCATACATGTATTTTGAGCAGAAAAATAGAAAGGAGTACAAATGTGTTACTACGAAAAAACAGTACTGAAATAGCTAGTCAGTGTTTTAGCCCAGGTTCCCTAGAAAACAAAGTCTGAGGCCAGGATTAAGAACTGAGACTTTATTTGGGAGGTAAAATCCCAGGACAAAGAGAATTGAGGCAGGGAGAAAGAGAAGCAGGACAAGTTTATGCATGACTTCTCTGGTCACTGCCTCATTAGGGGCCTGGAAGAGACAAGCAAGTAACCTTCCAAGGGCATCTGCAGGGCAGAAACTGTGGCTTAGCCCAGTCCATGGGAAGGAGAGATGAGAGGAAATTTTGTTGGTGGGCTCCCTGCCATCACATGCTTCCCATTGGTCAAATTTCATCCTACAGGTAGATAACAACCCATCCCTCTACCTGGGACTTCCAGGTTGTGAAACCTGGCTCCCATGTCCAGTTCCCATGCCTGTGGTGTGACAAATTAAGGTTTAGATGTAGAAAGAGACAAGAGACTAGACCTGCACTTGGTTAGCCTGATTGCACAGCAGCTGCCAAGGGGGAGGGACCAGCATCCCCAGGCAAACTGGTTGGCCCCAGGCAGTGGGAAATGTGGGTTCTAGGTGGGGTTGGTAGGCAGGAGGCAGAGCAATGACTAAGGGTCTGGAGGCGGCAGTGCTGGAGGAAGAGAGGAGGCATATAAGATGTATCTGAAATAATCAGTAAGTAACTATCAAGAGCACATGCTTACACAACCCTTAAAAACAAATGAGACAGAAGCCCTATTTCCCCTAAGTTTTGGATAAATTACATAGATTAGTGAAGTATATATATGTTCTGTGACAAGGGGAAGAGTGAAAGATGCATTGGGAGAAGAACCACCTAAGCTGTAACTAAGAAGTATAATAGAGCATGATGTAAACTTGCTACTCTCAGGAACACAACTAGCTAAATGAAGTTTTACCCTAACCAGGTCAGTTTTGGCTACAAGCATGTCCCACAAAGTTAAAGCCAGTGAGTTTGGAAGCCTAGGTCAGAGGATAAAAAAATCAAGCCAATTTAACTGTTCTTAATATGACTGACTCTCCTACTTTTTAAAATGGGAAAAATGAAATAAGTTGATGGATTTTAATCATGGCTGAAAAAAAATCACTGTGTGAATATTATAGGTATCTAAAATACTAGATAAACCTACTCTGCTATATATATATTTTTCAATTTTCAAATCATTTAGTTATTGGAGAGACATAGTCATAGAAGAAACTCCAAAAATTTAATTTAGCAAAATGTAATATTTTTTATAAAGCAAAACAAATCTAGAAGGAACAGAAACATATAAATATATAACCAGATACATTACTAAGGCAGACTGTATGCAACACATTTTTGGTGTGTTTATCATGAGAAACCTCTTTATAAAGATTGAATTTAGAATTGGCTACACTGTTTCCAGGTTTTTTATTTGTTTGTTTGGGGTTTTTTGAGGGGGGAAGTTTGGGAGAGGGGATTTGATGTTTTCTTGTTTGTTTGTTTTGTTGTTTGCCATTCTTCCTGCCTCTGGATGTGATGCGTCCACACTAGCTACATTGCCTTGGCCTTGCTCTAGTCTGCCTTCCCTCCGAAAAATAGTTTTGTAAAAATTCAGTCAGTGAAATTGGTCTGTTGAATTTTAATTTGGCATCATAGTAAGATCATGCATTTTGTAAGCCAACTATCTCATTCAAGAGGTTGCTCACAAATTGGCAGCTAAACAGGGCTCGGAGAGTGTCTGGGCAACCCTTCATTTTACACCTGGGTAAACCAGAGTCTAAGGAGCAAAAGAGACTCACCCAATGCCTCACAACAGAAAGAAATGCCTCCTGACTTCCATGAGTATGCATTTTTAAAAATCTACTTTCATTTCTACACACAGGTAAGAAGCATGAATAAAGAAGAAATTTAAGATTCAGTTGAAACAAATATATTTTATATTACTTATTTATCACTGCATAACAAATTACTTTAAAGCTTAGTAACTTAAAACAATAAACATTTTTGCTCACAATTTCTCTTGGTCAGGTATTCAAGAGCAGCTTAGGTGGGTGTTCCTGGCTCAGGTCTCTCATCTTGCAGTCAAGATATTGGTCGAAGCTGCACTTTTGAAAGCTTAACTGGAACTAGAAGATTTGCTTCCAATATGACTCACTCACATGACTATTGGCAGGAGGCCTTGGTTTCTTATACATAGGCCCCTCCCTATCTGTAGGGCTGTCATGACTCATGACATGGAAGTTGGCTTCTGCCAGAACAAGTGATCCAAGAGGTGGAAGCCACAGTGCTTCCACTGGCTATGCCTAGTGGAAGTCACATGCCATCGCTTGTGTGTGTTATACGAGTCATCCCTACCAAATGTGGGAGGGTCCTACAGAGGAGTGTGAATGCCAGGAGGTGGGTATTATTTAAAGGGTCATCCTGAAGGCTCCCATGATTCTTTTGAATCAAAACCAGGCATTCCTTAACTTGTTTGGAGACATACTCTAGTGCTTCATAACTATCATTATCAAGAAATCCTACCTATCTTCTCTTTAATCAGTTAGGCAGCCTTTTAGTTTTTCAAACTGCTTTTCCATTTACCACCATACTATGATTCCTACAACAGTTCTTGAATGTAAAAATAAGATTAAAATTTTTGCTTGATAAACAAAAAAGCACAGGCACACAAGGATTAAGTAATTTGCTTAAGGCCACCCTGTGGCAGAGATGAGGGTTCAAATCCTCTTCACTGAGGCTCATGCCATTTGACTATATCGCCCTCTCTCTTCTCTCTTGGTCATCTATCTTCCTCCTGATCGTTACCCATCATTCCGAAATTACTCCAGCTCCAGCTCATGGCTCAAATTCTTCCTCTCTATCTCCTCTGATAAGATCCAAGATGACTTCATTGTCTCAGTAGATGAATCCAGTCATTAGGCTGAACTCCTAATTTCTTGACCTTCACATCTCCAATGACCTTCTCCCCTCCACTCTAGTTATCCACATCCATGATCACTGCACTCTATCATACTGCTCTACCTCCAAACTCACTAATGCAAGTACCTGACTTTTTGACCACAATCTCTTCCTCTTTCATCACCATTTGTGATGGTTAATTTTATGTATCAATTTGGCTAGGCTATGGTGCCCAGCTGTTTGGTCAAACACCAGTCTAGATGTTGCTGTGAAAGTATTTCATGAATGGCATTAACATTTAAATAAGTAGACTTTGAGTAAAGCAGATTACCCTCCATAATGTGGGTGGGTCTCATCCAATCAGTGAACGGTCTTAAGAGCAAAGACTGAGGTGTTCTGAGAGAAGGAAAGATGAAAGAAATAAAAAAGGAAAGAAGGAAGGCAGGCAGGAAGGGAAGGGAAGGGGGGAAAAAGGGAAGGGAAGGGAAGGGAAGGGAGAAAGGAAGAAGAAAGGGAGGGATGGAGGGACGGAGTAAGGAAGGAAGGAAGAAAATAAATCTCATGGCTCCTGCCCTTAGAGAACTATCAGACTAGTAGTAGAGACAGATCAAAGCAACACAGTCTTTGAAGTACACTGTTAAAGGAGTACACAGGGAAAAGCAGGATTACAAAAAAGGTCATTTCCATGGATAGGGGGGTAGCTGGGAGTGGTCAAGAAAGCTTTTATAAGCTGGCATCTTGCAAGTGGGTGCCTCTTACTAAAGAGTGAGTCCTCTCTCATTGTGAGGACAACACTAGGTAGAGAGTCAAGGGAATTTTTGTCCCAAAACTATCACTGAGAAGCTATGCAACCTTGATCTACTCACTTCACCAGTTGGACCTTTAGTTGTCTCAACCGGAACAAGAACATTGGAGTAGATAACCTCTGACATTGCTCTGTTTTGCATGATTGGAGACTCCATGTTTAATATCTCTGCTATTTACTCTGACAGGCCTTCTCAGTGATCCCAAGTAGCTTACAATTATGGCTGTGGAGGACCAAAAAAACCCCCAAATTTATTGACGTTACTTTGGTTGTGGCATTTGTGTACTTTACCTATTCAAATCAACATTTTTATGATTATCCTTGTGTTTGAATTATGCTACCGACATAAAATAAATCAACTAAGTATTCTTTTCTACATTATGTTATCATTGGCACTCCCATTTTATAGATGAAAAAACTAAGAGTCAAAGAGAATGAAAGGCTTGCATAAGCTAACCTGATAAGTGAAAATAGGTTTCAGATAAAAATCATGCTTTCTGAGTACCTGATTCCAAAGCCGGGGTTCAGGCTGGGGATGCAGGTCTTTATCACCTGGAGAAGAGAATGCTGTAATTTTCCTTTCTTGTGAATTTCTTCGAAAATCATCTCAATGCAACAATGCTTGCAGAACTTTTCTTTGACACATTCTCTAGGGAACTGAGTGAGTCTTTCTCACCGATGGCACTGGTCCTACTGGAAAAACAGAGTCTAAAGTCAGTTATTTCATTCTGTAACAAGTTGATAACTAGTTTAAACATTTCTTTCCCCCTCCAATGGGGAGAAAATATTCTGCCTTCTGGTTTCTCCTTCTGAATCACATTTTATCTAAAAACTAAAGAGTAAATTGAAAAATTTTGCTCTTTAAAATGTTTTCTAAGTCTTTGGCCCCAGAAGTTGGATGTTTGGGCTTTGCTTTTCATCTGTTGAAGACAGAAAAATCAAACAATGACTTAAGTCTAATTTGGGGCTTAGAGAACAGTTTCCCTTCTCATACCATTTGCCTGGACCCCAATGCCAAGATTAGACTAAAACAAAAACTGCTATTCACTGCTTCTATGTCTGTTTCTAGGTGTATCTTTTCCTTGGCTCAGGAACTGTTCTGGTTCATTCTCCCACCATCTCCTGTGAGTTTCCTCTACATTCAGCAACCAAAGTCTCTGTCTTCTCACCTGGATTTCAAATTTGGGGATAATTTCCTTTGGATTGGTGACTACATTTTGCTTTGTGTTTTTTTTCTCACAGTGAAACTGCTTTAATTTCTGATTAAATAAGTAATACATCTTCGTTATGAAAAGATGGAGCAATATATAAAAGTATGAGGAAGTAGGTGAAAAGAATCACATGAAATCCCAACTTCTGAGGTATCCATTATTAACAAAATTTTGTTGACCTTCTGTTAATGCATATATTTATAAATTTACATACAAATATGTAATTTTAATAAATTGGGTATCCTCAATGTTTATAGCAGCAATGTCCACAACAGCCAAACTATGGAAAGAGCCAAGATGTCCATCAACATATGAATGGATAAAGAAGATATGTGATATATATATATACAGTGGAATATTATGCAGCCATAAAAAAATGAAATCTTGCCATTTGCAACGATGTGGATGCAACTAGAGGGTATTATGCTAAGTGAAATAAGTCAATCAGAGAAAGACATGTATCATATGATCTCACTGATATGAGGAATTCTTAATCTCAGGAAACAAACTGAGGGTTGCTGGAGTGGTGGGGGGTGGCAGGGTGATAGACATGGGGGAGGGTATGTGCTATGGTGAGTGCTGTGAACTGTGTAAGACTGTTGAATCACAGACCTGTACCTCTGAAACAAATAATACATTATATGTTAAAAAAAAAAAGAAGCAGATAGTAGGAAGGGAAAAATGAAGGGGGGAAATCGGACGGGGAGACGAACCATGAGAGACGATGGACTCTGAGAAACAAACTGAGGGTTCTAGAGGGGAGGGGGCTGGGGGGATGGGTTAGCCTGGTGATGGGTATTAAAGAGGGCACATATTGAATGGAACACTGGGTGTTATACGCAAACAATGAATCATGGAACACTACATCAAAAACTAATGATGTAATGTATGGTGATTAACATAACAATAAAATAAAATTTAAAAAATCTGAATTAAAAAAACTAATGATGTAATGTATGGTGATTAACATAACATAATAAAATAAAATTTAAAAAAATAAAAAAATAAATTGGGTATCCTATGTACTATGTTTTATCATGACCATATTTTATGTATTTACTTTTGCATTATCTCCACCTCTTTCTCTCTATCCCCCACATAACCAACAGAACAATTGCATACATATTTTTCAGAACTTTCTGTATGTGTATGTAATTATATTCAGACACAATCATATTAGAGTTTCTTAGGTCATTTTTAAACACAATTCTTGCTTTTTTGCACTTTCCTATCCACTGTTTATCTACTAATATAGTTTGTATTTATATAAATGTAAATATTTAAGCATAATCTATTTATATATTTTTGCCATAATTAAAAAATTTCTTTGTATAATAAAATGTTTATTTGTTTAAAACAATTTCTGAATTTACTGTCTTGGTTAAAATGGTAGCCCAAACCAAGGTTATTCATCTCCTATATTTTAAGATTTTTTAATTTTATTTTTCACATTTTTCTTTTATCCATTTGATGGTTTTATATTGTATAAAAAGTCCACCTTTATTTTTTTTATTATGTTATGTTAGTCACCGTACAGTACACCATTAGTTTTTGATGTAGTATTCCATGATTCATTGTTTGCGCATAACACTCAGTGCTCCATGCAATACGTGCCCTCCTTAATACCCATCACCAGGCTAACCCATCCCTCTAACCCCCACCCCTCTAAAACCCTCAGTTTGTTTCTCAGAGTCCATAGTCTCTCATGGTTGGTCTCCCCCTCCGATTTCCCCCCCTTCATTTTTCCCTTCCTTCTCCTAATGTCCTCCATGCTATTCCTTATGTTCCACAAATAAGTAAAACCATATGATAATTGACTTTCTCCGCTTGACTTATTTCACTTAGCATAATCTCCTCCAGTCCCATCCATGTTGATGCAAAAGTTGGGTATTCATCCTTTCTGATGGCTGAGTAATATTCCATTGTATATAGGTGCCACATCTTCTTTATCCATTCGTCTGTTGAAGGGCATCTCAGCTCTTTCCACAGTTTGGCTATTGTGGACATTGCTGCTATGAACTTTGGGGTGCATGTGCCCCTTCTTTTCACTACATCTGTATCTTTGGGGTAAATACCTAGCAGTGCAATTGCTGGGTCATAAGGTAGCTCTATTTTTAACTTTTTGAGGAACCTCCACACTATTTTCCAAAGTGGCTGTACCAACTTGCATTTCCCACCAACAGTGTAAGAGGGTTCCCCTTTCTCCACGACCTCTCCAACATTTGTTGTTTCTTGCCCCGTCAATTTTTGCCATGCTAACTGGTGTAAGGTGGTACTTCATTGTGGTTTTGATTTGAATTTCCCTGATGGCTAATGATGATGAACATTTTTTCATGTGTCTGTTAGCCATTTGTATGTCTTCTTTGGAGAAGTGTCTGTTCATGTCTTCTGCCCATTTGACTTGATTATTTGTTTTTTGGGTGTTGAGTTTGAGAAGTTCTTTATAGATCTTGGATATCAGCCCTTTGTCTGTAGTGTCATTTGCAAATATCTTCTGCCATTCTGTGGATTGCTTCTTTGTTTTGTTGACTGTTTCCTTTGCTGTGCAGAAGCTCTTTATCTTGATGAAGTCCCAAAAGTTCATTTTCGCTTTTGTTTCACTTGCCTTTGGAGACATGTCTTGAGAGAAGTTGCTGTGGCCGATGTCGAAGAGGTTACTGCCTATGTTCTCCTCTAGGAGTTTGATGGATTCCAGTCTCACATTGAGGTCTTTCATCCATTTTGAGTTTATCTTGTGTATGGTGTAAGAGAATAGTCGAGTTTCATTCTTCTGTATAAGCTGTCAAATTTCCCAGCACCATTTATTGAAGAGACTGTCTTTTTTCCATTGCATATTTTTTCCTGCTTTGTTGAAGATTATTTGACCATAGAGTTGAGGGTCCATATCTGGGCTCTCTATTCTGTTCCATTGGTCTATGTGTCTGTTTTTGTGCCAGTACCATGCTGTCTTGGTGATCACGGCTATGTAATATAGCTTGAAATCAGGCAACGTGATGCCCCCAGTTTTGTTTTTCTTTTTCAACATTTCCTTGGCGATTTGGGGTCTCTTCTGATTCCATACAAATTTTAGGATTGTTTCTTCCAGCACTTTGAAAAATGCCGTTGGTATTTCAATCGGGATGGCATTGAAAGTATCGATTGCTCTAGGCAGCATAGACATTTTAACAATGTTTATTCTTCTGATCCATGAGAATGGAATGTTTTTCCATCTTTTTGTGTCTTCTTCAATTTCTTTCATGAGTGTTCTGTAGTTCCTAGAATATAGATCCTTTACCTCTTTGGTTAGGTTTATTCCAAGGTATCTTATGGTTTTTGGTGCTATTGTAAATGGAATCGATCCTCTAATTTCTCTTTCTACAGTTATATTGTTAGTGTATAAGAAAGCAACTGATTTCTGTGCATTGATTTTGTATCCTGCCACATTACTGAATTGCTGTATGAGTTCTAGTAATTTGGGGGTGGAGTCTTAAAAGAATTAATAAGATGGATAAACCACTGGCCATACTTACCCAAAAGAAAAGAGAAAGGACCCAAATTAATAAAATTATGAATGAAAGGGGAGAGATCACAACTAACATCAAGGAAATAGAAACAATTATCAGAAATTATTATCAACAACTATATGCTAATAAATTAAGCAACTTGGAAGAAATGGATACATTCCTGGAAACCTATAAACTGCCAAGACTGAAACAGGAAGAAATTGATAACCTGAATAGACCAATAACCAGTAATGAGATTGAAGCAGTGATCAAAAATCTCCCATAAAACAAGAGTCCAGGACCTGATGGATTCCCTGGGGAATTCTACCAAACATTCAAAGAAGAAATAATACCTATACTCCTGAAGCTGTTTCAAAAAATAGAAATAGAAAGAAAGCTTCCAGACTCATTCTATGAGGCCAGCATTACCTTGGTCCCCAAACCAGGCAGAGACCCCATCAAAAAAGAGAATTTCAGACCAATATCCCTGATGAGTATGAATACCAAAATTCCCAACAAGATCCTAGCTAATAGGATCCAACAGTACATTAAAAGGATCGTCCACCACGTCCCACCAAGTGGGATTTATCCTTGGAATGTAAGGGTGATTCAACATTCTCAAGTCAATCAATGTGATAGAACACATTAATAAGAGGAAGGAGAAGGACCATATGGTCCTCTCAATTGATGCAGAAAAAACATTTGACAAAATACAGCATCCTTTCCTGATTAAAACTTTTCAGAGTATAGGGTTAGCGGGAACATTCCTCGATTTCATAAAATCCACCTATGAAAAACCCACAGCAATATCATTCTCAATGGGGAAAAGCTGAGAGCCTTTCCCTTAAGAGCAGGAACACGTCAAGGATGCCCACTCTCGCCACTATTGTTAAACACAGTACTAGAAGTCCTAGCAACAACAATCAGACAACAAAAAGAAATAAAAGGTATTCAAATTGGCAAAGAAGAAGTCAAACTCTCTCTCTTCCCAGATGACATGATACTTATATGGAAAACCTAAAAGACTCCACCCCCAAATTACTAGAACTCATAGAGCAATTCAGTAATGTGGCAGGATATTTTTTTCTCTAAATGGATTTCCTGTTGTGCCAGCACTATTTATTAAAAAGACCATTCTTTTTCCATTACATTAGAATGTCACTGTTTTTATATATTAAATTCTCTCACATATCAAGATCTATGTCTGGGCTCTTAATTATCTCTCAATGATTTGTTTGCTTAAAAAAAATAGATTTTGCCAATATGGGACAACTCTCATAATAATATTGGCCATTTTCAGATACTTATTCTTCTATAAAAATGTAAAGATGATCCCCATACTAACCACTTTAAAAACAAAAACAAATAGTTAGATCAACATTTTGGTAGATATTAAGTCTTCTCATTTAAGAATATCAGACATCTCTCAGTTTGATCAGATTTTATCTTTTATTAAGATTTGATATTTCTCTGAACATATATCTTATACCTCACATACTGGTTATTTCTAGAAATTTGACACTTTCATCACTGTGGATGGAATAGTTTCTCATTTTTTTCTAGTTGGCTATAACTAGAATATAGAAAAATCTATTAATTTTATCTATTAGTCTATGGTAGTCTATTCTACCAACTCTAATAATAGTTTTTACTAACCTCTTTTCTATGTGTGCAATAATATTATCAACAAAAGTAGATTTTATTCTTGTAATATTTATTTTATTCTTTAATTTACTAGAACTTCCAAAACAGCATTCATTTTAAATGGAAAAGGTTTAGTGTTACACTGTAAGAATGATGTTGAATAGAATAATAAGAATAATTTTTGTTAAATAATTTTTATCTTTAAGGACTTCTTTATATTCCTAGCTTTAGCCATAGTTTTTATCAGAAATAGCTAATTTTTACTGCCTGATTTTTGAAAATTTATTAAAATTTTGAAACTTTAAAAAATTATACTATTTATCTCCTTGTATTTATTAATCAATTAAATTCATAGATATCAGATACAAAACCACCTTTGCATTCCTAGAATAAATCCTACTTGGTCATAACACATTATTCTTTTCATATGCTACTGGACTCCAACAGGTAATATTTTATGTAATATGTTTATAATTGTCGAGATAAATAAAATGGTCTTTAGTATGTTTATTTTTTCCATCATTTTATAAAGTTTTCTGCTGAGGTTATACTCATCTTACAAAATGAATTTTAAAAGCATCCCCTCTCTAAATGGTCCAGAATAATTTTCATATTATTAAAATTAAAATTTACTAGGTAGAACTCAGCTTTTAAACTATCTGGCAGATTTCTTACCAAATTTATGATCCCTTCTTTTGCAAATGGTTCAAGTTTTCTACTTCTTGGGTCAGAATTGATAGTTTAGGTTTTGCTATAAATCATTTATTTTGAACTGAATGAAAATGAATATACAACATATCAAAATTTATGGAATGCAGCTAAAGTAGTACTCAAAGGGACATTTATATCATTAAGATCTTTTATTAGAAAAGAATAAAAGTCTCAAATTACTAATCTAAGCATCTACCTTAAGAAACTAGAGAAAGACCAAATACCAACTCAGAGCAAACAAAAGGAAGGAAATAATAAAGGGCAGAAATCAATGAATTTGAAAACAGAAGAACAGGGAAAAATCAATGGAACCAAAAGCTGTTTTATTAAATATGAAATTGATAAACCTTTAGCCAATCTAACCAAGAAGAAAGGTAAAAATTATTGATTTCAGGAATGAAAGAGGGAACATTACTGTAGACCCCACAGGCATTAAAAAAATAAAAAACAAAAACCCCACAACACTAAGGGAATAATATGAAAAATGCTATGCTCATACATTTGACACCTAAGGTGAAATTGACAAATTCTTGAAAGACACAAGTTATCAAAGCTTAATAAAAAAAATAGATAAATGAAAGAGTCCTATGTTTATTAAAGAAATTAAAATGGTACTTAAGAGCCTTCCAATGAACAATTAACAAAAAATTCATGCCCAAATAGTGCCAGTAGTTAATGCAATGAAATAGTTGAGGATGAAATAATATCATTTCTACATGATGTCATACAGAAAACAGAAGAAGGAAAAACATCATAACCCATTTTATGAGTTCAACATTACCCTAATTCTAAAACTAGACAAAGACATTACAAGAAAGGAAAACTGGAGACCATGGTCTCTCATGAACATAGATGCAAAAACCATCAACAAAATACTAAAAAATCAAATATTGCAATTCATAAAAGGGATAACACATCACAACCTAGTGGGGCTTATCTCTGGAATGCAGATCTGGTTTACCACATTAAAAAACAAAAGAAAAAATTGTGATTATCTCAATAGATGCAGGAAAAGCACTGAACAAAATTAAACATCCATTCATAATAAAGACTCTAAGCTTGGATAAGAAGAAAACTTACATAACTTGATAAAGAACACTACAGGACACTTACATAAACCCTACATTAAATCATATTTAATGGTGAAAAACTGAAAGTTTTCACCCCCATATCAGGAATATGGCAAAAAATGTCCTCTCTCACCATTCATATTCAACACTGTACTGGAAGTTAAAGCCAGTAAGTCAAGAAAGGAAAAAAGAAAGTATAGAGACTGGAAAGAAAGAAAATTGTCTATAGTCAGAGATCCCAAGATTTCTTATGAAGAAAATACCAAAGAATCTACCCCCTCAAAACGAAACAAAAAACCCAACTTTTTAAAACTGCAATTGATTTTTTTCAGGATACAGGTCAATAAACAAAACAATTATATTTCTGTATACCAACAGTGAATAATTGGAATTTAAAATAAAAAATTACTACTCATGAGAGCACCAAAAACTAAAAAAATACTTATGTATAAATTTAACAAATTCAGGTTCTTTATGCTGAAAACTAGAAAACATTCATGAAAGAAGACCTAAATAAATAGAGATATACCATGTTTATGTAAAAGATGTGATACTGTAAAAATGTCCATTTCCCCGATTTGGCTTATAGTTGCAATGTAATTGCAATCAAAACTCTGTAGGCTTTGTATATCTGTAAGATAGATGAAGAATAGTACCAGCATAGAAAATGTTGAGTGACCAGGGCCAGATGGCTTCCCAGGGGAATTCTACCAAACATTTAAAGAAGAATTAATACCTATTCTTCTGAAACTGTTCCAAAAAATAGAAATGGAAGGAAAACTTCCAAATTCATTCTTTGAGGCCAGCATTACCTTGATCCCAAAACCAGACAAAGACTCCCTCAAAAAGGAGACTTACAGACCAATATCCCTGATGAACACGGATGCAAAAATTCTCACCAAAATACTAGCCAATAGGATCCAACAGTACATTAAAAGGATTACTCACCACGACCAACTGGGATTTATTCCTGGGCTGCAAGGTTGGTTCAACACCCACAAATCAATCGACATGATACAATACGTTAATAAAAGAAAGAACAAGAACCATATGATCCTCTCAATAGATGCAGAAAAAGCATTTGACAAAGTACAGCATCCTTTCTTGATCAAAACTCTTCAGAGTATAGGCATAGAGGGTACATACCTCAATATCATAAAAGCCATCTATGAAAAACTCACAGTAAATATCATACTCAATGGGAAAACCTGAGAGCTTTCCCCCTAAGGTCAGGAACAAGGCAGGGATGTCCACTATCACCACTGCTGTTCAACATAGTACTAGAAGGCCTAGTCTCAGCAACCAGACAACAAAAAGAAATAAAAGGCATCCAAATCGGCAAAGAAGAAGTGAAACTCTCATTTCTTGCAGATGATATGATACTTTATGTGGAAAACCCAAAAGACTCCACCCCAAAACTGCTAGAACTCATACAGGAATTCAGTAAAGTGGCAGGATATAAAATCAATGCACAGAAATCAGTGGCATTTCTATACACCAACAACAAGACAGAAGAAAGAGAAATTAAGGAGTTGATCCCATTTACAATTGCACCCAAAACCATAAGATACCTAGGAATAAATCTAACCAAAAAGGCAAAGAATCTGTACTCAGAAAACTATAAAATACTCATGAAAGAAATTGAGGAAGACACAAAGAAATGGAAAAACATTCCATGCTCATGGATTGGAAGAACAAATATTGTGAAAATGTCTATGCTACCTAGAGCAATGTACACATTCAATGCAATCCCCATCAAAATACCATCCACTTTTTTCAAAGAAATGGAACAAATAATCCTAAAATTTGTATGGAACCAGAAAAGACCTCGAATATCCAGAGGAATGTTGAAAAAGAAAAGCAAAGCTGGTGGCATCACAATTCCAGACTTCAAGCTCTATTACAAAGCTATAGTCATCAAGACAGTATGGTACTGGCACAAAAACAGACACATAGGTCAATGGAACAGAACAGAGAGCCCAGAAATGGACCCTCAACTCTATGGTCAACTCATCTTCGACAAAGCAGGAAAGAATGTCCAATGGAAAAAAGACAGTCTCTTCAACAAATGGTGTTGGGAAAATTGGACAGCCACATGCAGAAGAATGAAACTGGACCACTGCCTTACACCACACACAAAAATAGACTCCAAATGGTTGAAAGACCTAAATGTGAGACAGGAATCCATCAAAGTCCTAGAGGAGAACACAGGCAGCAATCTCTTCAACCTCAGCCGCCGCAACTTCTTCCTAGAAACATCGCCAAAGGCAAGGGAAGCAAGGGCAAAAATGAACTATTGGGCCATCATCAAGATAAAAAGCTTTTGCACAGCAAAAGAAACAGTCAACAAAACCAAAAGACAACCAACAGAATGGGAGGAGATATTTGCAAATGACATTTCAGATAAAGGGCTAGTATCTAGGGTGCCTGCGTGGCTCAGTTGGTTAAGCGACTGCCTTCAGCTCGGGTCATGATCCTGGAGTCCTGGGATCAAGTCCCTCATCGGGGTCCCAGCTCAACGGGGAGCCTGCTTCTCCCTCTAACCCTCTCCCCTCTCATGCTGTTTCTCTCTCTCTCTCAAATAAATAAATAAATAAATAAATAGATGAATGAATGAATGAATGAATGAATTAAAAGGCTAGTATCCAAAATCTCTGAAGAACTTCTGTAACTCAACACCCAAAGAACAAATGATCCAATCAAGAAATGGGCAGAAGACATGAACAGACATTTTTCTAAAGAAGACATCCAAATGGCCAACAGACACATGAAAAAGTGCTCAATATCACTCAGCATCAGGGAAATCCAAATCAAAACCTCAATGAGATACCACCCACACCAGTCAGAATGGCTAAAATTAACAAGTCAGGAAACGATAGATGTTGGCGGGGATGCGGAGAAAGGGGAACCCTCCTACACAGTTGGTAGGAATGCAAGCTGGTGTAGCCACTCTGGAAAAAAGTATGGAGGTTCTTCAGAAAGTTGAAAATAGAGCTATCATACGATCCAGCAATTGCACTACTGGGTATTTACCCCAAAGATACAAATGTAGTGATCCGAAGGGGTACGTGCACCCCGATGTTTATAGCAGCAATGTCCACAATAGCCAAACTGTGGAAAGAGCCAAGATGTCCACTGACAGATGAATGGGTAAGAAGATGTGGTTTATATCTACAATGGAATATTATGCAGCCATCAAAAGGAATGAAATCTTGCCATTTCCAATGACGTGGATGGAACTGGAGAGTGTTACGCTGAGTGAAATAAGTCAGTCAGAGAAAGACATGTATCATAAGACCTCACTGAATGAGGAATTCTTAATCTCAGGAAACAAACTGAGGGTTGCTGGAATGGTGGCAGGTGGGAGGGATAGGGCGGCTGGGTGATAGACATTGGGGAGGGTATGTGCTATGGTGAGTGCTGTGAATTGTGCAAGACTGTTGAATCACAGATCTGTACCTCTGAAAGAAATAATACATTATATGTTAGAAGAAGAAGAAGAAGGAGGAGGAGGAGGAGGAGAAGAAGAAGATAGCAGGAGGGGAAGAATGAAGGGGGGGAAATCAGAGGGGGAGATGAACCATGAGACACGATGGACTCTGAAAAACAAAGTGAGGGTTCTGGAGGGGAGGGGGGTGGGAGGATGGGTTAGTCTGGTGATGGGTATTAAAGAGGGCACGTTCTGCATGGAGCACTGGGTGTTATATGTAAACAATGAATCATGGAACACTACATCAAAAACTAATGATGTAATGTATGGTGATTAACATAACATAATAAAAAAAAATAGAATAAGCTTCCCTATAAAAGCAGCACCTTTGTGACATTTTTAACTTTAGTATTCCTCTCCTTCTTCCCCCTCCCCTTCAACAGAAACCACACCAACCTCCTCATAATCCTTCTCAAGGGCACCCATGTCCTCATGGGCCTCAGAAAACTCTCCTTCCTCCATGCCCTCACCCACATATCAGTGAACAAAGGCATGTTTGGCATACATCAGATCAAACTTGTGGTCCAGGTGACCCCAGGCCTCAGCAATGGCTGTGGTGCTGCTCAACATGCACACAGCTCGCTATACTTTGGCCAGTTCTCCACCAGGTACCACAGTGGGAGGCTGGTAATTAATACCAACTTTGAAGCCAGTGGGGCACCAGTCCACAAACGATGATATGCTTGGTCCTGATGGTGGCAATGACAGCATTGACATCTTTGGGAACCATGTCATGACGGTACCACAGGCAGCAAGGCCTGTACTTACCATGGTGAAGGTCACATTTCACCATTGGTTGGCTGGCTCAAAGCACACATTGGTGATCTCTGCTACAGAAAGCTGTTCTGGTAGGCTTTCTCAGCAGAGATGACAGGAGCAAATATGATGAGAGGAAAGTGGATGTGGGGATAGAGCATCAGGTGGTCTGGAATTCTGTCAGATCAACTTTCGGGGTTCCATCAAATCTTAGGGAAGCAGTGATGGAGGACACAATTTGACCTATCAACCTATTCAGGTTAGTGTAGGTTAGGCGTTCAATATTAAGGTTTCTACGACAGATGTCATAGATGGCCTCATTGTCTACCATGAAGGCACAATCTGAGTGCTCCTGGGTGGTGTGGGTAGGGAGGATGGAGTTTTAGGGCTCAGCTACAGCTGTGGAAACCTGGGGGGCTGGGTAAATGGAAAACTCCACCTTGGACTTCTTGCCAACAGAGAGAAGTTCCATCAGCAGAGAGGTGAACCCGGAATCCGTCTCCCCTCTAAAACTGTGGAAAACCAAGAAGCCCTGAAGACCTGTGCACTAGTCAGGCAGTTTCTGAATGCAGTCCAAGACAAAGTCAATGATCTCCTTGCCAGTGGTGTAGTGTCCTTGGGCATAGTTATTGGCAGCATCTTCCTTGCCTGTGATGAGCTGCTCAGGGTGGAAAAGCTATCAGTAGGTGCCAGTGTGAACTTCATCAATGACTATGAGTTCCAGGTCCACAAACACTGCCCTGGGCACATGCTTGCCAGCATCTATCTCACTGAAGAAGATGTTGAAGGAGTCATCTCCTCCCTCAATGGTCTTATCACTTGGCATCTGACCATCGGGCTGGATGCCATGTTCTAGGCAACAGAGCTCTCAGCAGGCATTGCCAGTCTGGACCCCAGCCCGGCCAACATGGATGGACATGCATTCATGCATGGCTGCTGCTTTGTGGCTGCTGAGCAGATGGTGGAGAAGAAGAGGAAAGTTTGTTGCTTCTTACAGTGGGACTCTTAGGTGGTTGATGTAAGAGAACCTAGCAGAGAGTTTTTAAGTATAACTCCCAAAGCAGGATCCATAAAAGAAAAATTTAATATCAAAATTAAAAACTTTTGCTCTGCAAAAGACAATATTATGGAACTGAAAGGACAAACCACACAATGGGAGAAAATATTTTAAATCACATACCTCACAAAGGACTGCTATCTAAAATATATAAAGAACTCTCAATTTCAACAATAAGTAAACAAAAAATCAATTTAAAAAATGAGCAGAACAACTGAACACTTTACCAAAGAAGATATGAGATGGCAAATAAACACATAAAAAGATGTTCTACATCATTAGAGATAAGGAAAATGTAAATTAAAGACACAATGAGATGCTATTACACATCTAATGGAATAGCTAAGAACAAAAACAAAAGATAAACTAACAATACAAATTGCTTGCAAAGATTCAAAGCAACTGAAACACACATTGCTGATAGACCTGGAAAATGGCATAGTCACTGTGGAAGAGTTTGGTTGTTTCACATAATGTTAAACATACACTTAACATTTGTCCCAGCAACTGCACTCCTATGTATTTACTGAGTGAAATAAAAACTTATGTTCACACAAAACCTGTATGCAAATGTTTATATTAGCTTTATTTATAATTGTCAAAAACTGAAAGCAATCCAGGTGTCTGTCCTTCCACAGGTGAACAGATAAAAAAATCTGGTACATCCATGCACTAGAATATCATTCAGCAATAAAAAGACAAGAACAACTAATTCATCCAACAACATGAATGAATCGTAAGTGCATTTTGTTAAGTGAAAAAGTGAGACCCAAGACTACACATTGAATTATTCCATTTATATTATGTTCTCAAAAGCAAAATTACAGAGAACTCAAAAAGATCAATCATTACTAGGGGTTGGGAGGGTGGTTAACTACAAAGGGGCAGCACAAGGAATTTTTGGATCAGTGGAATTGTTTTGTATGATATTGTGGTTGTAGATATATGGCTGTATGCATTTGTCAAGTCCCGAAGAACTATACACCACAAGAGTGAGTCTACTACCTGCAAATTTAGAAAATGAACCCAAGATGCCAGGGAGACCCAAGATAAAATGTAGACTATCACAAATGAATCTAACCATGTTACAAATAAATGACCTAGCTACACTGAATGGGGTAAGACAACAGAAACTGACCTAAGTAACTTTGCAAAAGGATGTTTTCACTGGATACTGGTAAGGCTAAAGACAAAAAGAAATGTACATCAATAATGTGCTCTAATTGTGGTACATCCACACAGTAGAATATCATTCAGCAATAAAAAGACATGAAATGATTGATTGATCTAACAACATAAATGAATCTTAAAGGCATTTTGTTAAGTGAAATGAGACCCAAATGACTATGCATTGAATTTGTTTCTCTCAGGCATATGGGTGAGCAATTCTGAAAATATTTTACATGTAAAACAAATAAGTAAATACATTGTAAATAATGAAAGGCAGGTTTCTCATGGTTGGAGAAAAGTTATAAGCAACCTGGGAATGCTAGAATAAACCCACTGGTACTAGACTGGACTTGAAAGTATTAGTATGAAGTCATATTTTTGTTTATTTTATTTTATAGGTTTATTTATTTATTTTAGAGAGAGCATGAGCAGGAGCAGCAAGGGGAGAGAGGATCTCAAGCAGATTCCTTGCTAAGTGCAGAGCCCAATGCGGGGCTCAATTTCATGACCCTGAGATCATAACCTGAGTTGAAACCAAGAATCAGATACTTAACCAACTGCACCACCAAGGTGCCCTAAGAACTCATATTTTTAAAAAAGCGTGTGTGTGTATGTATCAGTAAAATTAAAACTTATGTTCATACAAGAACCTGCATATAAACATTTATAGATGTTTTATTTGGGACACCTGGGTGGCTCAGTTGGTTAAGCATCTGCCTTTGGCTCAGGTCATGATCCCAGGGTCCTGGGATGGAGCCCCACATTGGGCTCCCAGCTCAGCGGGGAGCCTGCTTCTCCCTCTGCCTGCTGCTCCCCTTGCTTGTGCTCTCTCTCTGACAAATAAATAAATAAAATCTTTAAAAAAAAGTTTTATTCCTAATCAGTAAAAGCTGGAAACCCAGGAGTCCTTCAACAAGTGAATCTAGCTAGCTAGCTAGCTATCTAAATGTAGGGGTGTGTGTGCGCATATGCATAGGTTAGTTAGTACATACCTATATATTTTCTAGCTCTGTCTAGAAGCAGAGACAAACCAGTAGCAATGAGTGCACTTAGTGCCCAGATCTTGGTTTTAAATGACATTCTCCAATAAAAGCAACCAGACTCCTTGGAAAAATCCAAGGGGTAAGCAGAGAAAATATAAGATGAATATCTTATTATGCCAGAAATTAAGGAAGTGCTAAAATTAAAAAAAAAAAAAAAAGTGGAGTCATGTCAAAAGGACACAGCAAGCCAACCTGGAAGAGCTCCCAATGGCTGAAAGATGGAACCATTTCAGCAAAATGATAGTATTAGATTTATAACATGAGAAAATAAAATAAATATCCAAGGGTCCATACTGATACAAATAAATTACTAAATAAATAAATAGGAGAAGAAAGGGTAACTTTTCTTTACAGAAGAATTCCAGTCGATATATGTAAAAGGAATAAGATAAATAGAAAATCACCATGAGAACACCATAGTAATAATTGCTGCAGGTGAGATCCTCCTGTGAATGCTAAAATTAGTAGGTGAAGCAAGATTTAAGGTAAAACAAGATTTTTGCATAGCTTCAAAGTATCTCCCCTCCCAAATATTTATGAGTTTTATTTTATTTTTTAAAGATTTTATTGAGGGGCACCTGGGTGGCTCAGTCGTTAAGCGTCTGCCTTCGGCTCAGGTCATGATCCCACAGCCCTGGGATCAAGCCCCGCATTGGGCTCCCTGCTCTGCGGGAAGCCTGCTTCTCCCTCTCCCACTCCCCCTGCTTGTGTTTCCTCTCTCGCTGTCTCTCTCTGTCAAATAAATAAATAAAATCTTAAAAAAAATAAAGATTTTATTTATTTGACAGAGAGAGAGAGAGTACAAGCAGGGGGACTGGCAGGTAGAGGGAGAGGGAGAAGCTTGGAGTCAATGTGGGACTCAATCCCAGGACCCTGAGATCATGACCTGAGCCGAAGGCAGACGATTAACCAACTGAGCCACTCAGGCACCCTATTTATGAGTTTTAAAGGGAAAAACAGTAATATTATATTTAAGAAACCTGTCAGACATCACCTTAACTAAGTGATCAGGATTAACATGGTATCACCAGTAATAAGACAAATTAACATCATTTAGCCACTGATATTATCCACTGAAAAGGGAATAGAAGGGAACGTACCTCTCTGGTAGCATTCCCTAAAATCCATAACTTCAGCCTAATCATTAGAAAACATCAGACAAACCCAAATAGGGAGACATTCTACACAATACCCGCTGAATACTCCTCAAAAGTGTCAAAATAAAAAAAAAGAGGAATGACTGAAAACTGTCACAGATTGGAGGGGACAAAGGAAATCCAACAGCTAAATATTATGCTCAAACATCAAGAAAAAGGACATTAGTGGAAAAACAAGGAGAATCTAAATAAAGTCTATAGTTAATAGTATTGTGTCAATGTTAATTTCTTGTTTTTGACAGTTGCACCATGGTCATGTAGAGAAAGCTCGATGGAAGGTAGACAGGAACCCTCTGTACTATGTTTGTAACTCCTCTGTAAGTCTAAATTTTTCCAAACTAAAGTGTTAAAAATGAATTTAAAATTGTATCTCTATATTTATCTAGCTGATACATTGTTTGGTATATATAGATTTATAAATCTTCACGGTTTTCAAAAATTCTACCTTTATCATTATAGAACATCCTTGTTCATCCTTTCACCCTTTTTCATCCTATTTCATCCTAATTACTCTTATATTCCACCTTATCTGGTTTTAACAATTGCTGTCATTAGCCTTCAGTTGTTTTTACCTCCCTTTTCCTCCCAAGTATTCTTTATTACTTTAAATGTAATAAGGTAATATTTTTAAAATTATAAAATTATTATAAAAGAAAACAAAAAACATATAGGGCTTTGTTTTTTAAACCCAATCTGGGTATTATCTATCTCCCACTAGGATAATTTTGCTTATTCATAGTTGGGGTAAAAACTGATGTACTTAATTTTATTCCTTCCAAGTTTAGATATACTCTTTGTATATTTGTCATTTTCTCTTTTTACTTTTCATTATTAGTTTTAATTTGTTCAGATTACCATTTATTCTTTTCTATTAATTTGTAAGTTCTATCAGACACTTTTGTTGCACTTTGCTGATACTCATGATCAAACATATTTCTCTATACTGTTCTGTAGAAAACCAGCTCCTTCTACTAACAATGTGCTCATCTCCACCACTGTCCTCCTCAATATGAAGAGACTCAAAATAAGTTTTACTTCTTTACCTCCTCCTTCCAGAATGGAAGGTCAAATTAGAGTGCTTTTATTCCCACATTTAAAATCTTAGGTTTTGCTGAGATAATTTAATATTTTAGTTCCAGATTTTAATTATATGTTCTCTCATAGTATGTCTTTTTCATTTAGAAATCCTTATTTGGTAGTTATATTAGAAACATTACCTGTCAATCTGTTATTCCCCATTGAAATTACACTATACCCATGGCATGGTTCACTGCTCACCACTCGTCTTTCTTCTTCATCTTCTGTTATTGTAAGTCTCTGCTCTGTTCATTTGGCTGGAATTCTTCTTCAAATATTTTCTTCAGATTGGTATGCAGGTGGTATATACTCAGAATTCCTGAATTTGTGCAAATATTTTCCTTTCACCCTGATAAGTAAATTACATCATGGCTGGGGATAGAATCCCTGGATTGCATTTTTTCTCTGTTCTACAGACATTATAGAACTATCTCTGTCTTCCAGTCCAATTCTCTCTGATTCTTTTTCCATTGTAAGAAATTTGTTCTCTTTAGAAGTTTGTACGATTTTCTCATTATCCTTGAAGTTCATGAATTTTCCCACAATGTGCCTGAGTGTATCTATCCTTCATCATCAATTCTGCCTGAAATTTGGCATTCTAGATTCAGACTTTGGATTATGGTCTGTCTTCAGCTCAGGGATTTTTTCCCCTATTATTTACTTAATTACTACTTCTCCATGCATTCCTTTTTTCTTCTTCTAGAACTCATTGTTTTCATGTTAGGGCTTCTGGTTCTGTACTCTGAGTCCTTATCTTTTCCCTTTCTGCATGTTTGCTCTATATGAGATATTCCTTCCACTTAATCTTCTAGACTACTGATTTGATTATCTATAGTGTCTCTCAACTCAGTTCATCTTACTACTTTTAATTAATATCTTACTCCTACAAATTCATTTCACTGCTGTAATTAAACTTCTCTAATTGCTATATATTTTGGGGGCAAGCATCGTGTGACTCACCCAGCAATACTATTTAACTAGGACTTCCTGTTTTCGATTTTTGGCTTGTCTTGGATCCCTCTGTTTATTGAGTCTCCCTAAATGTATTGTGAGCTTTCTTTGTCTACTCTTTGGAACTCAGATCCAGCTGGGGACCTTAAGTCATAGCAATCTCAAGACTAATGGTCTAGTGGAATATCACAAAGCAAGTGGTCAGTCTCTGGCTAAAGTGTCAAAATGGGACCTTTCTTCTCTCTGATCAACTCAGCTCAAAGGCTAGAGCTCCTCAGCCTCAAGGAGCCCTCAGCCATCCTGGTCAGGGAGATGGGTAAGTCCTTCCAGAAATACTCACATAAGCGGGTGCTGTCCTTCCTTGAGAGGATATAAAAATTTCTAAGGGTCAGAGCTCTTTTCTGATTCTCAACTCATGACTCCCTCATCACCAGTTCTCAGGCCCTTATTAAGCCTAGGAAAGAAAAACTCCTACTCATGCACTGCAATTAGCCTGCTAGATAGAACCTGAACCTGGTTCACATCCACTAGTCTCCATCTATCCACTGGCCCTGATAGTCTGATTCCCAAAGGAGGATACTAGGGGACAAATTGGAGGAAGAGGGGCCAGCCAAAACTCCCTACAGACATCACCTTTAAGAATTACCTCTCAGTTTCATGCACAATCCACAAACACACCAGGCCATTCCTCTATGCTCAGCTTGTCCCAGTGGGACATCACATTCCCAGACAAGGAGGCCTTAACTTCTCAGAACTCACCTATTCTGGAGAGGTGAACTGGACAAAAAAGTTATCTTTCTAGATATCATTATTCATTATTATTAATCACTGCCCTGATAGTGATGGCAAATAGGTTTAATCTTGTTTGTCAACTCCAATTCATTCATGGCCCACAAATATTTACTGAGCACAAAGAAGGTCCCATGTTCTGTCCTAGGTACTAAAGATACATCAGTGAATCCTGAGTCCTTTGGTAACTCCTGTCAGCTTTTGAGACAGAGTCTGAGCTGAGAAATGGGGTGCTACAGTTAATTAATGGCATTTGGCGTGAACAGAGGACTTGAACATGGTGGCATACGTGTCAAGTATTTGCTATCCCTGCCTTAGAATAACCCTCATTTTACTTCTGGGTTGGAGTAGACTATGTCATTCTATTTTACTTCGAGATTCTCTTTTTTGTTACATGCTGAAATTTTTCTGACTCAGGGATATTTAACAAATTTTGTACTAAATTTGGATCTACAAACCTTCTAGCCTCCTTCATATTGGTTGGTACGTGTCTTATCTTTTCATTCCTACAACTACAGAAGTACTTTCTAGAGGATTTTAGCCCCTTTTCCTTAAGCACAACTTGGCAGAAGCTATAAGGGACAATATATTACAGCTCTTTGGCAATGCCAGTTTCCATAAATATCATTTTAAAGCTAAAAAGTAGTAATTTCCTGTTCTTAAAGGAGAAAGCCACTCCTCTCCCATTAAGTATTTTGAATCATTATGTTGTTGAACTGGACAGTGAAGGTCTCCTTAAATCTTATACTCTAGGCACTTCTCTTGTCTCACCTAAGTCCAAGCCCAGTGTAATTGTCATTCCTTTGTAAGTAACTGTTCTTTTCTCTCTGGCTATATTAAAGATTCTCTCTTCTTCTTAGGAATTCTGTAGTTTTACCATAATGTGTCTAAACATAGATTTATTTTTTTAAATATTTTATTTATTTGACAGAGAGAGACACAGTGAGAGAGGGAGCACAAGCAGGGGGAGTGGGAGAGGGAGAAGCAGGCTTCCCGCTAAGCAGGGAGCCCCATGCAGGGCTCAATCCCAGGACCCTGGGATCATGACCCGAGCCGAAGGCAGACACTTAACGACTGAGCTACCCAGGCGCCCCCTAAACATAGATTAATTTTTCTTAATATCATAATTCTTGTCTCTAATCAATGCAGGAAAGTTCTCATCTATTATCTCTTTAAATATTGCTGCTTCTCCATTAGCTCAGTTCTCTCCTTCTAGGACTCTGATTTAATGCATTTACTTCACCTCTTTTCCTCTCTGCACTGCATTCTGGATAATTTTTCAGAATCAACTTCCAGTTCATCAATTCTTTTTAACCTCAATTACTATATTTCTATTTCTGGAGGTTCTACTTGGTTCTCTTTAGAACATGCCTCTTTCTTGGTCTTTTCTTTGATAGTCACAAATTAAATTTCCTCTTTCATTTCTTTAAATATTTAGGCACGCTTATTTTATATATTTTGTGTCCAATAATTAGGAAATCTGGTCTTTGTGGTCTTGATTTTGTTGTTTTTAGATTGAGTGAGGAACCTCTCACTCATGTTGCATTGTTTTCTCCTAAGAGTTTTATTTTTGTTTGCGTTTATTGAATTTTGTATGGGGAATTACTTGAGGATTAGGTTTAAGGTGAGTTCTTCAACAGAGTGTCTTAAAGCACCACCAACCAGAGAGCACTTCCAATTAAATGCTTAGTTTGGATTTTTGGCTCACACATGTAATGTACATTTTAGCCCATGAAAGGGCCAATATGTAACCATACATATTCCCAAAGAAGACATCATTTTCTCTTCATTTAGAACTAAGGAAAGTTTCCTTTCCATCTCCCTTGGTACAGCAAGTTAGCCCCACCCCACAATTTGTTTTTTTTGCTGAGTGCCGTTCTTTGGGAGACACAGATTTAGGCAGAGAGCTGTGATCTGACTTCCTATCTTGTGCTGACCTTAAGTTTTGTCTCTGATTCCACATCAGCCCTTGAAAGTTGAAGCTCTAATTTTATCATTTTCTCCTAAATAAAGAGGAATTTTAAGTGATATTCATTAAAAATGACTGGCTGACAGTTTGTATTTTTGAGAAAGTTTGTCTGTTTAATATAATGCGCTGTCCAATTTGACAGAAGTGGTCCCTTATTAGAGATATGATTTATTCTTAGATAAATCACTGATTTATGGCTCACTGGGGTATATATTTAATACTGTCAAAAAATGAAAGGACACCCCAAACTATCTGCAGTGCCACAGCTACTCATTCTAAAAAGGATCTGAGGCAGCTGAGACCCCTGGGTGTTAAATGTAATCTTTGCCTGGGATAAAAGCACAGAGAATTGCTGATCTTTATAAAAAGATCTGTCTCTACCCACTGCCTTCCTCCTCTCTCTTCTACCACAGTGCAGTTCATCGTCAGAAAGCTGAGAATTGAAAATTAAGGGGAAAAATAGGTTATGTTTGTGTCATTTAAAAAATCTGCAGCCAGACAGGACTCTTTTTTAATGCTTGCCAGAGGAAAGTTCATCACTAAAACAAATATAGCTTCTTGATGGTAATGGATAAATTTGACTAGAGAAATAATGGAAAACCTATAGAAAAACAGGAAATATGTTTCCCCAATCTTACTCTTATCATCAATTGAATGAAATGTAGTATTGGCTGCCAAAAGTAACTACATAAAAAACTCATGTAGCACCAATTCCCAATTCTGAGTCAGAACTTATGCCTTTATTTTCACTCTGAGATCTCATCTACTGTTATCTGTATGGATTCTATGCTGATGACATCTAGATCTACAGCTTCTACCCTAACCTCTCCCCTTCACAGAACACCCTCATTTTAAGGCCTCTTAATACTTCCCACTTGGATACTGAACTGCCACACCAAATTTAGTGGGACCAAAACAAAGCCTTACCCTTTTCCTTCATTTTCTTTTGAACCGAATTTCCTTCCAACCTTACCATTTTACTCAAGGAACTCATCTGGTCTCCCAGTTGAAAAAAATTGAAAACATCTTTCACTTTAATCTTTTCACTCAGCCTCTGTGACCATTTTGTCACAAAATTACAACATTCCCTATCTGAAACACTCCTTGGATGTACCCTTACTCCCCGTTCCCACTGCTGGCAGCCTAGCTAAGCTTGCACTACTTGAGGCCTCCATTAAAAGACTTCTTTGTGAAATGGAACAAATAATCCTAAAATTTGTATGGAACCAGAAAAGACCCCAAATAGCCAGAGGAATGTTAAAAAAGAAAAGCAAAGCTGGTGGTATCACAATTCTGGACTTCAAGCTCTATTACAAAGCTATAGTCATCAAGACAGTACTGGCACAAAAACAGACACACAGATCAATGGAACAGAACAGAGAGCCCAGAAATGGACCCTCAACTCTATGGTCAACTCATCTTCGACAAAGCAGGAAAGAATGTCCAATGGAAAAAAGACAGTCTCTTCAACAAATGGTGTTGGGAAAATTGGACAGCCACATGCAGAGGAATGAAACTGGACCACTGCCTTACACCACACACAAAAATAGACTCCAAATGGTTGAAAGACCTAAATGTGAGACAGGAATCCATCAAAATCCTAGAGGAGAACACAGGCAGCAACCTCTTCAACCTCAGCCGCAGCAACTTCTTCCTAGAAACATCGCCAAAAGCAAGGGAAGCAAGGGCAAAAATGAGCTATTGGGACTCATCAATATAAAAAGCTTTTGCACAGCAAAAGAAAGTCAACAAAACCAAAAGACAACCAACAGAATGGGAGAAGATATTTGCAAATGACATATCAGATAAAGGGCTAGTATCCAAAATCTGTAAAGAACTTATTAAACTCAACACCCAAAGAACAAATGATCCAATCAAGAAATGAGCAGAAGACATGAACAGACATTTTTCCAAGGAAGACATCCAAATGGCCAACAGACACATCAAAAAGTGCTCAACATTGCTCGGCATCAGGGAACTACAAATCAAAACCTCAATGAGATACCACCTCACATCAGTCAGAATGGCTAAAATTAACAAGTCAGGAAATGACAGATGTTGGCAAGGATGAAGAGAAAGGGGAACACTCCTACACTGTTGGTGGGAATGCAAGCTGGTGCAGCCACGCTGGAAAACGGTATGGAGGTTCTTCAAAAAGTTGAAAATAGAGCTACCCTATGACCCAGCAATTGCACTACTGGGTATTTACCCCAAAGATACAAGTGTAGTGATCTGAAGGGGCACATACACCCCAATGTTTATAGCAGCAATGTCCACAATAGCCAAACTATGGACCAAGCCTAGATGTCCATCAACAGATGAATGGATAAAGAAGATGTGGTATATATATACAATGGAGTATTATGCGGCCATCAAAAAAAAAAAAGAAATCTTGCCATTTGCAACGACATGGATAGAACTAGAGGGTGTTATGCTATGCGAAATAAGTCAATCAGAGAAAGTCATGTATCATATGATCTCACTGATATGAGGAATTCTTAATCTCAGGAAACAAACTGAGGGTTGCTGGAGTGGTGGGGGGTGGCAGGGATGGGGTGCCTGGGTGATAGACATTGGGGAGGGTATGTGCTATGGTGAGCGTTGTGAATTGTGTAAGACTGTTGAATCACAGACCTGTACCTCTGAAACAAATAATACATTATATGTTAAAAAAAAAAAAAAAGAAGATAGTAGGAAGGGAAAAATGAAGGGGGGAAATCGGAGGGGAAGACGAACCATGAGAGACTATGGACTCTGAGAAACAAACTGAGGGTTCTAGAGGGGAGGGGGGCTGGGGGGATGGGTTAGCCTGGTGATGAGTATTAAAGAGGGCACGTATTGAATGGAGCACTGGGTGTTATATGCAAACAATGAATCATGGAACACTACATCAAAAATTAATGATGTAATGTATGGTGATTAACATAACATAATAAAATAAAATTTAAAAATAAAAAAATTTTAAAAGACTTCTTTGTGGCACTCCCTGCCTCCTCCCAGTCCTTTCTCTCTGCATTTCAGTTCATCCTTCTGACTTTAACTTCAAGAACCACACTAAAGAGTGTCTGCCTTCTTGCTCCAACATTATAACCTATTTTCTCCAATATTACACTTATTGCCACCCCTGCCTTTTTGTTCATTTTGCTTTCCTTCCTGGGAATGTCCACCTTCCCCTTCCCCAATATCTGCTTACCCAAATCCAGGTCATTCTTCAAATCCATATATGTAAATTTAGTTAAAAATAAGTATCATGTATTTTAAAATACAACAATGAATTAATTGACAGAATGATCTAATCCAGTTACTCCCCTTCCCCAACCGTGCTCCAGACCCAAACCAGTATATCTAAATATTATAAAAGCATCATCCCTCCCTCGGAGGCTAGGCAGAGTCCTATTAATTTTAACTGAGTTCTGTCTTCCTTTAAAGATGATCCAATTGTGTCTCTCACAGACTTTCTCTCTGTTATTATACTGGTGCCAGACATGACATAATGATCCTATTTTACAATGTATAATGATCACAATTTTTCAGAGACCCTAGCATACAAGGTAAGACAGGGACTGGCTTCCATCTTCTAGGCTCTGGAAGAAAATCACAGACACTATAATCTGCAGAGTAAGGGTTCCTGTCACTTTGAGTGTTCTTTGGTCTCCCCACATTTTCTCTCCTCATGAATGTGGAGCATTGTCTTCTGGTTTTATGGGGGCTTGACATGATACCTTCTTTGTGACATGATGGAATATATATTCTGAGTCACCGAGAGACAAAATAACTTATTTTCCCAAAAGATATCCCCTTACTTCTATCTTAAATCCCTCTGGTGGACAACTGGCATGAATATCCCTACCATAGATATGAAGTAAATTCTGCTTTGGAGAAGCCTCATGGGTTCCTGGACCTGTGCCAAAAGTCTCTGCTGTGCAGTCCTAGAATTTCAACAGTATTCTCTGTTGAGAAACCAACACAAGAAGTCTAAGCCCAAAAGAGGCTAATTTTTTATATCATCTGCTGAGAATCGTGGAGAATATAGTCTTAAAAACTGTAATAGCTTTCCATACTTGTTACAGTGTTTTATACAAACTGAAAAAAAAAATGCTATATTTATTTGAACTCAGCAGCTTGTAATTTCATTTCAGACAAAAACTCTAATAAATACATTTGGAGTAACTGGCTTAATAAACAAATTTAAGTTTATAAGTATGGTAATTTTATGAAAACCACAAGTTTTAGGCATACAAAACTTGTAATATATAATCATTCATAAATTAGCCATCTGACTCCAGTGGTATTAAAGAGTATATTAATAGTTGTTAATTATCTTACATTTCCAGTTGAAACAAATAATTTTCAATCTTTTGGCTTTTGGCTATAGAAGTTCTGGAAAATGTTTCTCTCCAAAGAAAAGGTATCTTGGGTTGGAGACTTCAGCTCTTCATTGTGTAGGATAATCATCACTGGAGACATAAGGTAGTGGTTGGAGTACATATCATGCATAAGCATCCTTAGTCAAAGTCAGAATCAAGGTTTGAGTAAGCTGATTTTGCTCTGCCCAAACCCTCCCAACATGACACAAAAACCATGCTCTTCATCACTATCTTTACCACAAAATTAACTCTACAAACATACTGTGCTTTCAATAATTTTGATGAAAATTCCCAGAACATGGTTGCACAGTATGTGGCATTTCCCTGGAAAAATCCCCTTCTCTTATGTCTCTGCTGGGGGGAGGGCTTGGCTGGGGAAGGGGCCTTATCCTTTCTTATCTCTTGTCCCCCAACATCTCAGGGTCTGGCCTTGGTTGCCCCTGTCTCCTTTCTCAAGGATTTCTCTATCCCCATCTCATTAACTCACACCCCTTTATCATGCAGAACCACGTAACCCTGCCCCAGCTCCTCTGCCTCTGAACTTGCATCCTCCACTGTTGAGGGCATTTAACTTACAAAGGGCTCCGCTATTACCTGGAAACACCCTACCCCATGAGGCAGGGAGATTAGAAATAATTTTAAATATTGTTTTTCTCCTTATAAACCTTCCTTTATCATATCTGTCATATGCTACAAGTGGACAAGGGGTCAGTTTAAATGGTTTCAGCTTCCCACGGGTAACCAGACCTGTGCAGGTGGTATCATGGCTGCCTTTTCTGGCTGGATCACCTGCTGGGCAGGGAACAGGAAACAGTGGGTGGAAAAAAGACTGTGTTAGGGTAAAGGAGGGAAGTAGATGGCAGACTAAGAGAAAAAGGACTGCATTCAATCTTTTAAAATACTTAAAAGTGGCAGATAAAAGGAAAAGGCACTGATCCCATGATGCTTCTGATAAGAAATGTAGAAAAGCCATGACATTAGAGGGGAGAAGCAAGATGACATGACATGGAGAGCACAGATTGTCCCTCATTGAGACGAGGAGGAGCCTAGGCTGGCTGGCAGCCCCCAGGGAGGCAGGAAAGTAAGCCCTGCAGCCCGCCCATACTGCACCTAGGTGCCTGGTATTGGGAGTTCTGGACCCAGGTAGCCCTAAGTACCTTTCTGCAGGTCACTCTTTTTTATTTTTTTAAGTAGGCTCCATGCCCAGAGTGGAGCCCAATGCGAGGCTCATGACCCTGAGATCAAGACCTGAACTGAGATCAACAATTGGACACTTAACCTACTGAACCACCCAGACACCCCTCAGGTCACTTTTTTACCACAGCTTTCTCACATTTGTCTCAGAAGTAGCTTTTAGATGTGAAGTCAAAAGATTAAAAAGGTCAGGGAACTAAAACAGGTGGGGATTTTACAACATCTAGCCATCTGTGCTGCTGAGTTAGTTGTTCTTAGTTGGCTTTTAGAGATGGGTAACCCAGTTAAAGTCTTCTTAATTAATGTTCAATTGGTGTAAGACCCTATGTTGATGCTGTATGGGAGACAAAGGTAAATAATTCATTTTTAGGAATTTTTTTCATACAAGGTACAATTATTCCTACCTGTTCTGTCTGATTTCTGACTTATTATCTTTATTTTAACCACAACACATCACTTACGGGGATTTTTTTGGAATCTAATGCTTTCTTTAAAAAAATTTCAGGTAAGCAGATCAATTAAAACTAAATAAACATATAACAAACATATACAAAGAGAATCAAGACATGGTCCTTACCTTAAGGAACTTGCACTGGATTGATACAGGTGTATTCAAGGCAGACTGACAAGACAAATGAAAGTTCCATGGAACACTGAGGGCAGCCTTCATCAAAGAGGGAGCATTTAAGAAAGGAAGAGAAGTTGATAAGAAGAAGAGTATACCAGGCAGAGGGAACAACATGTATAAAGTTCCTGAGCCAGACAAGAGTTTGGCTAGTTTGAGGAACTGAGAGCAGACAGGTGCTGCTGAGCCCAGAGACCAGAAGGGGGTGGCAGGAGGTGAAGTTGCCAAGGCAATGATTGAGGGGAACTGCTATGAGAATTACAGGATAGGTGTGGTGATCACTCACAGGATAGAGGGACGATGGACCACATTTTTTTTACCTCAACAGCAGCACCCTCATCTCCTTCGTGTGCACTGTACCATGCTCTTCCTATTATTGTAGAAAAGATTTCTGTGGGATCAGTTACTGGTTAACTGGCTAATGGTCACATACCTTGATCACTCGCTGGCTACTGATCAAATGCTTTGCCAGCTGATTAGTTTGGCTCTGATGGCAATCAACACCGATGTCAATTTTCTTATAAACTCATCCATTCCTTCATTTATGTATGTACTCAAAACACATTAAGCAGAGTCATTATCATATCCTTACTCACATCACTTGCATTTAAAACTTGTTTCTTTGTTGTTGTGTTTGTTGTTGTTGTTGTTATTGTTATATAGCCATCTACCTATACATGGTATTATTCATAGTTGGTTAAATCTAAGAACGTTCCCATTAAAAGCTAAGCAGGGAGGGAGGGGGGCACCTGACTCGCTCAGTCAGTAGAGCATGCAACTCTTAATCTTGGGGTTGTGAGTTCAAGCCCCATGTTTGGGTGTAGAGTTTACTTAAAATTAAAATCTTTACAAAAATAAAAAATAAAAGCTAAGCAGCAGGAGCTTGGTTAGGAATGAAATCTTCATTCATAGAATAGTTTCAGTAGGAGAATCTGGGGATCCTTGTCATGATCTAATTGCTAACAACTTTCCAGGAACCTATCAAATATGCAAGGTTGTTTATTTTAGAAAAGTGACAACATCAAAAGATATTCCATAACCTGGATTATTAAATAGAACAAATTGTATTAAAAAGATAATGCTGAGGTGGAATAAGTGGAGGAAAAGAGAAATTCTAGTTTTAAAATGTAGGAAATCACCTAGAAGGAATAGGAAAATAGGAAATTGAAACACAAATCCATTTTCAGTGAAATTAGAGAACTAAAATCTCCAATCATGATACAGGGAGAAATAATACTAAAGCTGTGAAAGCCAAATGCAGACGTAGAAAAACTCCAAGAGAGCATTCTGATGGTTGCAGGCCTCGGGCAAAACTGTCATTCCAAAGTAGATGGCACACCCTATATCACAAGCCCTTGATGAGAATACTGAAAATGGTGTGCAGGGTAGTAGCAGTGCTTTCCTGAGTCAGGTGTAGCCCCAAGGGTCTCAGGAAGCAGGGAAAGGATGGTATAGGTAAGTTATATTTGCAAGATGTAAATTGTTGGTAAAGTGAGGTGAAGGAGAGAAACTTAATGAACAGCCCAGAGTACCAGTCTCAGTTGGCTGGGAGGAGTTATAGGCAAAGAACTCTAGGACTCAAACTTCCCCACAGGGAAATTCTTGTAAACCTGGAAAATAGCCCAGGAACTGCCCTTATGCAAAATCTCTGGCAAATAGCTGATACAGAAGAGTCTTCATATTTAAGATGAGTCATGAATGATATCAAGAGAACTTGAATAGGACCTGAGGAGAAATTGTATGAAGAGAAAGAGGGGCTAAAGAATAAAATAGCAAAGAAAAATAACTCAACAAAACTTTGCCACAGACCGAGATGAAAATGGTGATTGGCATGTTGGCAAAAATTAAAATCTTAAAGAGCTAGATACTCTACACAGCAATAGAACAAGATGAAGATGCAAAGGCTCGAGGATGAAATTGAATGTGATTGTTAGAACTCAGGAAGAAAAAGAAATTTTTAAAAACCCACCGGCTGAAGAGGAAGGGCTATGAAGGCCCAGGTTCTGGAAGCTCTACTCAGCAGAGCTAATGAAGCAGGAAGGGAGGGAAGCCCTACTGGACCTACCTCATCAGAAGTGGCAACTTTGAGAGCCATAGAGCAAAGAGGTGGAGAGAAGCATCTGAGCCAGGAGTGGCCAGAAGGGAGAGGTCATTATTTTGGTATTTAAACAAAATACCTGAAATTAGAATCATTTACTTTTGAGACTAACATTAATACACAATTATATGTGTTTATTTCCCAAAAATCTTATGTTAGGCAAAACTCTTCTCTACTGAGAGATTACACTGTATTTGAATTTCAAATCAAACAAAGGAACATCCATTAAAAAAGTGTTCTTCTATACTTTCATATTCCCCCAAAGGTAAAATAATATGATAGTCAACAAGAAAAGCTTTGATTGTGAGAAAATTCTTATCCTAGTTCAAAGATTTCCAAAATCAATGAGATATAAATGTGGTAGTATTGAAATTGATGCAGGAACTCTAATCCAGAAACTTTCTCTGTATGAAATAAAAACAACAAAAAGACAAACCGTAAATGCTTTCCTGGAAACAACAACTGTAGCTTTTTGATTGATTAAAAACAACTGCAGCCAGAGTTTCACTACTGTCTAGAATGTAGAAAGTTAGCTTGTACGTCACTCCCACCCCACCAGCTCAAAAAGGCCAGGTAAACCACAAAATCATGGCTCTTCTTTAACCCAACAGAGAGCTGAGATCTTAGGGCAAAAAATAGCCAGAAATCCAAATGAAAATTGCCCTATCCAAGGGGAAATAGACAGGAGCACTGGCTCAGCTGTGGCAGAGCATGGGAGACAGGGACCCCAGGAACCAGCCAAGAGGGTAAAAAGAATGCAGGTAAAGGCCAAGAAGTGTGAGGTAGCATACAAGTACAGAATCCCTAGGAATTATAACTATGAGTGGAGCTCACACTTACTCCAAAGACCTCCACTGGGTCTCATGAGAAACCATGAGGAGCAGGGCAGGAGATGGGCAAGAGCTTCCCTCGGTGGCACAAGCCTGGAAGAAGGGAGTGATGGCCACTGCAAGAAGCATATGGAACCCTATATGAGCCCTCTCAGCTGCCTCCAGGCCAAACTCCATTGTACTGGGGGGAGGATAAAAGAAATCGCTTTACTCATGGGGAAGGAGCAGTCAAGAGTTTGGGCCATTATGAACAAAGCTACCGTGAACATTCGTATGCAAGGTTTTGCGTGAACATAAGTTTTCATTTCTCTTAATAAAACCTACTAGTAGGATGGCTGGATCGTACATAAAAGTATGTTTAACTTTTTAAGAAACAGCCTGTTTTCCAAAGTGGCTGAACCATTTTGTTTTCCTGCCACAATGGATGAGAGTTCCAGTTGCTGAATGCCCTATATAGCATTGATGTCAGGGTTTTGTTACTGTTGTTTAAATTTCAGGCATTCTAACAGGTTTGTAGTGGTATCTAATTGTGGTTTTATTTTGCATTTCCCTAATAACAAATGTAGTTGAGTATCTTTTTATGTGTTTATTTTCCATTTGTATTTCTTCTTTGGTGAAACAATTTTTCGTATCTTTGCCCTATTTTTTAACTGGGTTGTTTGGTTTCTTATTAGTTTGAAAGTCCTTTACATACTGTGGATATAAGTTCTTTATCAGATATGTGTCTTTCAAATGTTTTTTCTCAGTCTTTCACTTGTCTTTTCATTCTCTTAAGTCTTTTGAAGAGCAGAGGTTTTGAAATTTTGATGAAGTCCAAAATACCGTTTTTAACAATAGTCCTGACTTTGAGTTAGAAATATTAGTATGAACTCATATTTTCTCTTTATTTTTTTAAAGATTGATTTATTTATTTGAGGGGGGAGGGGCAGAGCATGAGGGGGAAAGAGTCTTAGGCAGACTCCACCCTGAGCATGGAGCCTGACGTGGGGCTCCATTTTACGACCCTGAGATTACGACCTGAGCTGAAACCAAGAGTCAGTCACTTAACCAACAGTGCCACCCAGGTGCCCCTCACATTTTTTCTTTAAAAAAATTTCACATCTCTGTCCACTGAAAAAACCTAGAAATAACAGCCAAGCCAGAAGCAATAGTATCCATAACATTCAAATCATGGTCTCTAAATACTTCAGGGCTTCTTGGAGAAATGACAGATTCATATGTTGGGCAGAAAATGTAAAAGATTAACCTACAACAACTTGTCATACAGAAGATAATGAAGTTATCCAACACTACAAAAGTTTTACCTAAAGGATTCAGGAGCCAATTTGAATAAGCTCCCACTAAACAAATATGAGAAAATGAATGTGTCAGTAAGGATACAACTGCAATGAATTTGGAATACATATTTGTGTTCATAATAATGATTAGTTCATAATGATACTAAAAGAAGTATTGGAGGGGCTCTTGGGTGGCTCAGTCAGTTAAGCATCCAACTCTTGGTTTCGGCTCAGGTCATGATCTCAGTGTCTTGAGATTGAGACCCACATAGGGCCCTGTGCTCAGTGTGGAGTCTGCTTAAGATTCTCTCTTCCTCTTCCTCTGCCCCTGCCTCTTCTTTCTCGCTCTCTTTCTCTCTCTCGAATAAATAAATCTTTAATAAAAGAAACACTGGTCATCACTGGAGCATGCTATGAAATCGCTTCATATTTTTAAAACCAATCAATAAAGGGAAAGAATCAAACATCTTTGCTGTCCTTCCTTCATGAACTGTACCTTAGGGAACCCTAGTAAGTTGTTCAGGGGAAGCTTCTCTTTAGCTGGATGTATTCTAGCTAATAAGGTAAGAAGTAAAAACAGAATATCACCCTTTGGAATGCCTTATGAATTAATGGATATAGAAAATAATCATCAGTGGGTGATAATACACCCAAAAGGGAGAAAACCAGACATACGTACCTCCTGTTAGAGTACCCAACACAAACATTGAAGTAGTCTTACAAAATAATCCACATTACTGTTTAATATCATTATTATTATCATAAATCTTTTAGGTAGGATAATGCTGTTATAGTATATTTATAAAAAATAAAGCCTATAATTTAATATGGACATTTTTACAGATAAAATGATATGATATCTGGGATTTGTTTGAAAATAATTTAAGGGGATGAAGAGAATTAAGTAGGGTCTAGATGAAATGACATTGTCCATGAGTTATAATTACTGAAGCTAGGTGATGGGTATTGAGGGCTTAATTAAACTATTCTATTTTTGTATATTTTTGAAATAATTAGTTAAAAACTTTAACCATGCACTGTAAAAAAAATTAAAAACCATATGAGCATTGATAGCTGCTGAGAAACAATTTGATAAAACTCATTACCCATTGTTTATGGTTTAAAATAAACTTTGATATAATAGAAGTAGATGAATTCATCATTACTAGAAATATGCATTTATATATTTACATATATAGTCAACCTAAAAGCAAACTTTATTCTTAATGAAGAAACAGTTAAACACATCTTCTTGTTAAAGGAACAAGAAAAGAATGTCCTTTATCACCACTATTATTTAATATTGTTCTGGAAGTATTAGCCAGTATAATTAGATAAGTGAAAAAAATTTAAATAAAAAATAAAAAAGAATGCAGTAAAACTATTACAAATGATAAGAAAATTGAGTGGGGTAGTTGGGCAGAAAGTTAGCACCCAGAAATCAAAAACTACACCCAATTAGAAAATCCTGAGTTTAAAGTGCCCCATTATATAACTATATTTAAAAAGAAAAAAAAATACATTGGAATAAAAATACCTAGGAATAAAAGAGGAAAATGTGCAGATCAAAACAAAAAAGTTAAATGCTACTGAGGAACACAAAAAGACCTAAACAGACCTTGGTTAGAAAAATTCAAAAATTATAAAGCACTTCTTCCAAAGTTAATCTTGAATGCAATAAAATACATTAAATAGAAAATAAAATAAAAATGCCAATAAAATTTTTTTCTGGGGGCATATAAGCTGCCTCTAAAGTTCATATGAGTAAATAACAGACCCCCCCCAAGATCTGAAAAAATGTTACTATCAGAACCAGACATTCAAATATATTATAATTACAATAATTAAAACATACTGCTGCTTCTAGAAATAGACTAAGATATACATAAAAATATAGTATCTGATAAACATAGCATTCCCAATTAGTGAGAGAAAAATGGATTATACAATAAATGGTGTTAGAACATTAGGGAAGCCCTATGAAAAATTTAGATTTCTACTTCACACTTTTTACCAAAATCAGTTCCAGATGAATGAAAATCGTACACATAAAAATGAGACCATAAATATACACAATGAAAATATGAAAGTTGGTAACCTAAACTTACCCACTGCATTGGGGAAGACCTTTTAAAATCTGACAAAAAGCCCAGAATCCATAATAATGTAATGTATGGTAATTAACATAACATAATAATAATAAAAAAAACAGTAAAAAAAAAAGTCCAAACTTAAAAAAAAAAAAAGCCCAGAATCCATAAAATAAAAGATTGATAAATCCAACCTTATAAAAATCAAAAATTTCTCTAAGGGAAAAACAAAACAAAATCAAAAGACATATGATAAATTGGGAAATATCTGTAATCAGTTCATTGAAAAAAAATTCCCTTAATACATTAAGGACTCCTAAAATTCAATAGGAAAGAGAATAGCAATGCAATTTGAAAAAATGGGCAAATGATATAAACAGTTCATAGAGGAGGTATAAATAGCTCTTAAATGTGTAAAAAGGAGCACAACCTCACCCATAACAAGGGAATTTCAAAATACATTTTTTTCCTTATCTGATTAGTAGAGGTTTAAAAATTTAATAGCCCAATGTAGTAATGAGTCTCTAGTGAAAGTATAGTTATGTTTCTTGTGAAAGCAAAAACTGATTCAACCCATATGAAGGATGATTTAATAACATTGATTAATAATACAAATGAAGTGACCCAGCAATTCTAATTCAGGAGATTTATTTTCCAAATATTCTGCAAATATGCATTAAAATATGACACGCACTAGGTAATCATTGCAATGTTGTGTAAATAACAAAAGGTTGGCAATATACCAGACATTCATCAATAAGATCTAGCTAAGTATATCATACAATGGAATACTATGTAGCCACTTAAAAAAAAAAATAAGACAGCTCTATATACATGTATATATGCTTGTGCAGGCATCCCCAAACTGCAATGACACACAATAAACTAGTAATAATAGTTGTCTCTACAGTAGGAAGCTGGGTGTCTAAGGGTCAGGATTAAGAAGATTTCATCTTCATAGACTACCCTCTTAAAGCTGTAGAATTTTTAATCATATGCATTCTGTACCTATTCTAAAATATTAAGTACAATAATTTTAAAAACACATTGGGAGTTAGAAAGAAGAACATGATGTGATGTATCCCCCACCAAGGCAGGCACACACATGCACACACACACACACACACACACACAATTTAAGGATAGCTTTAGTAATTAATACTCATGACAGAACATCCTAGAACATTCCAAGGTGACTGCTTAATCATCTAAGAAAGATGGTCATTAGTGGAAAGTTCATTAAATATATTTGTAAATAAATTTTTTACCAACATGTAATATACATATAGAGTACTACAAAAAGCCCAAGTGTAAGCTTGAGGAGTTTTTACAAAGTAAATATGCCTGAGTCACTAGCACTGAGATCAAAGAAGGGAATATTACCAGCACCCTAAAAACCCCCTTATATTCCCTCACAATCACTAGCCACCACCCTCATGTCTAACATTACAAAGTAATTTTGACTGTTTTGAATTACATATAAATAAAATCTTATAGTGTGGAGGGGTTTTGTTTTTATTTTTGTTTTAGTTTCATTTGTGAGTATCTAGTTTCTTTTGTTTAACATTATGTTTATGAGATTCATCCACATTGTTGCATACTGTACTGTCACTCTTATGTAGTAGTCCATTGTGTGACTGTACCATTCATCCATGTTGATGTACATTCAGGTTGTCTCTAGCTTTTGACTGTAATAAACAGTACAGCTCTAAATGTTCCAATACACCTCTAGGTGAACATATGTGCACATTTCTGTTGGGTTTATACCTAGAAGTGAAAGTTGCTGGGTCCTAGGATAGGTGAGCATTTTTAGTAGATATTGCTAAGCAGTTTTCCAAAATGACTGTATCATATCCTCACTCTCATTATGTGATCAATTTCATATTTTAGCCATTCAGATGGACAACTAAAGTTATCACATTGTAGTTTTAATTTGCATTGTTTTGATGGCTAATGAATTTGAGTACCTGTTCAGTGAAGTGCCTGTTCAGGGTTTTTGCCTATTTTTCTGTCGGGTTGTCTGAGTTTTTATTATTAATTTGTTTTATAGTCTGCATATGAACCTCTCTCAAATATGTGTAGTGCAAATACCTTCTCCAACTCTGGGGCTTTTTCTCCAGATATCTGCATGGCTCTCTCTTTCTTCACATCTCTGTTCAGATGTCACCCAGTGAAGCCCACCCCGACCATCCCATATAGTGAATTTTTGCCTGAAACCACCTAATACTCCTCACTTCTATTTCCCTACTTTGATTTCTCCTTAGTATGTATGACCACATGACATGCTACATACTTACTTGTTTCTTTCTTTCTAATTTCTCTTCCCCTTCCACCCTATCCCCAATGGCAGGAACTTGTTTTATTTTATTTATTATGTTCCAGACATCCAATACATTTTTTTTGTTGTTATTGGAGGAATGGGTATAAACTAGATGAACTTCTCAGTGATTTATATACATTCTCTCTCTCTCCCCTCTCTTTGAGTCTATGAGACATGTTATTTCCAAATTCAAACACACATTGATGTATGTTGTGATAACAAATTTTATTATCAAAAAGTTGATGTCAAGGGGCACCTGGGTGGCTCAGTCATCAAGCGCCTGCCTTCGGCTCAGGTCATGATCCCAGAGTCCTGGGATCGAGCCCCACATCGGGCTCCCTGCTCTGCGGGAAGCCTGCTTCTCCCTATCCCACCCCCCTGCTTGTGTTCCCTCTGTCGCTGTATCTCTCTTTGTCAAATAAATAAATAAAATCTTTAAAAAAAAAAAGTAATGTCAAGTTTAATATTTAAGAACTGAGAATGAAAGATCACCTTTGACTCCGAGGGTCCAAAAAAATCCTATTGACTCTGTCTGCTTGTTTTACCATGAAACATCTACAATGATGGTTATTCTAGCACTGTACATACATAATGTTACCAAATAAATTAAAAAGAAACTCAACATCCTGGTTCAAGCCACTCGTTGATTATTGTAAAAACATGATGATCTAATTATGTCAACTTCCAGAGAGCCAATCAACAAAGAATTAATTTCTTGACTAAATTCATCATTTTTTTAAAGAAGTTATGTGAGGGTGCTTATAGTATAAGTGTTACTGTAAAAAGTCAGTGAGTATTTAAGTTAAAAAAAGAAAAAATATAACTTAATACATTTCAGGCATGATTTTTAGGCTCAAATGTATCTTGTGATATATGTGCTGCTATTAAATATTATAACACCAATCCAAAAATGATGTCACTTATACAAGATACAGGTTTTTGTTTTAACATTCCATTTTGCATGTCTTGTATTTCAATATCTTTCACAAATCTTGCTTTATAGCTACTAATTTTATTTAACCAGGCATTAATAAATAGATACACATAGGGAAAAAAAGTCAGTGAGTACGAGCTTTAAGAACTTTATTTATGTCTGTGAGTGAACAGGGAGAATGGAGCTTCAGTTACACCCACTGAACAAAAATCCTGCTTTAGACAACTCTACGTTGTCTAACAAGCATTTACTAGACATCTCCCCTCTGTGCATGGCCCAACCTTCATTTCCTGAACTCTCAGAATAGATGATTTACTGGGAGAGAAGGTGTGTGCCTAAAGTGGCATATGAGATTAGGTAACAAACAAAATGCATTATCCTCCTTCCATCACAGCCTTAATGTCTATCTCCAGTCTGACTTGGGCTTCTGGCTTCAGGCTGAATGAAGTCTCTGACTTGAAAAGGATTAAATACAAACAGCCCTGTCCTGCTTCTCTCCTAATCTCTTTAGGACAATAGGGGTGATAGAAAAGAGTGTCTCATTTGTGCAGATGGCTTAATTTAAATAGCAGTTCATGAAGACTAACTTGAGCCAACATCAGGACTTCTTTGGTTTTCTCCCATCCTGTGACTAGGGCCGCCCCTCATCACAGTCTTCAAGACATGATATGTGCTCCCCATCCAGGTGAATTTACACAAAATTGATTAACACTTCACTTGCATGTTATTGAACTTGATGTATGAGTTTTAAATCATACAGCTCATGGCACTTAGTCAACAAAACACTAAAATGTCTCTTTTTTATAATGATTTGGATGATGTGGCTGAAGTTTCCTAAATTATTGAGACTATAAACCAATTTATTAAATTTAGTGAAAAAGTTTCCATATTAAGTAAGATGATTCTTTTTCTATGCAAAACCTTCTTATGAAAGGTTAAATGACTTTTTCATCATTCTTTCCATGTCTAAGATAAATGGTCTTGGGTTGTCAGCCAGATGATATTTAACTCAGCACTCTACCAAAATTAAAAGCAGCCTATGAGAAGAGGAAGAAAGAGATACGGGAAAGGCAGCTGAGCAAAATAAATGGAACATTCATGTTTGTATGTATGTGTTTAGACTCCCAGCCAGAATGTAAATGATCACAAAATGATTGTGGGTTTTTTGCACCCTTTTCATGCTATCTGACTCAGTGTCCAGTGTGATGGCATTAAACAATGAACTACTGGAGAGGCACAACTTAGAACAGGAATACTGACCTTCAGAAAAATTGTGAAGAGGCAATGGTGTATCTTTGGCCCCTGCCTACAGTTGTTTCCTTCATTCTAACCTTTCTAAGACCCCTTCCTCCTTGTAAACACTTTAATTTTTCAAGGGTCCTCGATCTCTCTCTCAGTGAAAAAGAAAACACCCATGGAATACCTACCATATCCAGGTACAGTGCAAGGCACTAGGTTTCCATAAGAATAAGGAAGACTGATCTTGCTTGAAAAGGTACACTATATAAGATGTATCATATATAGGATATAGATGTATGTTTAAAAACCTATTGAAATACAGAGAAGTTATTGATGTGATTCTGACAAGTTCAATTATATTAAAATTTTTGAGGCCATCTAAAAAGAGCAGTGATTAAGCCAATGTTTATGACCAGATTATAGAAGATACTGAATAGCAACTGAAGGAATAGAAGATTACACTGAGAGCAAAGGGAAGACATTAAAGGTTTTGGCAACAACAAATGAAAACCAAGCTTTCAGAAAACAATTTAGGGGATAATCAGAGATAAAAATGCTACTTAGGAAGCTACTATTGTCAAAACTGGCATGAAAATAAACAGAAAATCTTAATAGACCTATTTCTATTAAGAAATTAATTTTATAATCAAAAACGTTCATATATTCTGCTTCTGAACATGATAGATTGATACAGGACATGCTCTCTTACAGTGAAAAGCTAGATTAAAAAAATAATTTCAGATTTTGCACAACAGGTAGTACAGGACTTTGATTCCTGAAAGAAAAGACACAATATGGTCCCTCTGATCACCCTGGAGGCATTTTCTGGGCTGTTATGCAGGGAGGGGGAACACGGCAGAGCCTAGTGATCACTATGAGTTGAGAAGACGAAGATTGGAGTTGAGAAAGGCTGAGGCAGTTAGAATGTGTGAAGCAGGATACTGCAAAGGAAGGTAATACAGAAAGAAAGAACTCCAGAAATCACCATAGTGGGTCCCCTTGAATGTTGCTTAATACTAGGCTGTCATACACAGAATGAAATTCTACAAGGTTGAACAAAAAACTACCAGGGAGTTGTAAGCTGAACAACTCCAAGAGCTCATTCAGAGCTGATATTTGTTCAAGTTCTAACTAAAGTGAAGAGACTTTGTTGAACACTCAAGGCATTAAGACTCCAGAAAGATCACATCTTGTCAGTAGGGCTAAATTTGAACATATATGTAACTGGAATCCCGGGAAAGGGAGGAGCCAGATATATCATGCAAATACTCATACTAAGAACACTCGAGTGGCTATATTAATATCAGACAAAGTTCAAGACAAAGAATGTTACCAGGGATAAAAATGATCATCTCATAGTGACGTCAATTCATCAAGAGACCGTAATAGTCCCAAATGTGTATGAACCTAATAACAAAGTTTCTAAATACAAGAAGCAAATGCACTGAAAAGAACATAGATAAATCCACAATTATAGTTGAAGTTTTCAACAATCCTCTTTCAATGATTAATAGAATAGAAAATCTGTAAGGATATAGAAGAGTTGAACAGCACTATCCACAAACTGACCTAATTGACATTTATAGAACATTCCATGCATCAACATCAGAATACACATTCTTTTAAAGAATACATGGACAAAAGACCCCAAATAGCCAAAGCAGTTCTGAAAAAGAAAAACAAAATCAGAGGCATCATGATTCCAGATTTCAAGCTATATTACAAAGCTGTAGTCAAAAAGATAGTATGGTACTGGCCCAGAAACATGCACATAGATCAATGGAACAGAATAGAGAACCCATAAATGAACCCACAACTATATGGTCAACAGGAAAGAATATCCAACGGAAACAAGATGGTGTTGGGAAAACTGGACAGCAACATGCAGAAGAATGAAATTGGACCACTTTCTTATATAATACACAAATATAAATTCAAAATGGATGGAAGACCTAAATGTGAGACAGGAAACCATCAAAATCCTAGAGAACACAGGCAGAAACCTCTTTGACCTTGACTGTAGCAACATCTCACTAAACACATCACTACAGGTAAGGGAAACAAAAGCAAAAATGAACTATTGGTACTTCATCAAGAATAAAAGCTTCTACCCAGTGAAGGAAACAATCAAAAAAAGCTAAAAGGCAGCCTACGGGATGGGAGAAGATATTTGCAAACTACATATCTGATAGAGGGTTAATATCCAAAATCTATAGAATGTATCAAACTCAACACCCCAAAACCAAATACCCCAGTTAAGAAATAGGCAGAAGACAAAGAAGGTCCGAGACCCTGACCAAGTAAGGGAGAAAAGGTGTAAAACCCTGCTTCCCCCAAAATTCCATCCCCAAATGATAAATATTCCACCCTCTTGTTAACAACTGTCAATAAAAGATAGAGACCCAAACCCTGGGGTGCACAGCTCTCCCTTGAGCTTGTCCCCTCTCACATCTCGAGAGTATACTCTAACAAACGCCTCACTTGTACTGCACCTGGTGTCTCCTCAGTCTACCTGACAAAATTATGACCTAGAATTTCCACTCCTAGATTTGTACCTAAAAGAAATAAACTTATATGTCTACAAAAACACTTGTACAAATATGTTCAAAATAGCTTCATTCATGATAGTAAGAAGCTGGAAACAACTCAAATAACCATCAGTAGATAATAAAAAATAAATTGTGGTATATTTATTCAATGTAATACTTCTTAGCAATTAAAAGGAATAAACCATAGATACACACAATATGATACATCTCACCAACATTATGCTAAATGAAAGATGTCAGACACAGAAAAAAGTACATACTGAATGATTCCATTTATATAAAATTCTAGAACCATTAAAGCTAATTTAAGATGAAAAGTATCACATGGGGCCCCTGGGTGGTGCAGTCAGTTGAGCATACAATTCTTGGTTTTGGCTCAGGTTGTGACCTCAGGGTCCTGAGATGGAGCCCCACCTTGGGGTCTGTGCTCAGCTTGGAATCAGCTTGGGATTCTCCTTCCCTCTTCCTCTGCCCCTCCCATTTGTTCTCTCCCTCTCTCACTCTCTCTCTCAAAATAAACAAATCTTTAAAAAAATTTTTTTTAAATATCACAAATGTGGCTGTCTCTTTGGGGTTGAGAATGACTGGGAAGAATAGAGGGAACCTTAGGTGAGGTGATATAAATGTTCTATATCTTGGTAGGGAGTAGGTTATATGGGTCACAATTCAATAAATTATAAACATACAATTTATACATTTAACTGCCTGTAAATTCTACTCCAACTTCCTACTGCCCCCTCACAAAAAATCCCACTAGAAACAAATATTAAACTCTAATTAGGAGACTCGTTCTTCCCAAAAGTATGTATTGCCAATTCTGAAACTACCTTCTCTATATTCTAGGCTTAAGCAAATTAGTAAATTTACTGAGGATAATAGAATATAGGAAGATGGAAGACTAGAGCATACTCTGTGGTACTGGACTGGAATTAAAGATATCACTGAAGTGGGTTTTTTTAAAAGATTTTATTCATTTATTTGATAGAGAGGGAGAGAGAGCATAAGCAGGGGGAGCGGCAGGCAGAGGGAGAAGCAGGCTCCCTGCTGAGCAAGGAGCCCCATGTGGGACTTGATCCCAGGACCCTGGGATCATGACCTGAGATGAAGGTAGACACTTAACTGAATGAGCCACCCAGGTGTCCCATCACTGAAGTTCTTAAAAATAAATATAGAAAAATAAATATACAGAAATAAAGATATATGCACATACATGGATCCTCTGGCCTTCACCTCTGAAGGGATCTAAAAGCTTCAATACTTCAGAAGCAATGAATATACCTAGAACACAGATCTTAGTTTCTAAATGCCATTCTCCACAGTAATGACCAAATGTTCTAGGAGAAATAGTTAATTACAACACCAGAGCATTAAAAATATAAGATAAGCCTGGAATGTTTTATTGAATCAAAGGGTAATACCAAAAAAATCACTGGGTCATGTCAAAATGATACAGAAGCCATTTTGAAAGTTCTCACTGGCCAAATCTGGGAAAACTTGACTGTCAAAATAAATATTGGTAGCAAGTTTTTTTCAGGTTTTTATTTAAATTCTCAGTGAGCATATATGGTAAAATTGGTTTCAGGTGCAGAAGTTAGTGATTCATCACTTACATACAATACCCAGTGTTCATCACAAGTGCCCTCCTTAATACCCATCACCCATTTAGCCCATGCCCCACCAACCTCCCGCCATCAACCCTCAGTTTATTCTCTATGGTAAAGAGTGTCTTATGGTTTGCTTCCCTCTTTTTTTCCTTCCCATATTTTCATCTGTTGTTTTTTAAATTCCACATATGAGTTAAATTTTGACAAAGTCCAATTTATTAATGTTTTCTTTTATAGTTACAGCATTTTCAGCCCCATGTAAGAAATCTTTTCTATCCCAAGGCAATGAATATTTTCTCTTATGCTTTCTTCCATAAGTTTTATGTTTACAATTTTACATTTAAGTCTATGATCCACTTCAAGTTGTGGTTATGAAGTTATTTTTTTTTCATACAGATGTCCAATTGCAAAAGCAAACCCATTTGGTTTTTTTAAATTTGTCTCTCAAAACTGCCAACTCTATGATTTTATTATTTATTTATTTATTATTTATTTTTACATTTTAACTCCAGTATAGTTTACATATACTGCTATATTACTTTCAGGTGTACAATTCAGTGATTTCAACAATTTTATGCATTACTTAGTGCTCATCAAAGTAAGTGTACTCTTAATCCCCTTCATCTATTTCACCCATCTCCACCCCTTCCTCCCCTCTGGTAACCATTTGTTTGCTCACTATAATTAAGAGTCTATTTTTTGTTTGTCTCTTTATTTTTCCTTTGTTCATTTGTTTTGTTTTTTTTATATACCACATATAAGCAAAATCATATGGTATTTATCTTTCTCTGACTGATTTATTTCACTTTGCATTATACTCTCCAGATCCATCCATGTCATTGCAAATGGCAGGATTTCATTATTTTTATGGCTGAGTAATATTCCATTATTTACATATACTACATCTTCTTTATCCTTTCATCTACTGATAGACACTTGGGCTGCTTCCATATCTTGGCTATTGTAAATAATGCTGCAATAAATATAGCGGTGCATATATCCTTTCAAATTAGTGCTTTTGTATTCTTCGGGTAAATACTCAGGAGTGTGATTACTGGTTCATATGGTAGTTCTATTTTTAGTTTTTTGAGGAACCTCCATACTGTCTTCCACAGAAGCTGCACCATTCTGCATTTCCACCGACAGTGCAAAAGGGTTCTTTTTTCTTCACATCCAGGTCAGCACCTGTGGTTATTTGTATTATTGATTTTAGCCATTGAGAGGTGTGAGGTGATATCTCATTATGGTTTTGATTTGCATTTCTTTATTTTTGCAGTATTCTTGCCAAAAATGCACAACCTGAATGTGATCATGAGGAAAAATCAGGCAGATCCAAGTTGAGGGATACTCCACAAAAGTAACTGACTATACCCTTCAAAAAAAAAAAATCCCTGTCAAGAAAACAAAGGAAATTTAAGGAAATGTTCCATATAAAAGGAATCTTAGAAGGTATGATGAATACCTAGACCAGAAAAAAAATCTCTTATGGGACATTTTTGGACAAAAGGACGTTGGGATAACTGATTAAATTTGAATAATAGTGCTGTATCAGTGTTAGATTTCCTGATTTTACTAACTATACTGTAGTTATATAAAAGAATTTTCTTTTTCCAAGTAAATACACACACAATTATTTAGATGTAAAAGGGGGGGAACACACCATACCAACGGTGAAGTACCATGATTTTGTTATTATAATTGATAAGACACCCAACGTGATTTCAGAACCAAGTTACACCACGCTGTTGCCTTTATAGGGTAGTGACATTTCAAAAGCCACAGGCTGATAAATGTGGGGCATCAAATTTAGCATTAATTTGTACAAATTCTTGAGATAATAATATGTTAGAGATAAGCCCGAATTTACATTCTAATTTCTCTAAACATTGATCCTGGCCTAATTCAAAATTGTCTAAACTATGATAAAAAGTCTTGAAATCAGTCAACAGTGAGAGTCTAGTTGAACTACAAAGAAAAGCTTTGCAAACTGAGGCCTCCCCATATCAGGTCCCATTTGAAATCAGGAGACAGAGAAAAGAAATGAATTAAAATAGGTCCCTTTAATAGCCTCTATGCACTCTCCACAATCACCACCCATCTCTACCCCCATCCTCCTGCTCAATATACAGATTCCTTTCTCCCCATTGCCACCCCTTCCATTTGGGAATGGACCACCGTCATTTTTCATATATGTTTTTGTTTTTAATCTAAGCATCTATTGAGTATTATTGTATGCTTTTATAGCCCACACACCCTGGCAAGAGTTAACAGGAATTCCAGATATTATCAAATATATTTAAACATGATGCTTGAGTGGTCTTTGCAGCTGGTAGGTTATACATAAAATATGTTCAGCCAGTGATAGCGTCCTTATCTAAAGACAGAAGCTAGCAAAATTTCATCCCGTGTGCTCTGTCAGATTGTTCCTTTGGACAGATGGCAGAAGACTCCCGATGACAAGTGTGAGATGCTATCTGAGTGTCATGGCAGTGGTTTTCTCATTGCCCTGGACAGAGTTCCCTGGCTACTCTCTTCATTTGAAGCGTGCAAATGAGATGTGGATAGCAGAATGTGTGTGATCAATAAATTCACATAATTAGAATCTTGCTGAAAGGAGTAATCTCTCTATGAAAAGAACCTCCATTAAGGCGCTTGGTCTCCCTAACTAGACAAGGGCTCACATTGTCTCACCTTCTTGTATATTTTTCCCAAGTGACAAGAGTAAAGTGACAACACAAATGACAAAATTTTAAGTGCTGTCCACCTTGTCCAGAATCAGGTTTTTAGTTCCTTGACTCACAGAGCCAGCTGGGAGCTCACTGGGGAAATTCAAATCCAACACCTTCCTCAGTATACTGTCTGCTTTTATCTTATCTCATCTCTCTGCTGCTAAAAGACACAGCTACTCACTGCACATGAACCCATACACCCACAATGCAGAAGTTCCTCCCTTAATCCCTATACTCCATGTGCACAGGCCTCCTCTTTAAACCACAGGTCAAGGTTGCGCACCCCCTTCAAAGTCATCTCTATGTAAGCCCTCCCATTCACCCTAGCCATCAGCCCCTGAATAAATAGTAAACATATTCCCCCAAGGCACTTACACACGTTTATAATTACACACAAACACACCCATACACACACACACAGAGTAAAATACACGTAACATAAAATTTCCCATCTTAGCCATTTTTAAGTGTACTGTTCAGTAGCATTAAGTACTTTTATACTCCTGTACAACAAATCTCCAAAACTCTTTCCATCTTGCAAAACTGAAACTCTACAACCATTAAAAAACAAGTCCCCAGCCGCTAGTCCCAGCTTCTGGAAGCCACTATTCTACTTTCTGTCTCTATAAATTTGACTACTCTAGGTACTTCATACAAATGGAATCATACATTATTTGTCTTTTTTTTAAATATTTTGTTTATTTATTTGAGAGGGGGGACAGTGTGAGACAGAGAGAGCACAAGCATGAGCAGGGGGAAAGGCAGAGGGAGAGGGAGAGGGAGAAGCAGACTCCCCACTGAGCAGGGAGCCTGACGTGGGGCTTGATCCCAGGACCCTGGGATCATGACCTAAGCTGAAGGCAGATGCTTAACCAACTGAGCCACCCGGGCACCCCCATTATTTGTCTTTCAGTGACTGGCTTTTTTACCTAGTATAATGTCCTTAAGGTTCATCCATGTTGTAGCATGTGTCAAAATTTCCTTCTTTTTAAACATGAATAATATTCCTATGTATAATATTCCTGTATATATATATACCAAATTATATTTATCTATTCATCTTTTGATGAACACTTGGTTGCTTCTACCTTTTTAGCTATTGTGAAGAATGCTGAACACAAGTATATAAATATATCTTTGAGACTCTGCCCACAATTCTTTTGGGTGGAATTCCAAAAGTGGAATTGCTGAATTATGTGGCAATTCTACTTTTAATTTTTTGAGGAACCACTGTACTGTTTTCCACAGTGGCTGCACCCCTTTACATTCCCACTATCAGTACCTAAGGGTTCCAATTTCTCAACATTCTCACCAGCACTTGTTATTTCCTATGTTGGGTTTTGTTTTGTTTTGAATTGTTTTTTGACAGTAACTATATTAGTTTCCTAGAATTGCTATAACAAAATACCATAGACTGGGTGGTTTAAACAATAGAAATTTATTTTCTCACAATTCTAGACACTGGAAGTCCATGATTTAAGTATCAACAGGTTTGGTTTCTTTGGCTTACAGGTGGCTGCCTTCTCACTGTGTCCTCACATGGCTTTTTCTCTGTGCATACACATTTCTAGTGTCTCTTCCTCTTCTTCTAAGGACACCAGTTCTATTGTTTTAGGGCCCCACCCTTATGACTCATTTAACCTTAATTATCTAATTAACAGCCCTATCTCCAAATACAATCACATTCTAAGGTTCTGTGGGTTAGGGTTTTAACCTATGAACTTGTGGGAGGCAGAGGAGCATAATTCAGTCCATAAAAGGGGTCATATGAGTGTGAAGTGGTATCAAATTGTGGTTTTGATTTGCATTTCCCTAATGATTAGTAATGTCGAGCATCTTTTTATGTGCTTATTAGGCATTTGTACATCTTCTTGGGACAAATGTCTATTCAAGTCCTTTGCCTGTATTTTAATCAGGTTTTGTTGTTGCTGTTAAATTATAGGAATTCTTTATATATTCTGGATATTAACCCCTTATCAGATACATGATTTATTTTCTTCTATTCCATGGGTTGCCTTTTCACTTTGTTGATTGTGTATTTATATATTTAAAAAATTCTTTTAGTTTGCAAGTATTTTTGAGAGTAGAATCCGGAAGCTACTCTTTAGCTGATATTTGATGTTGTTTAGATGTTCAATAATTTGTCTTAAAATTCATGTCATTTGAGAATGCCGTAACTACTTGACAAAAGTATCTAAAACCATGAAGGGCTTATAAACCTAATTTTCTTATAGCTTCCCTTTTTGTCCAGAGTGACTATCTTCCTGATGCATTCAAATATTACTACTTACTATCAACATGAAAGCACATGTTTCTCCAAATATATCTATGGTCTTGAAGGTATCAATATTTCCCTTGATAGTCCCTTGGCTTCTTTCTAGGTAAGAGAAGGAGAGGTAGCTTAAAAAAATTTATTTACTCCAGGAAAAAGAAAAAAATAGGGGATTGCTCATGAAATTATTCCAGTAAACAATGTACTTGCGTAATTATGATGTTGATAGGCTACACCAAAAGGAAATAATATAGGGCTCAACCTCAGGAATGGTGGGGTAGGGACCACCAAAAATCCATTCCTCCATAAAAAGCAATGGGAACACTGACAAAAACTGTCAAAATCAACCTTTCTAGAACAAAAGGCTTATAACAATCTGAGGAGTATTAATTAAAAAAAAAAAATGACTGAGTCTCTGCAAGAACAGCAATTCTGTGGTGTTTTAGCTACTCCCATGCCCCTCTCTCCAGCTCTGTAGTAGCTATTGAAGCCAACAGCCTAACAATTGCAGTAGCTGTAAGAACCAGCAGCCTAACAGCCCCTGAGGAAAGGGAACATAAATAGGTTTGGGGCTATCCAAAAGTCCCCTCCCCCAGAGAACTGTCACTGTTTGACCTCTCCAGCAGTTTGTTGAAAACTTCCATTTTCAGAACTTGTGTTTATTTTTTCCAGTAAGAGCTCACTTCATGTGAACAGCCTAACCCACAGAGCATTTGTCAAAACAAACAGCAACAATTGTCTAATATCATGGCTGCTCAAGACTGTGACATATATATGCAAGGCTGTCTGCATGCAAAGGGCTATGTGCAAGCACAGAAAAAAATCTGAGGTCCTAAACTCTCACCTCTGGCTGATTTTGAGGTTCTGCACAAATTCTAGCTCCATTGGAGAATGGAAAGCTTGCCCCAACACATACACAGAACCACTTAGCAATGGCTGAGACTTAATGATTCAAGGTATTTAGGGAAATTATCTGGCAACAGAGCAAACTGATGACGACAAATTACAAAGAACATAGACTTTCAGAATTAGTCTAGGAAAGTCACTAAACAAACAATAACAAAATTAATAGTAGCAACAACAAATCCTGGACAGGAGGAGAGTCTGATTTTCAGAGTAGACATAGATTATTTAAAATGTCCAGTTTTCCACAAAAGATACACAAGACATGCAAAGAAACTGGAAACTATGGCCTATATGCTGGGCAGGGGAGGGAAGAGATTGATAAAGTCTCTAGGGAAGACCAAAAGTTGGATTCACTAGACACAGATTTTAAATCAACTTTCATAAATATGTTCAAAACCCTAACAGGAATCCATGCCTATACAATTAAATAAAGTACAAGAATGATGTTTCACCAAATAGAGAATATTAATAAGGAGAAAGGAATTTTTTTCTTTTTTATTTACTTAGTTTTTTATTATGTTCAGTTAGCCAACATATGGTATATCATTAGTTTTTGATGTAGTGTTCAACAATACATTAGTTGCATATAACACCCAGTACCCATTACAACATGTGCCCTCCTTAATACCCATCACCAGGCTACCCCATCCACCCACCCACCCCCTTCTGTAACCCTCAGTTTGTTTCCCAGAGCCCAGAGTCTCTCATGGTTTGTCTCCCTCTCTGGTTTCTTCCCATTCAGTTTTCCCTCCCTTCCCCTATGGTCCTCTGCATTATTCCTTATGTTCCACATATGAGTGAAACCATATGATAATTGTCTTTTTCTGTTTGACTTATTTCACTTAGCATAATCCCCTCCAGTTCCATCCATGTTGATGCAAAAGGTAGTTATTCATCCTTTCTGATGGCTGAGTAATATTCCATTGTATATATGAACCACATCTTCTTTATCCATTCATCTGTTGAAGGACATCTCAGCTCCTTCCACAGTTTGGCTATTGTGGACATTGCTGCTATGAACATTGGGGTGCATGTGGCCCTTCTTTTCACTACACCTATATCTTTGGGGTAAATATCTAGTAGTGCAATTGCTGGGTCATAGGGAACCCTCTTACGCTGTTGGTGGGAAGGCAAGCTGGTACAGCCACTCTGGAAAACAGTATGGAGGTTCCTCAAGACGTTAAAAATAGAGCTAGCCTAGGAATTATTTCTTAAAAGAGAAAGAAAGTGAAGGAGGAAAAGGAAGTAGAGAAAAATTACCAATTAGAAATTCTGGAGTTAAAAAGCACAACTGAAATTTAAAAATTGACTAGACGGGCTCAAATTAGATTTGAGCTAACAGAAGAAAGAATAAACAAACTTGAAGACAGGTCAACTGAGAATAGCCAGTCTGGGGAACAGAAAGAAAAAAGAATGAAGCAAAATAAACAGAAGCTCAGAGACCTCTGGGTTACTATTAAGTATACCAACATACACACAGTGGGAGTCCCAGAAGGAGAGAAGAGCATAAAAAATTATTTGAAGAAATTGTTGCCTAGGGGTGCCTGGGTGGCTCAGTTGTTAAGCGTCTGCCTTTGGCTCAGGTCATGATCCCAGGGTCCTGGGATCGAGCCCCGCATCGGGCAGGGAGCCTGTTTCTCCCTCTCCCACTCCCCTGCTTGTGTTTCCTCTCTAGCTGTCTCTCTCTCTGTCAAAAAATAATTAAAATCTTTTAAAAAGAAAAAGAAATTATTGCTTAAAACTTCCCAAATTTGATGGAAAATATTTATCTGCAAATCAAAAAAGGTCAATATGTCCAAGTAGGATAAACTCAGAGATATCCACATCTAGATACATCATAGTAAAATTGTCAAAAGCTAAAGACATAGAGAATCTTGCAAGCAGTGAGAGGAAAGTGACTCTTCACACATAAGGGATTCTTAACAAGATTAACAGCTGATTCTCATCAGAAACACCAAGACAAAAAGGCAGTGGCACGGTATATTTAAAATACTCAAACAACTGTCAACCAAAATTCTACATCCAGCAAAACTATTCTTAAAAATTAGGGAGAAATTAAGACATCACTATTAGATAAACAAAAATGGAGAAAATCTATCACTAGCAGAAATTGACAAATTCTAAAATTCATAAAGAAATATTAGAGACCCACAATAGCTAAAACAATCTTGAAAAAGTAGAACAAAGTTGGAGGACTCATTTCAATTAAAACAAAAAAAACAAAGTCATCTATTACTACAAAGTCACCTATTAGAATGGCCAAAATCCAAAACACTGACAGTATTAAAGGCTGCTGAGGACATGGAGCAACACAATCTCTTGTTCATTGTTGGTGGGAATGCAAAATGGTACAGCCACTTTGGAAGACAGTTTGGTGGCTTCTTACAAAACTAAACATACTCAGGATGCCTGGGTAGCTCAGTCAGTTAAGCGTCTGCCTTTGGCTCAAGTCACGATCCCAGGATCCTGGAATCGAGTTCCACATTGAGCTCCTTGTTCAGCGGGGAGCCTGCTTCTCCCTCTGCCTGCTGCTCCCCCTGCTTGTTCTCTCTCTCTCTCTCTGACAAATAAATAAAATATTTATTTAAGAAAAACAAAAAACAAAAAAACTAAACATACTCTTGTCATACAATCCAGCAATTGCACTCCTTGGTATTCACCAAAAACGTTAAATAGTTATGTACACACAAAAACCTGCAACCTTATAGTTATTTATAAGTATTAAAATTTGGAAGCAACCAAGATATCCTTAAGTGGGTAAATGGATCAATAAACTGTGGTACATAAAGACAAGGAATATTATTTGGGACTAAAAAGAAATAAGCTATCAAGCTATGAAAAGACATGGAGGAAATTTAAATGCATATTACTGAAAGAAGCCATTCTGTAAAGGCTATATACTGTATAATTAAACTATATGACATTCTGGAAAAGGCAATACCATGGAGACAGTAAAAAATCAGTGGTTGCCAGGAGTTGATGGGGAGGGATGAATAGGCAAAGCACCAAGGACTTTTAGGGCAGTGAAAAAAACTCAGTATAATACCATAATGGTGGATACATGTCATAATGCATTTGTCCAAACCCACAGAATGTACAACACCAAGAGTGAACCATAACAAAAACTATGGACTTTGGGTGATAATGATATGTCAACATAAGTTCATCACTTGCAACAAATGTACAACTCTGGTGAAGAATGTTAATAATGGAGGAGATTATGCATGTATGGGGGGTAGGGAGTATATGGGAAACATCTGTCCCCTCAGTTTTGTTGTGAACCTAAAACTGCTCTAAAAAATAAAGTCTTAATATAAAAAATAGAACAAATTAAAAAGAAAACAAATAAAATAACATTAAACTTTGAGGTGCAAAATAAGCCAAACAAACTTACATAGCTACAATAATCAAGACAATGTGATATTACTAGCATAAACATAGAAATATAGATTAATGAAATTAAATTAAGAGTCCGAAAATAAACACTTGTATTTATAGTCATTTGATTTTTGAACAAGGCTGCTAAGATAAGTCAATGGGGAAAAAATAGTCTTTTCAACAAATGTTACCAGGACAACTGGATCTTTAATGTAAAAGAATGAAGTTAGTCCCCTACCTCACATCATATACAAAAATTAATTCAAAATGGGCTAAAGGCCTAAATATAAGAGCTGTAACTACAAAACTCTTAGAACATAGAAATAAACTGCCTTGACCTTGGATTTAGCAATGGTTTCTTAGATGTAACAACCAAAGCAGAAGCAACCAAAGAAAAATATAGATAAATTGGACCTCATTAAAATTAAAAATGTTTGTGCTTCAAAGAACATCATTAAGAAAATGAAAAGGCACCCTGCAGAAGGGGAGAAAATTTTTGAAAACCATTTTTCAGATAAAATACTTGTATCCAGAATATACAAAGAATTTTCACAACTCAACAATAAACAGACAATCCTATTTTTAAAATAGGCAAATGATCTAGAGAGTGAGTATACTGCTAAGTGAAATAAGTGAGTCAGAAAAAGACAAATGCCATATGATTTTACTCATATGTGAAATTTAAGAAACAAAGGAAAAAGGAGACAAATCAACAGACTCAACTATAGAGAAAAAACTGATGGTTCTGAGGGGAGAGGGATTGGGGGGATGGGTAAAATAGGTGAAGGGGATGAAACATGATGAGCACTGAGTAATATACAGATGAGCACTAAGTAAGGTATAAAATCACTGAATTGTACACCTAAAACTAATATAACATTATACATTAACTATAAGGAACTAAAATTTTAAAAAATAGGCAAAGGGTTTGAAAAAAGTTTCTCCAAAGAAGACATACTAATGGTCAATAAGCATATACAAAAATGTTTAGCATCATTAATCATTAAGGAAATGGAAATCAAAATCACAATAAGGTACCACTGCACACTTACTAGGGTAGTATAACAAAAAATGTGTATCCTAACAATTGTTAGAATTAAGTATAAATGTACAAAGTGATCTAGAGCTTAAGGGTATAAAGAACTTTCCTTTTTTTTTTAATTTTATTTTATTATGTTAATCACCATACATTACACTAGTTTTTGATGTAGTGTTCCATGATTCATTGTTTGTGTATAACACCCAGTGCTCCATTCAATACGTGCCCTCCTTAATACCCATCACCAGGCTAACCCATCCCCCCACCCCCTCCTCTCTAGAACCCTCAGTTTGTTTCTCAGTGTCCATAGTCTCTCATGGTTCATCTCCCCCTCCGATTCCCCCCCTTCATTTTTCCCTTCCTACTATCTTTTTTTTTTCTTTTTTAACATATAATATATTATTTGTTTCAGAGGTACAGGTTTGCTTTTAAGATAAGCTCTAGACCTCTTTTGTACACAGTTTCCTTCTAGGCTTATTGCCAGCTAGTGTTCACCATAAGTAGGGTGGGCCTTTGGGGTTCCTGCTCCATTATTGGTCATTTATAGACTTGAAAGCATCTTTTTGACACTGTCATTAGTTAGATGTACAGTTTTGTTGATCTTTCCTCAGATTCTGTGGAAAAAATTAGTTATGGGCTTATATGCCTATATTGATCCTAAGTATAGACTCTTGCCCTGAATCAGTACATAATACCCATGAGACTCTGAGAAGGTCAAGACAGTTGCCTGATGAAGCAGATCATTTCCAATGGACTAAAAGAGGTTTGTATCCTGTACCCCATCACCACTTTATTTTTAACTTTTATCTTTATGACTTGAGACCACAGCTGCCTCAGCTACACGCAAACCTCCCTTATCTATCCTCCACCGAACACTCCACTATAGGAAGCAGACAAATTGGCAAAAGCCTATGTGCAGATGATACTATAAATAGTTACCATGAACAGAAATGTCCTCTGTAGATTGTTACCCTTGCTTTCTAATTACTACCAGGAAAAATAGAGGATCAATTATTCCAAACTTTAAGTCATTAATTTTGGTAAATATTTTTCATCTTTTATCTGGTCTATAAACAAAATACATAAAAAAAAAAAAAATGTATCAGGGATTGGCTCCAAGCCTCATGGTTTAATCCAACATTTTTGTTAACTATCTTGTTAACTGTGAGAACAAATATTTTGTTACTAGCTTATCTTGGAAAGCTGACCTATAAGTACATTGTTTAAAGTTAGAGGTGCTTTACTGTCTGAGGCCTGCATTCATCAACATGCACCTAAAAGACATTCATAAGCCAAACCAGTGTGACCATAGCACTTGCCCACCCAAATATTGGTTCTGATCCCAAATTACTTTCTGTGTAAAGCCTTGTCTCCACTTATTTCATGTAGAGGAAAATTGGTTTTCTTTTTAACTGAGGTTCCAGTAGCATTTCCTCCACAGTCATGACTGAGCATCAACTCTTGTTCATTTGACCTTTAGAGCATGGAATCCTGCATTTAACTGGCCACACAGAATATCTACAGGCCAGTTATTTGTCAGGGAACCCACTACTGATCCTGAATCCACTACTGCTCACTACTTACTAGAAGTTCACTTGAGTCATGCATAGAACTATTCTCACCAAACGATTCATTGCCATTTTTGCAGTAATCCTACACTGCAAACACACTGGAAAGTTAAATGAAACATGTTACATTTACTCTAAGAATATTATTGAGGATGTTATCTGGAACAAGAGGAGAATGTTTGAATCTTGAATCTCTGAAGAAGATATTTTTGTCTTTCTTAAGCAACTGGTTTAATTTTACCTCAAAGACACTCCAAACAATGCAATTGATCCCATTTCCTTCTTCATATTGGCCATAAGGAAGCTGTGAGGCAAGTTTATGGCACACTCTAGTACCCAACACTTACAATGCATGAGTTCATTCTTACTACATCTTACTGTTTTACCTTTATTTTTCCTTGCCCCTATTTTCTCACTAACGAGTATTTGTTTTTCATCTTGGTGTGTATTTTTGTAAGCTGCTTCAAATACATCTTGCAAAGAGGACAGATATAAATAAATACATTTCTGTAACAGTGCTGTGTGAAGGATAGTTCTACAAAGCAGGATAAAAATCTTATCAGAAAAAGGGACTTCTGTAGAATCTCTGTGGGTAGAAATTCCATTCTCACATAATTAAAAAGTCATAATAGGGATATGTTACAGCCCACCTGACCAGGAAACTGAGATAGAAATGTTAATTGAGATTGTGGAAGCTGCGAAATTAGGCCAGGTAGTAATAATGGAAGACTTTAATTACTCAATCATAGATTGGAAAAATGCCTCACTGGGACAGGGGTTGGAAGTGAGATTTTTAGATAAGAAAAATTACTGCTTCCCAGCAAAGGAAGAGAAGGAGCCTGTGCAGCAGAGAAATATACTAGGCTAGGCTCTGACAATGAATGGAACCTGGTCTGAAAGGTGACGCAAAGTCACTGACAGTGACCACCACACAATTTAATTCCACAGCCTTGTAGGCAAATTTAAATCTACTACATGTCTACTTATTATATGAAAGCATCCTTTGAAAAAAAATGAAAGAATTTTAAAACTCACAGTAACAAACAAGAAAGAAACCAAGAGAATATGTTCAAAGTGACTTATCAGCAATCCAAGAAAACATCTAAGAGGTTATGATAACCTTCTATGGCTAGTTGACAGAGTCAAAAATGTAACTGCTGGGAGCAGGGGAAAGGAGATTTTTTTCATAAAGCAGGAAAAGAACCAAGGAAAGTAAACATATAAACCCACAAAATATGGCAGGTTAGGAATAACTTCAAAATTAGATAAATTAAAAAAAAAAAAGGTGATACATATTATAGAGGTTTCCAAAAGGATTGGGAAGAGATTCTTTAAATCTATCAAAGGAAAGAAGACAGTTTGAGAAACAATGGAATCTCTTTAAAATAATGGCACCAAAGTTGAACAAAAGGAGGAAGAAAGAGCAAAAGGCTGGATCAAATCTGTCTCAATTTTCAGAGATCCCCTCTTCTAAAATAGCCCTTGAAACCCAGGTAAGATTGAAGACTGCTGCAGATAGTGATCACAAAGCAGAATAATAAGCTAAAGCACCAAAACAAACACAGATCACTTGGGGGGTAAAATATTCAGAAAAGAAATCATGCAACTTTTCGGTATAGTGTATACCTGTAGTGTTACTATAGAGGGCCTCCGTCCTAGACATATTAAGACCCACTTCTCTTCTGACAGGCAAGGAACTATGATTAAACAGAGACTTGTTGGATACCATTTTTTTAAGGAAAACCTACTAAAAGGAAGGAGAATATGACTTATGAATGGACATATTAATATACTGCCCTTTTTGGCATCAGATATGTATGTTAGCAATGGATATATTAAAAATGGTTAACCAAAAATATATTTTTAATTGAACTAAGATTGGGGGAAATGGGCTACAGGGAGACTATTTTAGACAAAAGAGGTGGAAAAACACAGTATGTCAGGGGTAGGTTCCAGGCCTAGTGGTTTAATTTAACATTTTTTAAGTGACCTGAGAAATGGAGCAAACAGCAAAATCTCTAGTAACTCAGATTATTAAAGAGACACACTAATAAAGAAAAATCCTACAAATATTTTAAATAGAGCATGTGAATAGAGGAAAAATGGTAGATGAACAATACCTGTACACATAAATAAGCCAAATTTTCCTAACAAAGAAAGAGCTCCAACTTAAGAAATCTTCCAAACAAAATAACACTCTTCCTAACTTTGCACCCGATTTCTTTCCTTCAAATTCACCTGCCCACTGAGGCAGTTCACAAGGAGTGGAGCCTGCTTTTCCCAGGAGGATGTCTTGGGGCTGCTGGAGTTGAAAGGATGACCCTGTTAAGGGCAGTGGGCTTCAAGAGAAGCAGCACAAGGGGTAGCTGTGCAGAGTTCGGCATTTACAAACCACATTCACATCCAGTACTCCACTACCTCCTGAAACCCAGCCTGTGAGCAGATGCTCACTTCCTTTACAGATTAGGAAGCTGAGGGTAGTGAACACAATGTGGGCTCTCTGGCTGACCTCCAGGTCCATGCCCCTGCCAGACACCCTTCTCCCAAATGTTAGGATCAAGAGGCACTTTTGAAACTTGAAGAAAAGGGAATTTGGAACAAATAAAAAGGAATGCAGATCACAGAGCAGGTAATAAACCTAGAAGATTCACTCTCCAAGAAGTAGGGCTGAGGGGAAATGGAAATAAAGGCAAAGGTGTTTGGCAAACTGGGAGAGGAGGGGACAGAGCCAGTTTGGCCTCTGGGAGGCCCATCTGGCCATGCTGGAAATATTACGTAAAGCTGCTCTTGCTAAATTAGTCCCAAACTCAAGTTGGTTCTCTGGCCCTGAATGCTTCCTTTCTTTCAGAAGCCCATTCCAGCCCTTGAGGTCTAGACTGCTCTGCTGTGACTGCTCCTGCCATCCAGCCCCCCATCTCCTCTCCTGTGACAGAGCTGCTCCAGCTCTTCCGATTCTAGGGAATTCCCAACCCTCACTCCAGACACCATGCAGCACTGGCCTGCAGAGCCCTGGCCTGCTGTCCCCCTTAATCTATTCTGCAGGACTTCTTGGCTGCCACCCAGATCCCCACGCTGGGCACCATGTCTGGCCTTTGTGCTGCCTTGTTCTCTTGTGGTCACAGAAGCAGCACCCACAGAAGGACCTCATTTCAACAGACTGTAGGAAAGGCGGGATTTACAACCTTTCACTAACCTGAAGTAGAAGCTGCAAATCAATCCGGAGTCTGTAATCTCCCTGATTGTATCTCTTTAGGAGAAGTTTTAGAAGTGAAGTGGTTTGCAGGTGGTCTCTTTGATGCACATACCTGGGACCAATTGTAGAGCCCCAGCTTGAAGAAACAGGACTGTGAGGGACTCAGTACTCTGACCTCATGCTGAAGTACGTATGCCATACACCTTTATTCCGGGTCTGCCTTTTCCTCCCATCTGTGAAGAAACTACTAAATATGTTGGTTCTGAAATGGTTTTGTTCAGCTCCCTATACAAGAAACAATGGTTGTTCAAAAAGGAGCTTTTAAGAAATAATAAAAGAAATAAATTAGCATTTTGTACTGCCGAATTATGAGGAGGTAGCTGAGGGGGTTTTGGCATTAAACATATATGAGACCAGGGTGCCTGGGTGGCTCAGTTGGTTAAGCGACTGCCTTCGGCTCAGGTCATGATCCTGGAGTCCCGGGATCGAGTCCCGCATCGGGCTCCCTGCTTGGCAGGGATCCTGCTTCTCCCTCTGACCCTCCCCCCTCTCATGTGCTCTCTCTCTCTCTCTCTCATTCTCTATGTCTCAAATAAATAAATAAAATCTTTAAAAAAAAAAAAAAAACATATATGAGACCCTAAAATTATCACACACAGCTGTATGTGCAACTGAAAGAAGAGCTGAAAGTAAAGGCTTTTTCTCCTGAGTTGAATAAGTAATTTATTAAATGATAATAAATAATAGATACTGGTTTAGCAGGACATGTACCTAATTGCCTACATAAGAGGGACCTAATTTTAAGAGTATGTGAAGGGATCCCACTGTTGGGATCTGATCCAGTCTCTGCTAGGACAGTGCAGTAAAGTGTGTGAGAACATGAACTCTGGAGCCAGGTGGCCTGGGTTCAAGTCCCAGTCTGACATTTAGTAGCTCTGCGACCATGGAAAAGATATTAATGTCTCTGGCCTTGGTTTTCTCATCTATATGAAGGGGATAACAGTTCCAACCTTACAGAGCTGAATAAATAATTTTGAAAGCATGTAGAATAAATAAATGCAGAAACTTACTAACTCTTGAGGCAACTAGACCCCTTTGTCTGCCTTACATTCAGCTGAAATTTATCTCCTTATAAAAGTCCACATATTGGCCTGGCTTGGCAATATAAAATACTCCCTTTCCACATGACAATCCTTTAAATATTAAAAGACACATGGAATTTCTTTCTTAAAACACTTCTCCTATGTCAATTGTACTTCAGTAATACATACATACATACATACATAAATACATACATACATACAAATACTTCTCCACACTGGCCAGATGCGTTTCTTCAAATTTATCATATGTGGTAAATTCAATGTGCTCACTAACTCACAGCAGCCAAATCCAAACTCTTTCATAGTTTCTTCCTTGCTGCCTTCCATTATAGTGCTAGAACACTAAATACTTATTTTCCCAGCCCCTCTTGCATCTAGAAATAGACTAGTGGCCAGGTCCTGGCCAGGGAAACATCAAGAAAATTTACTTTGACCCTTGATTTTTTGATAAGAGAGAGATACTTACCTATGCTGTCCACTTTCTCCCTTCCTCCTGACTAACTCAGGTGTGACACCTGAAGCCATGATGATCCTCTCACAACCATGAAGCCCTAGGCCTGAGGACGCTAAAGATGGAAGAGCAGACATACGAAAGAGCCTCGGTCTTGATGGCAGGGTTAAGCCGCTGAATATGTGCTGGTAATTGTCTCTCAACTTCTTGATATGTGAGAAAAATAACCTCCTTTTTGTTTAAGCCAACATTAGTCCAAAAACATCCTAATTAATACAGCTCATAATTTAGTTTGGCAAAGTTCTTATCCTTCTACTTAATCTCCTTTGGATGTAGGTTACTATTTTTTTTTTTTTTTTTTTAGAGAAGGAGGTGGGGAGGGGCAGAGGGAGAGAGAGAGAGAGAGAATTCCAAGCAGACTCCATGCCCAGCGCAGAGCCCAATGCAGGGCTTGATTTCACAACACTGAGATCATGACCTGAGCCAAAATCAAGAGTCAGATGCTTAACAGACTGAGCCACCCAGGTGTCCCAAGGATGTATTACTTTGATATCATAATTTTTAAGGGATGGTTCCAATCCTCTATTCATCTGCTATTTTTGATAATTTCCTAAAACTCAGGGTTGAGTCTAAGATCCCATATTTAAATTTTGTAAAATTCTTGGACATAAAAGTTACCCATAACTGGAAATATAAAAAATATGTTGCCTTGAGGAAAATAATAAGATCTTAAATCTTGCATAAAAACATACTAGTGATGGATTAATGATCTAATTTTTTTTAATTAGGAAAGTCCAAGAAAAAAATATAGAAGGATATCAAGAAGACTTTTATACATATGAAGAAAATTCCAGAAGCCCAAAGGAAAAATAAACAGATTTGACCACATAAAAATTAAGTTTCCTTATGTAAAAAGGTAAAATATGAGAAGAGAAAACAATATATGAAATGCAGATAGCAAACCAAGGATTGCTGTTGATAACACATTTTAAAATTCCTACAAGTCAATAAGAAAATAATTTACTAAAAATTATTATCCAACTCACACAAAAGAAACATACATGTCCAGTGAAAATATAGGCTAGATTTGAATAGGCACTAAACCTAAGAAGACACACAGATGGCAAATAAGCACATGAAAAGATGCTTGAGATCATTAGTTATTAGGAAAGATTCAAAACAGAATGGGTTAACACTTCATACTTATTAAAATGTCTAAAATTAAAAAGACTGATCATATCAAGTGCTGGCAATGATGTGGAGCTACTGGGATGATGTTGCTGTACTCCCTTTCTTTGGGGTTTCTTTGGGGTTTCTTTGGGGGTTTTTTGGGGGTTTCTTTGGGGTTTCTTTGGGGTTTTTTTTTTAAGATTTTTATTTATTTATTTGAGAGAGAGAGAGAGAGATAGGGAATGAGAGAGAGAAGGAGAGAGAATTGGAAGCAGGCTCCGCACTGAGCACAGCCCCACACGGGGCTCGATCCCATAAGTGCGAGATCATGACCTGAGCCAAAACCAAGAATCGGATACATAACCAACTGAGCCACCCAGGCGCCCCGATACAAACATTTTGGACAAGAGTTTGGCAGGGCCTTAAAAAGTTAAACATGTATTGACTATATGACCCATCATTTTACCTCTAGGTAATCTACTTAAGAGAAATGAAAGCACATGTCCACACAAAGACTTATACATGAACATTCACTGCAGCTTCACTTGTAATGTCCCCAAACTGGAAAATATCCAATGTCCTTGAAAAGGTGAATGGACAAATTGTGGTATATCCATACAATGGAATACTACTCAGCATTAAAAAGGAATGAACTACTGATACATGCAACAACAAAAATAATCTCAAAATAGTCTGAAAAAGCCAGACTGCAACTACCTCCCCCCCCCCCCCCGGCAAAAAAAAGTAGGTAGCATCTTTTTATACTTATGTAAAATTCTAGAAAATGCAAAGTAATCTACAGTAACAGGAAGCAGAGCACTTTTTGCCTGTGGTTGGAGTTGCAGGAAGGAAAGGGAGTGAAAAGAGATTACAAAACAGTACAAAGAAACTTTGGAGAGTGATGAACATGGTCATTATCTTAAGTGTGGTGATGGTTTCCTAGGTTTATGCACATATGTCAAAACTCATCAAATTGTACACCTTAAGTATGTGCAGTTTACTATATGTCAATTATACCTCAATAAAGCTGAAAAAAGTAAAAAAAAAAAAAAAAAAAAAAAAAAGATGACACCTAATTGTAATGCATGATCCTAAATTGGATCCCACACCAGAAATCAAAAGTGGTATAAGGTATAAAGGACCTTATTAGAACTAGTAAAAACTATAAGTTAGATTATAGTAGTATGCTTTAGATAATAGTATTGTGTCAATGTTAAATTTCCTTAATTTGGCAGTTGTACAGCTATCTGAGAGAATATACATGTCCTTAAAAAGGCACACTGGAGAATTTAGGAAGGAAAGGGTGTGATGATTGAAACTTGTTTTCAAATGGTTCAGAAAAATAATAGAATAATAGTATGTGTGCATAATATATATGGAAAGAGAGACTTTGGCTAAATGTTCAGGTTTGATAGAACTGTAGGAGCTCTTTGTACTATTCTTATACTTTTTCTATATGTTTGAAATTATTTCAAAATTAAAAGGTGAAAAATGATATGTTAGCACAAATATTTATGAAAAGACTATTGCAACACTTGTTTTTATGAGTAAAAGTTGATATGGCCTAAGTGGGCATCTTTAAGGGAAGTCTTAAATAAATTATGTACATCCATATTAAGAAATACTTGCAGCCTTTGAAAAGCATACTGTGTATCTCATTCTTTCCTGACATGAAAAGCTCTTCAAGACAGTTCAGTGAAAAAAGCAAGCTGTGTAATAACATGGTAAGTATGATCCACATATGTGAAAAAGCAAAGAAAAAATATTCTAAATGACTCTGTATAATAAATCTCTAGAAAATTATTTGAAAGGATATACATGGAAATCTTAATGGTGTTTTTTCCTAAGAAAAAGATGTTATATTAAGGGTGGAGGTAAGGGATTTGTCAAAGTATAAATTTTATATATTACTGTACTTTGAAATATTTTTCAGTTAATATACATATACTTAGAAAAATAGATTTTTCCTTCTCTTTGTCATATGTGGACATTGCACTAGCAACCCTAAGTGATGCATGTTGCTCAAAATTTGTTAGGGACTAAAGAGTAAGGTCCATTTTGAGCTTTGTTCTTTGATGCTTTTTGATAGGGTTCTGCTCCTATTTCTAATTCATCCCTATATCGGATCCTTTTACTATTGTTGTACATATCTCCCGGGATATATGTCCATCAAAGGTTCAGTAGAAGCCTCAGGAACACTTTTTTGCTACTTGTTCCTACTTTCCTTACTGCATCTGTGAAGAATGTTTGGGAGCATCTCAGTTTAGACCCTACAGTTTCCATCTCAGTCCATAAGACTATGCTCCTGAGAGAAAGAAATGTCACTGTCAAATTCAAATGAAAATGTATTGTCTTTTGCAGTAAATACGTGGAAGCAACTACACACATTTAATGGTCAAAGACTGCCTTTTTTATGTTAGATTTTTTAAAATCTAACCTCACAAGGGTGCACAAAAATGTGTTTCTTTTATTCATCATCTCTTCATGTTTCCTGAGATAAATTCACATCATCACAACGCCAATTAATTACAGATAAGAAGCACTCAAATGTGTCTCCATTATTCTTCTAGGAACCCTTGGAATGAGGCACAGTCACTCAGGACAGTGGGAGAGTACTGGGAACTGTAACTTCTTGTAGGCAGACAGCAGAGCGAGCTACTAATTCTACCTCAAAAACTTCTGGTTTCCAAATTTCCCAATTGCCCTATGCAAATGGATCTATTTCCCTGAAGGATTCCGTTGCCTATTTCACTCTCTATATTTTGGAGAATGCATAATAATATTGGTCTTCACCTTACATAAGTGTGTAGCAGTCAAATTACAGTAAATCCTATAAATAACTCAAGAATATTTGGAGGATCTACAACATTCAGTTGCCACCAGTAAGCGAAGCAGGAGAAAGAAAGAAGACAAAGGGAATTAAAATGACTTTCTCTTTTTGACTTTACAGAGTTAGAGTAAGACCGATTGCAAGAACTAGAGAAATCATGTAATCAAGTGCTCTAAGGGATACACAATTCTACCTCTTTCTCCCTCCTCCCCACCTCTCTCTCTCTCCCTCTTCCTCTCCCTCCCTCCTTCCTCCCTGCCTTCCCCTACCTCAGAAAGTAATCTCATCCTTTCGTCACATATTATTGAAATCCCAGTTCTTTAAAAAACTCTCATTTTTGCCCAGACTGAGAGCATGTCATTTGGAAGTGATGTGCAAGGCAAGAGATAACCAGGTAGAACTCAGCGATTCGCCACAGAAAATGGTTCCATGTTTGGCCGTAATGCTATCAGAGTCTGTCCCTCAATAGCTCTTTACTGCTCCGAGCTCAGAATCTGCTGATTCAAGACTTTGCCGGCGTGGGGAGGTGTGAGGGTGGGAGAGAAAGGGAAGCCTAGCAGTGCAGGAGGAGTTAGGAAGAAATATTAATAGTCCTTCCAGAACACATAAGAAGTCAGAGGATTTTTTTTAATAGAAATAGTGCCCCCTCCCCTTCTCTTCCACCCTCCTTCTACCTCATTCCGTGTCTTCATTTCATGCTATGGTTGTGTTGATTGGGAGGGAAGAATCTTCTCAGCTAGCTGCTTAGTACCAAGCAGATGCACTTCAGTTGAAAATGGTTAGCGGTTAGGGGTTAGCCAAATACAGGCAGCAGACAGGATAAAGGTAAGTATGGATGTTTGGGTGGTGCGGTAATGGGAATTCAAAAAGTGAAGGACTTCAAATCACCCAAAAGCACATTGGTACATACATACATTTCCATTTGTATAGGTTCCAGAGAGAATCAACACACACCCCAAATGGGCTGACAGAATAGAAACATCAGGGAATAAGTTATGTTTCCATTTCTTTAATAACTTTTCCTTCAGTTTCAGTTCTTCGTGCATGTTTGGAGGGAGATAGCAAACTTTCATTGTCTTTAAATGAAAAAGATTTTTAAGTGGTTGTATTTCCATATATCTATGATTCTCTTGTTTTAATAGTACCTCCTAAACTTTCCTTTTATTTGAATCTAAAAGTATTTTAAATTTATAGAATAAATAAGTTGTCATTTTTTCAAATATGCTTTGTTCTAGTAACTTTCCTTTGTGTTTGAATCATGGACTTTTAGAGTCCTGGACACATGTAAGTCCGCATTTATCAATAGTGCTCTTGAAAATATAGAGCCAGGTACTAAATTCACAAATTATATTTATGTTTTATATGTTTTAAAGTGTCCCATCTCACACTGGGATGCAAGATTCCTCAGATGTTTTTCTGTGATGATGTCTCCAATCAAAAGAAGACATTAACTAAGGAAACTGTTAAGGAGCTCTGTGGATCAGAGTGAACATATAGGCATACACAATTAATGTTTACATTTTTATTCATTACCGTGGAAATTAGTGGATCTTAGCTATTTAGTTACACAAATAATTTATCTAATATGTTGGGGGAGTGAGAAAGAGAAGGCGAGAGAGTCCAGTCTGTTGTTTCCCCACATCTGATAGACCAGCCTGATTTTAATGCTAAGTGGCTTTTTCATCTTTCTTATCTTTATTTCCTATCCAGCGTTGCCAACACTCAGATGATTCAAGTACTTTCTTTTTTCTTATAGCCTCACACCTAGTGCCAAACTTCATCTATGATGAAGCTCCCTCAACATATGCATACATACTCCATGTCTAATGATAAATTATATGGACATAGGAACCAGAATCATGTCTGTGAGTGAGAAAAACTTAAAGTAATTCTATTTATCACCTTTACACTTAACTCCCAAAAATACTCATGTTTTTTGAGGTGTGATCTTCATTATCTATTACTGCCAGGAATAAATGATCATTGAAAATAAGGTGCTTAAATATATATTTACATGTGAATGGCATAGAATTTGTATTTCTTACTTGGGTTGCTGCTCCAGGTAATTTTCACAAAATATGGATGATCTTATGGAAACTAACAAATTTATAAAGAGCACTAGAAATAAGAGCCTTGTATATGAGTATGACTTTCTTCTCTATAATTATTAAGAAATTTCAAAATTATTGAATCCTAATAATTTTAGTATCAAATCATTTATTTCAACTATTTTAATGAAATAAAAATGCCTATAATATTTTATATACCTCCTTGCTTTTCTAAAGTAGAGAGTAGTGTGAATGTAACAACTTCTAGAACACTCAGGATCGCTATTAGTATCATTAATTATTGCAGTATGTATTTCTTAAAAAACTAAAAAGAAAAGATGGGTACATTCAAAATTTTTCATATATTAAGGCCAGAACAAAGATAATAGTTTGGAGATAAACTCATAGAGGAAGTCATACAAGCCACATTTTGAAGACATAATGAGGGCAGGAACTAGAAATCTTAAGCCAGGTTAAGTCTAATTGTGTTCAAACCAAGATTATCTCAGAACAATGGACAACTCTTTCTCTACTTCATTTATAACAATAACCTCCTATACCTGTGCTAAGGCAATGTTTTTCATAAATGGCTGAGAAATGAGATAATCAGCCCCATACGCTAGGAACTCCTAAATGACTTGGACCCTCTACCAAGAGTCTTCAATGGTGTCAAAATCTTGAACTCATCAAAAGACTTTCACCACCACCATCATCATCACCATCATAATGGGTGGCATTTCTTCCAGATACTTAAATTATTTCACTCAATCCTCACAACATTAACAGGATATCAGTAGTAGTATCTGGCAGATGAGGGAACTGGCTTTTAGAAGGGCTTTGTAACATTCACCAGGTCATATGACTCGGAAATTATGGAGGTGGGAAAGCCCTTGTTCATTATCATTCAGCTACACTACTCCTAGTCCTGTGGACCTCTAGAGAGAGGGTTTTGCCCTCATGAGGGCTAACATTCTCTGAGGCGTCTAGATCCCTGATACCAGCACTCATGTCCATTTCCACATTCAACTCCAAGATCCTTCAAATCCCTAACATCCCACTTTCACATCCACCTTCTGCTCAAATCAGCCCTTCTGCATCTCTTTGCACATGTGCACCCCACAAACATGGGCACATTTCTTTCCACTGCTCCATCCCTCAGTTACTAAATTAGCGCCATCTTTGACCACAGCCTTCTCACCTTTCCTATTTCCCCATTCCACCAAACCTCTTTACATCTCATCCCTTCTATGGTGTTCTCAGACCTCCACTCAGTTGACTCAACATCAATTCATCTGACTTCACCAACTTTATGAAGCAATTTCTAGCAACACGTAGCCGTCACTCTTGGGTCAGTTATTTTAACATGGCCACCAGCCACCTCAGATTCATAGATTCACTTCCCATGTGAAACCAGGGCTCTCTCTCCCACTCTACGTGATGCTGCTGGATACAAACAAAGTCCACTTAGATTTGCATAAGAGTAAAATGAAGTCAAATAACACTAGCCATTTTCTCCTAATACGTGATGCTTGGTAAAAATTTTATTAATCTGTTTTCCCCTACTTCGTAAAATTAACATTCAAAGCCCTTTTTACTTTTGAGCCCACATTTCAGGACTCTAGTACAGGAGCATAAATGACCCCAAATCCAACTTTGAGGATATCCAAAGTTGCACCAATTCACCCATTGTTTTCATCCCTCAACATTTGTGGTTGTCTACATTCATTCTCTTATCTTTCCTTGATCTCTAAGAGAAAGAGAAGGTCTCTTTACTATCATTTGAACTGTGAAATCTGTGCTCCACAGCCCAAATATTCCCTCCCTCTCAGGAAACTTCTTCCCAAATTACCTTCACTCATTATTTCCAGCCCCTCTTTGCAGACTCTTTTCCTTTAAAGACATGCATGCCTCCTTCATGTTGGAGAACTGCGCTTTATCTGGCTCTGCTCACTTCTAAAGACCTCCCTCCTTCTCTCTCTTCTTTCACTGGTACAGGTTTTGGAATGAATGATTCTCTACAATTTGATTTCTATTCCCACTAATCTCCAGAAATGGAATATTTTTCTTCTAATGACTCTAATCAGAGTCCTTTCTCAAATTCAGTGGCCTTTCCTCAGTCATCATTTTCTTGATCTTTCTGAAATAGCATATTGTTTTCCACCTCATTTTTCTCACACTCCCATCCTCTAGCTTTCCACTATGTTGCATTATTTAGTTTGTTCTCCATTTCTTTAGAAGGTCTTTATTTCCTTTGCTGTCTTTCTTCCTCTTCATACCCATACTCACTAATTTCCCTGTACACCTGTCTTTAGTGCCTACAGTCTTTTCTTTTGGTAATTAACTCTTACTGTTTCAGCTCTGCTGATAAACTAAATCCTCCTCCTGCCTTGGCAGTGCACCTGACACTACTCTCATTTCTTCCACTATCTGTAGGACATCTCCTTAGATGTTCTCTACAAACTTAAATCTATACACCAAAGTACTGTGTCTCACAATAGTACATGCATATAAATAAACACCCATATCATATAGTCACCATTACTCATTGCAACTTCCTGTTGCCATCAGGTATCGACTCTACCTTTAAAAACCGTCTCTCCCATCAGCCCCTCCTTCCTATTCCCAGCATGTTATGATTTTGTAACGCTGTCTTAACTGTATTCCCTTACCTCTGTCCTCTCTGATTTATGCTATATTCCTGCCCAGCTCAACCTTTCCTTTATAAAGCAGTTTATTTTTATTGCTGAATTAATTCATTTTATTTTAGAAATTTAAAAAATAAGGATATGAAAACCAGTAAATACCTTTTATAGGCTTATCGTCAGATATAACCTCTATTAATATTTTGATGTACTATTCTTCCAATGTTTTTAATACATACCTTTTTAATTTTTTACAAAATGGCATTACATGCTGTGATTAAAACTTAAGCATGTATCATGAGTATTTTCTATGCCAACAAGAACCTTTCTTCATCATCACATAATTTTAACGGCAAAAAAAGCATTTCCTCATGTGAATGAGATATATTTATTTAATTATTCCCCTTCTGCTGAACATTCAATTTGTTTTCAAGAGCTTAAATTTTAGGGGCGCCTGGGTGGCTCAGTCGTTGGGCGTCTGCCTTCAGCTCAGGTCATGATCCCGGGGTCCTGGGATCGAGCCCGGCATTGGGCTCCCTGCTCCATGGGAAGCCTGCTTCTCCCTCTCCCACTCCCCCTGCTTGTGTTCCCTCTCTCGCTGTGTCTCTCTCTGTCAAATAAATAAATAAAATCTTTAAAAAAATAGAAAAGAGCTTAAATTTTATAAACAATACTGTGATAAGCATCCTTAAAGTTAAATCTTTACGCACACTTACACTTTTACTTAAGTACAATTGCTGAGTCAAAGGGTATCAGTATTTTTAAGGCTTTTGACATAAACAGCAGACCTTCAGAAAGGTCATAACAATTTGGAATTCCACTAGCACTTTATGAAAAATGCCTACTTTCTTGTACCTTATGCACACTGGGAAACATTTTTAAAAATCTGTGCCAACCTGGTTAGTGAAATGGTAAATAGAAGTTGAGTCTCTTTTCATATGTTTGTTAGCCATTTGCAGTCAAACCTACTGGAAAAAAAAAAAAAAAAAAAAAAGGAGAGGGCCTCTGTGTGCTTATTACATTTCCCATGCAAAGAGAAAAGGAGAATAGAAAGCTTGGAAGCTAAGTTAGAGCTACAGTCTTCATGGCAGAGAGTATCAGGACCCTCTAATCCCCCTCATCTCTTAACTCAGAGAGTATTTAAATCCCTTCCATTAGATTTCTCTCCCTCTCTCCCCCACTCCCCATCTCTCTCTCCTTGCTAACCCAACAAAATAATAATATCTAATGTTTTGTGGTGAAATGTGGAGAGACAGCATGTGTGTACTATTTCTTCGTTCCTTCTATTAGCTTCAAAGCACCCTTTAAAACATGCCATTTCAATAAGAGTTATACAGCTGTCAGCTCACCGTCTCCTCGAGCTCTTGCAGAAGAGTGAGATCTCCAGCAGTATGCTCATTATAGAACTTCACTCCAACTAAACAACTTGGATACACTCTGAAGTTCACTGAGTGGGGGCTAGCTAGTATGGAAATGTCTTTGCCTTTGATCCTGACAAAACATGTTTGTTGGAAATTTTGGATCTGTCAGAAAGGGAGGCAGATTTAAATGAAGGTGAGGTGAGGTGTAAAGATATGTCTAAGAGAAGACAGAGAAGAATGGTCAGTGTGGAGACACGAGGAAGGCCTGAAAACACTGGAAAGAAAGAATAATCATCATTAGCACCCAAACCATCACCTTCACCCTTTATATAACATACCACACTATATATAATCAACTTTGGATGGGGTTTTTATAAAGTCAAAGGCTTAAATTCTACCTTCTCCCTCAGTGTTGGATTAGAGGAAAGTTTTTAATCCTCTCTCCTAGGGGTTGCCAAAAATGATCTGGGATTTGAAATCCGACAGCACATTGTCAGAGCTGTGGAAGGAGAATTGAAATAATTTTTGTTTCTCTGAAATACAGGATACTGACTGACTTCTTTCATTTGTAATTCTACTTAAACTAAAAGGGAAAATTAGATATCTAAGTTCTCTAAAATGTCTAGGTATGTTTCTTTTTGGTAATCCTGGGCTATTCAATTATAGAACCTCAAGCCCAGAAGAAAAGTCACAGGACCCTGTCTTCTCATTCTATACGTAAGGTGATGTAAGTCCCAAGACATAAGGATGCCTTCAGGCTCCCCCTGCAACCATGTAAAAGAGTAAGGACTAGAATCCCAATTCCTAAATCTGTGTCCAATGCTCTTCAGAACACAACCAGTTTCCCGGTATAATAGTCCAGGGAAGCTTGTTTCCTTTATGAGCGTGAGGCTGGAAAGAGGAACAGAAATAAATTCCATTGAGTCAGGGAAAGATTCTCTTGTAAGAGGCTTTGGCTTTCTACATTCTCCCCTCCACCAGCTTCTCCCCAAGCTCATTCCTTTCATCGTTCCCTTCAGAGGACTTGACCTGAATCTGTTCGGTTTGTTAATTCAAAATCTGGAGTTAGAGTGACTTTTTCCATTAAAGAATATTATTTGATTATCTTCATAACTTGTAATGCCTAAATTTTCTCTAGCAATTTTTAGCTCATGTGATTAATCTTCAATGATAATTTGACAGTTTAACTGACATGGTTCTAAAGAAGCTGTAATTAATTTTAATGCACAGCTCATTTTTTTCCTAATTTCACACTTATATTTATCTCATTATATATGTTGGATTAAAGACATTAATGTTTCATTTGAGCAAAACATATATTTTAAGTCCCACATGGCTAGAATAAAGTAGGGAATTTAGACAACATAAAATTACATTTTTTTCAAAATTTCTGAACATAAAATTTATGTAAACGCTCATCTTCTGAGAACATTAATTACATTCAATGCAAAAAAAAAAAAAATCAGAAACTCGAAACCTAACAAAAATTCAATTCAGTCCTGAGACTAAGAACCGGGTCTATGGCTTCAGCTCCATTCTCTCTCCTCCCTGTCACACACTTCTGCATCTTTACTCTGATTATACAGCAGCTGCCCTAAAAATTATCACATATTGAAATGCACATCATTGAGGGTGTGAGCTGAGGTGTGTGGGCTCAGCAACAAGAAGAGCAAGAGAGATGTGAAACAGAAACTCTGAAGAGAAGAACCAACCAATAAATATTATCAAGAACTAAGGTCCAATGGCAAGTTATCACAGAGGGCTGATGTCATCATTAAAATGTCATCCTAAGATTCAAGGAAGCATGAGAACCCCTAGGGGGAAAGTCACCTTCCCATTTTTCCGGCAATCCCTCTTGTTCCCACTGCAGGAGGAGCCCTCCTAGTCCCTGCCACTCCCTGCCACTCCCATCTTTGCAGCTATTTTCTTCTGTACATATTTTGGGACTTGTGGTTTACTTTTCAAAATAATCTTGTGGGTCCTGCATCTTTCAGGAAATCTCCCACAGTTTCTTTCTTTTTTTTTTTATGTTCAGTTAGCCACTGTATAGTACATCATCAGTTTTTGATGTAGTGTTCAGTGATTCATCGGTTATGCATAACACCCAGTACTCATCACAACACGTGCCCTCCTTAATACCCATTATCCTGCTACCCCCTACCCCTACCCCCTCCTCTCTGAAACCCTTCATTTGTTTCCCAGGGTCCATAGTCTAAGATGTGGTACATATATACAATGGAATATTACTCAGCCATCAGAAAGGATGAATAACCACCATTTGCATCAACATGGATGGAACTGGAGGGGATTATGCTAAATAAAGTAAGTCAAGCAGAGAAAAACAATTATCATATGGTTTCATTCATATGTGGAACATAAGGAATAGCGCAGAGGACCATAGGGGAAGGGAGGGAAATCTGAAGGGGGAGAAATCAGAGAGGGAGACGAACCAATGAGAGACTATCGCCCACAGTTTCTAATGTGATCTTACTTTTTCCAGCATGGTTATTAGAAGATACTTTACTAACCCATTATTTCAATACAAAAATGTGTTCTTGAGCAAGAATTACCAAACATTTGGTGAAATCCAACACCATGAGAGGAAGTAACCTCAACAAATAGAGGAAATGTTACCTAAGAAAGCATAATTAATAGAATTTAGTAGAGCAAGACAGTAGATTAACTTCAATTAATTTTTCAGAAAAATTGTGAAAAAATATAGTGCTTGTGTATGTCTATATGTATACATACATTTGTGTGTGCTTGTGAAATAATCAATTAGAGGTCATAGACATTAAAAATGAGACTGTGGAAGCAATTCAAAAGATGGTCTACAGAGAAAAAGGTACTTGGCAGAGAATGATTAATAAGCTGGAAGCTAAGTGGAGGGATCTTACCAGAATACAAGAGAAATGAATAAAGATGTAAGAGTATGAAAACAAAATGAAGAGACAAGGCCAAAAGATCCAAAAGTTTCATCATCTGACTAAAAGGAATTCAGGAAAAGAAAATAAAGAGAATGTAGGGGAGTAAATACATGAATGTATAGATAAAATTTCCAAAAATTGAAAAAAATAACAAGCCCCTACCTGATTGAAAGGGCTTAGTAAATGTCAAGTAGAATTTACCATCCACAGACTCTGATGGAAAGTTCTCCAGCAGGAAGGATGTCCTCTAATAGTTTAGGAGTTGGAACAGATCTCATATTTCAATGTCTCCATCATACCAATAAGAAAGCCAAGACTCAAGGAGGTCAAACAATTTTATAATAATCATGTAGTTATCAAAGATAAGAGTCAGGGTTAAATTCAAATATCCTGACTACGGCCCAGTAATTTTTTCTCAACTTTCTGCAATGGGAATTCATAGATAATTAGGTCTGGTCAGGTTTCAAGTTGTTCCATGACAGCAAGATCTTAATGCTATAAGACCGTAAACATATTTTAAAAAAACTCTACATGGGTTTGAATTTTTTCTAAAAAGTTGTGATTTAGTGGACATTTAGTCAAGAAAACATTCATTGTCGACCTCAATGACACCTACATGTCCATTTCCCTATATTCTTGGGAGTATATAAATACAGTACTGGCACTAAGCAGTTAAAGTATTCATTGAGTGATATGGCTTAATTTACCCATGTTGCTCCCCCAAACCTTGATAATTAGTCTTAGAGAAACTTGACTAGTTTTATTGCGGTTGTTGCTATTATTGCTTGTTTGTTTTTACTATTTACACAAAAGGTTTATTTACTACTTGAATTACTATAGGCAGTTTACTTAAAATAGCTAGTCTCAGTTTTCCTATCTCCAATTTGGGGATATCAATACCTACTTTGCGGGACTCCTGTGTGGATTTAATGATTGAATGTAACGCAGTAAAGTGAAGAAAGGAGTGCTTGCCCCAGGGTGTGAATCAGCCAAACATCCATTCCTTCTTCATTCTCCGCCCCCCTGCACAAAACAACTCCGTCCCCAAGAAAGGGATTTCTCTCTTCCCTTTCCCTATTTTTTTCTGCCTCCTTCCTCTTTACTTTTTGCTGCTGAAATGTGGGATTTTGTTTATAGACATTAATGAAAATATTTTATTTAGAGATATTTAAGATCCCTAACCCTTTCTCTTAACTCAGAGTTTTCAAAATACCTAGATGGCCTTTCAAGAGAGAAAGAAGCAAATACGAGACATGAGCTAAGAATCAAATGTACAGACATAAGAAGTAAATTAAGACAGTAGGTCTGGGGGCACCTGGGTGGCTCAGTCATTAAGCGTCTGCCTTCAGCTCAGGTCATGATCCTGGGGTCCTGGGATCGAGCCCCGCATCGGGCTTCCTGCTCTGCGGAAGGCCTGCTTCTCCCTCTCCCACTCCCCCTGCTTGTGTTCCCTCTCTCGCTGTGTCTCTCTCTCTCAAATAAATAAATAAAATCTTTAAAAAAAAAAAAAAAAAAAAGACAGTAGGTCTGTTTTGAGTTCCAGATAAATAACTGTATTAGTAACTGTATATTTTGAGTTCCAGATAAATGTGAAAGTGCTTAGTAACTATAATATGTTCTGCTGCTCTCATATTATAAACAGTTTCAAGACTATTGAGAATAAAGAGTCTCTACCCCCAACACAGATATGAGACTGCTATTCAATATTCATATGAGAAAGTCATGTGGGACACCCTGCACTGCAGCATCCACACAGGGCAGGCACTGGGAAGTATCTGCCTGAGGGAGTGCTGCTCTCAGGTCGCACAAATGCATATTCTATTAATGAACACTTTTTGCTTTAGAACTAACAAGAAATCCCAGCTTGGAATTTTGTTATAGAAGAAAATGTCTACTGGGTGTTTCTTCTGTGCCTGCATGAATGTGGCATATTTTAAGGAAAACCTTTCTAAAAATTCCACCTATACATTGTACAAGGATTTACTACTCTTAAAGCAAGCTCCCTTGGGCATCTAGAAAGGTAGTTCATGTACAAAAATCACTTTGCTTGTCCTATTCTCTTTATTTACAAGAATCATCTGAAACAGATCAGTTACATCTTGCAGAGTGCATGTAAACCTGGGATAAAAGTTCCTCTGAATTTGAGGATTTAGAAAATGAGAGGAAAAAAGATGGATTTTGTCCAATGTGGGATACATATTGTCACTGTATTTAGGAACATAGAGCTTGCCTTCTTTCCTTTCTGCCCTGAACTAGCTGGTCCTTTACTGCCCCCATTAAAATGCAGGAGACATGAGAAAAAGAGACTAACTGTGGCTGCCTAAGACACCATGATGCCCATTTTGACACCTTTTCTTGCCTTTGAAAGTGACGTTAAGGCGTTTTCCCCCTCTCCCTGCTTGAAAATCACTTCCAAATACCAAGGAGAAAAAATAAATAAGCAAACAAATTTCATGTTCATTGACTGAGGTAGAATATATAGAGAGTGGGAAAGCAGATGGGTAAGTAAAATAAATTACTGAGAGGAACAGAAAGGTAAATGTAATTATTTGCAGAGAGTAACTAGTGAGAAGGAAGCCAATTCAACCACACAACCCCAGAAAGACTGAATTAAGCAACATATATACTTCAGAAAACAGGGTGGAAGGGCACTGAAAACAGAGGGATTGTTTAGTCCATATAAGAAGTAATTTGACTTTTCAAGTTCATATCACTTCACAGCAGAGTCAAGTGATCAGTCCCCTACCCTCAGGGTACTGGAAGTATATTCTCTGGAAAAATTGAGTCAGAGAACTCTAGACTTGAATCAGTTAGAACAGAGGAGGTAGAAAGTGAGATGCCAAACTGAAAATGGGAAGAGAGGATTACTTGTAAACCACTGAAGAGAGGAATCCTCACTGACATTTTCCCCCACCCAAATTCCAGAATGCTATTAGCCAGACTCATACATGGAGGCAAAAAACTGAAAGACTCTTCTCTGTAGAAGGTAAATTACACCGAAAGCAAGGCCTTGTCCACATACACAGAATTTTCAATAAACTTTTAGAACCTCACTCTTAAATATAAATGGATAACATTTACCATGAAAACATGGACCAAAAACAAAGAAACAAAGCGGAGTTTGAAGGAAACAGAGACAATGCTAGGAACAGAAGAAATGTCATTAATGAAGGGCCATAATTAATGTCCTTCAAAAAAAATACTATATCCATGAGATAAAGGTAACATATTTTAGAAAATAGAAAAGAACTCTTAGAAATAACACATATATGATTAGCCAAAATTTAAACAGTTAATAAAATGGTCAAAAGTAGAACAAAAAGGAAGAGGGGAAAATGGATGTGAAAAGAAAAGAAAATTAGAAAATCACTCCTGGAGGTCCAACATACAACTAGGAAGAATTTCAAGAGGAGAAAATAGATAAGATTTTGAAGAGGAAATTATTTTTAAAAATACCAGAAAGTATCTAAGAAGTAAAGGACATGAGTTTTTAGATTGAATGAACCTGCTCAGCATTTATCCAGTGAATAAAATAAGACCCTGTTAAGGCACATTATCACAAAATTTAAGAGTATAGAGAAGACCCAAAGAATTTTCAAAAAAAGCAGTTTACCTACAAAGAATCAAGCAAAAGAAGCCATGAATCTTTTCAACATAGAATTCTATGTATCAATCAAAAGTGAAGATAGAATAAGTCAATTTACACACATGCAAGGTATCAAATTTTTATCTTTCATGAACATTTTCACATGGTATCTACTATAGGATCATGAATCTCCAGGATAATAGCATGGAAATTGTCAGGCTATACGACAGGACTAGAGACTAGAACTCAATCCAGGGTAAGCTGGAAAACAGAGGGTTTCATGTGGGATGTCTCAGAGCAAAGAGATGAACTGAGAATTTTTACCATGTGACATGTTGTATTGAGAGGTGGTTTACTGAGAGTTGGAGGATGTTGGAAAACATAGCCATGAGTCAAAGAAAATTAAGCGAATGAAAAAAGAAGACAATAGTTATTTCCAAGAAAAGCCAGAAGTCATACAAGAAAGGAAACATTTGCACTATATACTGTAATACATTGTAACACTACAATATATGATACATTATGATACCCTGCCTTGCAAAGCAAGGAAGAGTATTTTCACAATTATAACAACACTGCATAGGTATTTAACTAAAAATTGTGATACATATAGAGAAGAAAAGGAGAGGGTAATGGAATAGATGAGAATGCTAAAATCTTCATCTACTGTAATATAAACTCAATGTGTAAATGTGATGAAACAAGGAACATCTGTGGATATATGGACGAAATACCATAAAAAGAACCTAGAAATTTTAAATGGTTGCTTTTTTTCAGGATTGGGAAGGAAGCATAAAGAGAAGGGCAGGTGACTGCTATTTTTGGTTAAAAGACTAACACTAGCCACTTCCTGCTTCCCTGTGGGTGGGTCATTTCTGTGTCCCTGCAGCATGGGGCAGGAGACCACCAAAGCTGATGCGATGACTGAGGCTGATGTGAATCCAAAGGCCTACCTCGTCACAGACACCGACCTCACAAGAAATGACCGGACCTTGCTCAGCAGGCATGTAACTACAAGCAGCTCCGGAAAGGAGCCAATGAAACCACCAAGACCCTCAACAGAGGCATCTCTGAGTTCGTCGTGATGGCTGCAGACGCTGAGCTCCTGGAGATCATCTTTCACCTTCTGCTGCTGTGCCAGGATAACAGTATGTCCAACATGTTTGTGCACTCCCGCTCCAAGCAGGCTGTAGGGCCTGTGGGGTTTCCAGGCCTGTCATCACCTACTCTGTCACCATCAAAGAAGGCTCACAGCTGAAGTGGCAGATCCAGTCCATTCAGCAGTCCCTGAAAAGTCCTCAGCTGACCCCGGTGGCCTCTGCTACACTGACTGCTGTGAGGGTTGTGTATCATGTTGTCTGTGTTAGCATGTAGTGTCTCCAGCCACATTCTCTTGTTATATTATAGTACTAAATCTGGTTTTTGCATCTTTGTATTGCTTTTGTTTAGTTTTACAGGTGGTTATCCATATGTTACTCCCCCACCCCACCCCCAATCTCCCATTCTACTCTCTCTCTCTGCCATCTTATCCTCCCTTTTGAAAAATGAACTAATGCTAAGAACAGGCAGAAGTCAAATGAAGACACCATTCAAAGGCAGGGGAGAGCCAGGATAGAGATCTGGTTCCAGCTTTCAGGCACTAACTTCCTAGGGCATGGCAGAATTAAACACCATGCACTTTGTATCCCTGTGTCTGGCTTCAAAGTCATTCCATACATGTTTGCTCTCCAGAGGAGAAAGCATGTATCATTTGGGGAGAAAGGATGCACCCTGTGAGGTTGTCAGGTGTATGTTCAAGTGCCATTTGCTAATATACCCCTATTTGCTTTGGTAATGTGATATTGCCCTTCTCCCCCAACTCCCAACCATGCTCCTGAGGGTGGCAGGGCAGTAGCATATCAAAGAAATATGCCACAGAATTCCAAAGGCTGCCTGGGTTTGTTAGACATGGCGCAGTTGAACTAGGTCTTGAAGGAGTCCAGAGTGGCAAGAAAGTAGAGGGTCAACTGAAGCTGGAATGAAGAAGTCTGGGAAAGTAATAGAGACCTGCCTGGAAGCTATAGCAGAGATGTTGGAATCCAAGGAAACATCCTCTCTGGTGAATGGAGATGGACATTTGGTACCAGCCTTAAGAGCCCTGACTCCTGTTTCCTGCCACAACGTGGGTCAGATGTATGTATTCTTTATCACATCAGAAGGACAGTGCTACAGCAAAGGAAACAGTCAACAAAACCAAAAGACAACCGACAGAAGGGGAGAAGATATTTGCAAATGACATATCAGATAAAGGGCTAGTATCCAATCTATAAAGAACTTATCAAACTCAACACCCAAAGAACAAATGATCCAATCAAGAAATGGGCAGGACATGAACAGACATTTCTGCAAAGAAGATATCCAAAAGGCCAACAGACACATGAAAAAGTGCTCAACATCACTCGGCATCAGGGAAATCCAAATCAAAACCTCAATGAGATACCACCTCACACCAGTCAGAATGGCTAAAATTAACAAGTCAGGAAACAACAGATGTTGGCGAGGATGCGGAGAAAGGGGAACCCTCCTACACTGTTGGTGGGAATGCAAGCTGGTGCAACCACTCTGGAAAATAGTATGGAGGTTCCTCAAAAAGTTGAAAATAGAGCTACCGTACGACCCAGCAATTGCACTACTGTGTATTTATCCCAAAGATACAAATGTAGTGATCCAAAGGGGTACATGCACCCCAATGTTTATAGCAGCAATGTCCACAATAGCCAAACTGTGGAAAGAGCCAAGATGTCCATCAACAGATGAATGGATAAAGAAAATGTGGTATATATATACAATGGAGTATTATGCAGACATCAAAAAAATGAAATCTTGCCATTTGCAACAACGTGGATGGAACTAGAGGGTATTATGCTAAGCGAAATAAGTCATTCAGAGAGAGGCAAGTATCATATGATCTCACTGATATGAGGAATTCTTAATCTCAGGAAACAAACTGAGGTTTGCTGGAGTGGAAGGGGTGGGAGGGATAGGGTGGCTGGGTGATAGACATTGGGGAGGGTATGTGCTATGGTGAGCACTGTGAATTGTGTAAGACTGATGAATCACAGACCTGTACCTCTGAAACATAATACATTATATGTTAAAAAAAAAAAAAGGAAGATACATAATAATTTGGAGAAGAAAATTAAAAACTATCCATTCTTTATTCACAGAGAATCTTGAATCTATACTGCTAACCATTCTTTATTACTCTGTGGATTATTTTACACAACAGAAACTATTATCTGAATACAATTTATATCTTTTTTAGTCTAATATTTTATAATCAGAAGTTTTCATACATTTAAATATTTTTCAGAAACATTTTTATTAGGTGCATAATAGTCCATCTGGTGACACAACATAATTTAACTATTGCCATATTTTCAGACTTTTTTTTAGATTTCCCAGTTATAAACAAATCTACTTTAAATATATTTGTTTATTGATCTTTCCCAGTGCTTTATTATCTTTCCCTAGGAAGAATTCCTGGAAATGAATTGGTAGGCTAAATGGTAAAAACATTCTTGAGGCTTTTGGCACATGTTATTAAATTGCTCTCCAAAAAGATTCTTCCAATTCATATTCCCACCAGCAATATATGAGACTATCTCATTTCAATGCCGCTGTGCTGACCCTGGATTTTTCTCATTACAAAAAATAATTTAAAACTAAACCTAAAGTAAAATGGAGCAGTTTTCCCCAAGATCTTGGACTTTTTCAAATTTTTCAAAATTGGTGACAGGAAGATAACCCTCTAACTTTTCTCATAGAAAAGAAAAGATGCAGGCCCTTTCTCCCACTGTTCAGACCCTTTCTGTTATCTGTGTATAGAACAGATAGCTGGTGAGATAATTTAGAGGAAGGACACAGAAAAAGAACTAAATCATGTTATTTCAGGATTCTCCTCAATATAAGAAAAATATGTGTTGATGGAGGTATTAGCTAACACTATGGTGGTCATCATTTTGCAATATATAAGTGTATCAAATCAACACACTGTCCACCTTAAATTTATGCAATGTTATATGTCAATCTCAATAAAGCTGGGGGGAAAGAAATGTGGGGGCTGTAAGGGCATTTTGAATTCTGAAATTAAGTAAAAAATACATTTGTAAAAGCCAAGATTCTCTATGGTAATTTGCCTAGAACTTTCAACTTGGGTCAATGGTGACCTTGCCAAGATTATAGGAACATCTCCTTTTGTGAAAGTAGGGGCCAATAAAATAATAACAGTGGCTAACATTTACTGAAGTCTTCCTAGACACGAGGCACTTTAGTACAACATCTCATTTAACTCACACAGCAACTCTATTAGCTGACAATTATTCCCACTTTACAAATGAGGACATTGATGATCTGAGGAGCTAACTAGCCCAAGACCCCAGAGCTTGTGTGACTTGAGGGCCAGTGTTCTTCACAATGCCTTCACAATGCAGGCAAGGTGAAGGTCCTGGGTCCTCACCTTGGCAAACAACCATAAGTCAAAAGTGAACTGAAAAGACTGTGCTTCTGAGCTACATACTGAAAAGGTTCGAACATATCCATAGCCTTATTAGTTTGAAAATGGATCTACAAGTTAGAGGCTTTCTTTTATTCTTTTTTTCTTTTTTTCTTTTTTTCTTTTTTTTTTTTACCATCACCACTACCCATCACCAGGATGTTTTTTTTATTTTTTATTGACTATATTTGACATAACATAGTATAAATTTAAGCTATACAATATGTTAATTTGATACACTCATGTTGTAACATGATTGTCATTAAAGTGATAATTATTTAGCACCTCCATCACAGTATATAATTATCCAATTATCTTTTCAGTGGTTGGAATAATTAGGTTCTAGTGTCTTCGGAAATTTGATTATAGTACAATATTGTTGTCTATATTCATTATACTGTGCATTAGATCTCTATGGCTTGTTTACCACTCATTGCAAGTTTGTACTCTTAAACAACATCTATCTTATCTCCCCACCCCTCATCTCCTGGTAACCACCATTTTACTCTATGTTCTTATCAGTTTGACTTTTTTTAGATTTCACATGTAAGTGATACCATATAGTACATGTCTTTGTCTGACTTATCTCACTTAGCATAACATACACAAGATCCATCCATGTTGTCACAAATGGCAGGAAGTCCTCCTTTGTCCTTGCTGAATAATATTCCTTTGATATATATACCACATTTTTATCTATTTACCCATTGATGGACATTTTAGGTTGCTTCCATATCTTGGCTATTATGAATGATGCTGCAATAAACATAGAGGTGCATATATCTCTTTGAAATAATGTTTTCATTTCCTTTGGATATATACCAAGTAGTGGAAATGCTGGATCGTATAGTAGATGTATTTTGAATATTTTTTAAGATTTATTTATTTATTGGAGAGAGAAAGAGAGTACGTGAGCATGAATGGGGGAGGGGCAGAGGGAAAGGAGAGAGAATCCCAAGCAGACTCAGCTAAGTGCGGAGCCTGATGTGGGGCTCGATCCCACAACCCATGAGATCATAACCTGAGCCAAAACCAAGAGTTGGACACTTAACCGACTACACCTCCCAGATGCCCCATGTATTTTGAATTTTTTGAGTAATTTTCATATTGTTTTCCATAGTTGTTGGGCCAATTTACATTCTTACCAACAATGTATAAGTGTTCCCTTTTCACCACATCCTCACCAGTCCCCATTGTCTCCTATCTTCTTGATAATAGACTGTCCTTTTGTAAAAAAAGAAAAAAAACTGCCCAGGGTAATAGGAGATACATGGTAAAGAAAGGGTGGGCAGGAGCATTCTGGTTGGGGAGAGAACCGGGGAGATCAAGTGATGGCAAATAAGGATTTGTTCCATGCTGCTTACAAAGACAGAATCTGGACTGATAGGTAAAGTTGCAGGCAAGAAAATTTCAGCTCAATATATTTTAACTAGTTTCTAATTACATTTTAAACTTTAAAGAATTGTGCAATTAAAAGTTATTACTAACAAGAGCTCCTCAAAAATGAGGCAGGCTCTGTCCTGAGATAATAAATAAAAATTAATTTCTGATAATTCTTTTGAGAAAGATTTACCTTCACACACTTGGGCTGCACATGTCTTACAGCAATGCCAGTCTTGGAGAGTAACAAACATCATTTAATTTCTGTCACCTCCCAGCCTCCACTGTTAGCAAACCACTACAACTAAAAACTGCTCCATCCTACGTGCTCCCAACAGTTGTCCCCACCCAAATGCGCATCAGCCCTAGTAGACGGGCCCCAGGAGAAACTGTGCTCCAACTATGCTCTCCCACATACCCCAAATACATCTTAGGATTTACACTTTTCTTTCTGTATCACCGATTATTTTACACATGCAGAAAATTATAACAAACCTTCTTAGACCCTCTAACCAACATTTGTCAAATCTTATTGTGCCATATTTTTGTTTATTATTTGAGAGAGAAAGAGAGAGCACGTGTACTCGAGGGGGGAGGAGGGACAGAAGAAGGGGAGAGAGAGTCTCAAGCAGGCTCCATGCCCAGCGTGGAGCCCAACACAGGGCTTAATCTCACAACTTTGAGATCATGACCTGAGAAATCAAGAGTTGGAGGCTTAACTGACTGAGCTATCCAGGGATTCCCTATTGTGCTAATATTTTAAAAGAACACAAATTACAGATACAGTTAGAGTCTTCTGTGAACCTCTACTTGTTCTCTCTTCCCAGGGCTAACCACCATCCTGAATTTGGTACTCACTATCCCCTTGCATGTGTAACTATATACTTTTTAAAAAATTTTTTATTGTCATATTAATCACCATACATTACATCATTAGTTTTTGATGTAGTGTTCCATGATTCATTGTTTGTGCATAACACCCAGTGCTCCATGCAGAATGTGCCCTCTTTAATACCCATCACCAGGCTAACCCATCCTCCCACCCCTCTCCCCTCTAGAACCCTCAGTTTGTTTTTCAGAGTCCATTGTCTCTCATGATTCGTCTCCCCCTCCAATTTCCCCCCCTTCATTCTTCCCCTCCTGCTATCTTCTTTTTTTTTTTCTTAACATATATTGCATTATTTGTTTCAGAGGTACAGATCTGAGATCAACAGTCTTGCACAATTCACAGCGCTCACCATAGCACATACCCTCCCCAATGTCTATTACCCAGCCACCGCATCCCTCCCACCCCCCACCACTCCAGCAACCCTCAGTTTGTTTCCTGAGATTAAGAATTCCTCATATCAGTGAGGCCATATGATACATGTCTTTCTCTGATTGACTTATTTCGCTCAACATAACACCCTCCAGTTCCACCCACGTCATTGTAAATGGCAAGATCTCACTCCTTTTGATGGCTGCATAATATTCCATTGTATATATATACCACTTCTTCTTTATCCATTCATCTGTCGATGGACATCTTGGCTCTTTCCACAGTTTGGTATTGTGGACATTGCTGCTATAAACATTGGGGTGCACGTACCCCTTCGGATCCCTACATTTGTATCTTTGGGGTAAATACCCAGTAGTGCAATTGCTGGATTGTATGGTAGCTCTATTTTCAACTTTTTGAGGAACCTCCATAACGTTTTCCAGAGTGGTTTCACCAGCTTGCATTCCCACCAACGGTGTAGGAGGGTTCCCCTTTCTCCGCATCCTCGCCAACATCTGTTGTTTCCTGACTTGTTAATTTTCACACCAGTCAGAATGGCTAAAATTATATATATACTTTTTACTTTATATTTAGACATTAATATATTTGTATTAGTTTCTAAGTGCTGCTGTAGCAAAATACAGGTATCCCCAGTTTTTTACGGCACTTTACTTTTACAGCGAAAACAGCGTTCAGTGTTTGTTTTGCAATGAGCCATTTTAGAGGCAACGTGAACCCCAAGCAGCAAGTGACACCACCAAGCTCCTTCGCTGGGACCTACACTCAGCCCCTCAGTATCCAGCCACCACAGCTTTGAACTGTATCTGTGAGCATCTGTGCTTTAGCTCCACTTATTTTGTGTATCTGTTAGCGAGATGTGTCCTAACTAAAAGAAAAGCCTCAGGGAGGTTATTTTGGGGGTCCACAAATGCTCAAAATGTTTTCCATTTAAATTAATGGTAGACCGGGAGCAAGATGGCGGAGGAGTAGGAGACCTGGATTTTGTCTGGTCTCAGGAATTCAGCTGGATAGGGATCAAACCAATTTGAACACCTACGAACTCAACAGGAGATTGAAGAAAAGAATAGCAACAACTCTCTGAACAGAAAAGTGACCACTTTCTGGAAGGTAGGACATGCGGAGAAGTGAATCCAAGGCGATATTCAGGAGGATAGACGGTAGGGGAGGGGCCTCCGTCCACTGCTTCTGGCAAGTGATAGAGCCGCGGAGCACAAAATCGGAACTTTTAGAAGTCTGCTCCGCTGAGGGACGTCACTCCAGTGGCTAAGCGGGGGGTGGAACCCTCGTGGGACAGTGTGGTCTCAGGACCCTCGGGGTCACAGAAAGACCGGGGGTGCCTGAGTGCGGCAGAGCTCCCAGGTATCGGAGCAGGGAAGCCGGCTGCAGAGACGGAGCTGAGGCGCGGGCTCTCAGCTCGGGGTTGCCATAAACCATGATCCACGGCACAGTCGGGCCCCTGCTCCTCCAGCAGGGACCCAATAAGCGGCAGATCCGGGGAGACTCACCTTCTCCCCCCGGGAGGAGAGGTGTGGGAGTGCACCGCAGGGATCTGCTGGGTTTGGAGACTCCACACGGGGTCGGGTGCCAGAGATAGAAACACTCAGTCACAGGCCGGGTGAACACGGAGTGTGGCCGGAGACCGGGGAGACGGGAGTGACTGGCGGCTTTTCTCTGGGGGCTCACTGAGGAGCGGGGCCTGAGTTCTCGGCTCCTCCGGGGCGGAGATTGGGAGGCCGCCATTTTCACTCTCCACCTCCAAAGCTGTACGGAAAGCCTGAAGGGAACAAAAGCTCCGGAGAGCAAACCCGAGCAGATTACTTAGCCGGACCGGGCAAGGGCGGGGCAATTCCGCCTCGGCAAAGACATTTGGGAACCACGGCAACAGGCCCCTCCCCCAGAAGATCAGCGAGAACAGCCAGCCAAGACCAAGTTTACCGATCAATGAGAACGGCAGAACTCCAGCACTAGGGGAATACTGCACATAGAATCCATGGCTTTTTTACCATGATTCTTTAGTCTTTCAAAGTTAATTTTTTTTTTTAATTGTCTTTTTTTTTTTTTGAATTTTTCTTTTTCCCTTTTTCAACCAACATCTTATCAATCCCTTTTTTTAAAAAAACATTTTTAGTTTTCATTTTTATTTTTCATTTTTAGAGTCATATTCTATCCCTTCATAATAGTTACCCGTATTTTTGGCAAATATATATAAGTTGTTCTCTCTTTAAAATTTTGAGATAGTTTCTTCTAACAGATCAAAATGTACTCTAAATCTCTATTGTATGGTTTTTTCCTACTCCCCTGCCTGATCACATTCTCTCCCTTTTTTTTTCTTTTTTTTTTAAATCCTCTTCTTTCTTTTTTCAAACAACTTCTTATCAATTCCTTTTATAAAATTTTTTATAATTTCCATCTTTACAGTCATATTCCATCCCTTCATCATATCAACCCTTATTTTTGTACATATATAAGTTTTTCTTTCTTTAAAATTTTGGGAGGCACTTCTTTCTAACAGACCAAATACACCTAAAATCTAGTGTGTGGCACTGATCTATATACCAGCCTGATCATATTTGATCACATTCTGGTTTTTTTTTGTGGTTTTTTTTCTGTTTTTGTTTTTATCTTTATCTTTTTCTTTTCCTTTTTTTTTTCTTTTTCTTTTTTCTCTCTTTCCCTTTCTTTTCACACTGCTTCAGGTCTTTTCTGATTTATTTAGAGTATATTTTCTGGGAACGTTGTTACCCTGTTAGCATTTTGTTCTCTCATTAATCTATTCTCCTCTGGACAAAATGACAAGACAGAAAAAATCACCTCAACAAAAAGAACAAGAGGTACTACCGACTGCCAGGGACCTACTCAATATGGACATTAGTACGATGTCAGATCTAGAGTTCAGAATCATCACTTTAAAGATACTAGCTGGGCTTGAAAAAAGCATGGAAGTTATTAGAGAAACCCTTTCTGGAGAAGTAAAAGAACTAAAATCTAACCAAGTAGAAATCAAAAAGGCTATTAATGAAGTGCAATCAAATATGGGGGCGCTAACTGCTAGGATAAATGAGGCAGAAGAGAAAATCAGTGAGATAGAAGACCAAATGATGGAAAATAAAGAAGCTGAGAAAAAGAGAGATAAACAACTACTGGATCACGAGGGCAGAATTCGAGAGATAAACGATACCATAAGACGAAACAACATTAGAATAATTGGGATCCCAGAAGAAGAAGAAAGAGAGAGAGGGGCAGAAGGTATATGGGAGCAAATTATAGCAGAGAACTTCCCTAATTTGGGGAAGGAAACAGGCATCAAAATCCAGGAAGCACAGAGAACCCTTCTCAAAATCAATAAAAATAGGTCAACACCCCGACATCTAATAGTAAAACTTACGAGTCTCAGAGACAAAGAAAAAATCCTGAGAGCAGCTCGGGAGAAGAGATATGTAACCTACAATGGTAGAAACATTAGACTGGCAACAGACCTATCCACAGAGACCTGGCAGGCCAGAAAGGACTGGCAGGATATATTCAGAGCACTAAATGAGAAAAATATGCAGCCAAGAATACTATATCCAGGGAGGCTGTCATTGAAAATAGAAGGAGAGATAAAAAGCTTTCAGGACAAACAAAAACTAAAGGAATTTGCAAACACGAAACCAGCCCTACAAGAAATCTTGAAAGGGGTCCTCTAAACAAAGAGAGAGCCTGAAAGCAACATAGACCAAAAAGGAACACAGACAAGATACAGTAACAGTCACCTTACAGGCAATACAATGGCACTAAATTCCTATCTTTCAATAGTTACCCTGAATGTAAATGCACTAAATGCCCCAATCAAAAGACACGGGCTATCAGATTGGATTGAAAAACAAGACCCATCGATATGCAGTCTGCAAGAGACTCATTTTAGACCCAAAGACACCCCCAGATTGAAAGTGAGGGGGTGGAAAACCATTTACCATGCAAATGGACACCAAAAGAAAGCTGGGGTGGCAATCCTTATATCAGACAAGTCAGATTTTATTTATTTATTTTTTTTTTTTTTAAAGATTTTATTTATTTATCTGAGAGAGAGAGAGAATGAGAGAGAGCACATGAGAGGGGGGAGGGTCAGAGGGAGAAGCAGACTCCCTGCCGAGCAGGGAGCCCGATGCGGGACTCGATCCAGGGACTCCAGGATCATGACCTGAGCCGAAGGCAGTCGCTTAACCAACTGAGCCACCCAGGCGCCCAGACAAGTCAGATTTTAAACCAAAGACTGTAATAAGAGATGAGGAAGGACACTATATCCTACTTAAAGGGTCCATCCAACAAGAAGATCTAACAATTGTAAATATCTATGCCCCTAACATGGGAGCAGCCACTTATATAAGGCAATTAATAACAAAAGCAAAGAAACACATTGACAACAACAAAATAATAGTGGGGGACTTTAACACCCCCCTCACTGAAATGGACAGATCATCTAAGCAAAAGAGCAACAAGGAAATAAAGACTTAAAATGACACACTGGACCAAATGGACTTCACAGACATATTCAGAACATTCCATCCCAAAGCATCGGAATACACATTCTTCTCTAGTGCCCATGGAACATTCTCCAGAATAGATCACATCCTAGGTCATAAATCAGGTCTCAACTGGTACCAAAAGATTGGGATCATTCCCTGCCTATTTTCAGACCACAATGCTTTGAAACTAGAACTCAATCACAAGAGGAAAGTCAGAAAGAATTCAAATACATGGAGGCTAAAGAGCATCCTACTAAAGAATGAATGGGTCAACCAGGAAATTAAAGAAGAATTTTAAAAATTCATGGAAACCAATGAAAATGAAAACACAACTATTCAAAATCTTTGGGATGCAGCAAAGGCAGTCCTAAGAGGAAAGTATATAGCAATACAAGCCTTTCTCAAGAAACAAGAAAGGTCTCAAGTACACAACCTAACCCTACACCTAAAGGAGCTGGAGAAAGAACAGCAAATAAAGCCTAAACCCAGCAGGAGAAGAAAAAGAATAAAGATCAGAGCAGAAATCAATGAAATAGAAACCAAAAGAACAGTAGAACAGATCAACAAAACTAGGAGCTGGTTCTTTGAAAGAATTAACAAGATTGATAAACCCCTGGCCAGACTTATCAAAAAGAGAAGAGAAATGACCCAAATCAACAAAATCATGAATGAAAGAGGAGAGATCACAACCAACACCAAAGAACAAACAATTATAAGAACATATTATGAGCAGCTCTATGCCAGCAAATTAGATAACCTGGAAGAAATGGATGCATTCCTAGAGATGTATCAACTACCAAAACTGAACCAGGAAGAAATAGAAAACCTGAACAGACCTATAACCACTAAGGAAATTGAAGCAGTCATCAAAAATCTCCCAACAAACAAAAGCCCAGGGCCAGATGGCTTCCCAGGGGAATTCTACCAAACATTTAAAGAAGAATTAATACCTATTCTTCTGAAACTGTTCCAAAAAATAGAAATGGAAGGAAAACTTCCAAACTCGTTTTTTGAGGCCACCATTACCTTGATCCCAAAACCAGACAAAGACCCCATCAAAAAGGAGAACTACAGACCAATATCCCTGATGAACATGGATGCAAAAAATTCTCACCAAAATACTAGCCGATAGGATCCAACAGTACATTAAAAGGATTATTCACCACGACCAACTGGGATTTATCCCTGGGCTGCAAGGTTGGTTCAACATCCGCAAATCAATCAACGTGATACAATACATTAACAAAAGAAAGAACAAGAATCATATGATCCTCTCAATAGATGCAGAAAAAGCATTTGACAAAGTACAGCATCCTTTGTTGATCAAAACTCTTCAGAGTATAGGCATAGAGGGTACATACCTCAATATCATAAAAGCCATCTATGAAAAACCTACAGCGAATATCGTTCTCAATGGGGAAAAACTGAGAGCTTTCCCCCTAAGGTCAGGAACGCGGCAGGGATGTCCACTATCACCACTGCTATTCAACATAGTATTAGAAGTCCTAGCCACAGCAATCAGACAACAAAAAGAAATAAAAGGCATCCAAATCGGCAAAGAAGAAGTCAAACTCTCACTCTTTGCAGATGATATGATACTTTATGTGGAAAACCCAAAAGACTCCACCCCAAAACTGTTAGAACTCATACAGGAATTCAGTAAAGTGGCAGGATATAAAATCAATGCACAGAAATCAGTGGCATTCCTATACACCAACAACAAGACAGAAGAAAGAGAAATTAAGGAGTTGATCCCATTTACAATTGCACCCAAAACCATAAGATACCTAGGCATAAATCTAACCAAAGAGGCAAAGGATCTGTACTCAGAAAACTATAAAATACTCATGAAAGAAATTGAGGAAGACACAAAGAAATGGAAAAACGTTCCATGCTCATGGATTGGAAGAACAAATATTGTGAAGATGTCAATGCTACCTAGAGCAATCTACACATTCAATGCAATCCCCATCAAAATACCATCCACTTTTTTCAAAGAAATGGAACAAATAATCCTAAAATTTGTATGGAACCAGAAAAGACCCCGAATAGCCAGAGGAATGTTGAAAAAGAAAAGCAAAGCTGGCGGCAACACAATTCCGGACTTCCAGCTGTATTACAAAGCTGTCATCATCAAGACAGTATGGTACTGGCACAAAAACAGACACATAGATCGATGGAACAGAATAGAGAGCCCAGAAATGGACCCTCAACTCTATGGTCAACTCATCTTTGACAAAGCAGGAAAGAATGTCCAATGGAAAAAAGACAGTCTCTTCAACAAATGGTGTTGGGAAAATTGGACAGCCACATGCAGAAGAATGAAACTGGACCATTTCCTTACACCACACACAAAAATAGACTCCAAATGGTTGAAAGACCTCAATGTGAGACAGGAGTCCATCAAAATCCTAAAGGAGAACACAGGAAGCAACCTCTTCGACCTCAGCTGCAGCAACTTCTTCCTAGAAACATTGCCAAAGGCAAGGGAAGCAAGGGCAAAAATGAACTACTGGGACTTCATCAAGATAAAAGGCTTTTGCAAAGCAAAGGAAACAGTCAACAAAACCAAAAGACAACCGACAGAATGGGAGAAGATATTTGCAAATGACATATCAGATAAAGGGCTAGTATCCAAAATCTATAAAGAACTTCTCAAACTCAACACCCAAAGAACAAAGAATCCAATCAAGAAATGGGCAGAAGACATGAACAGACATTTTTCCAAAGAAGACATCCAAATGGCCAACAGACACATGAAAAAGAGCTCAATATCGCTCGGCATCATGGAAATCCAAATCAAACCTCAATGAGATACCACCTCACACCAGTCAGAATGGCTAAAATTAACAAGTCAGGAAACGACAGATGTTGGCGGGGATGCGGAGAAAGGGGAACCCTCCTACACTGTTGGTGGGAATGCAAGCTGGTGCAACCACTCTGGAAAACAGTATGGAGGTTCCTCAAAAAGTTGAAAATAGAGCTACCATATGACCCAGCAATTGCACTACTGGGTATTTACCCCAAAGATACAAGAGTAGGGATCCAAAAGGGTACGTGCACCCCGATGTTTATAGCAGCAATGTCCACAATAGCCAAACTGTGGAAAGAGCCAAGATGTCCATCGACAGATGAATGGATAAAGAAGAAGTGGTATATATATACAATGGAATATTATGCAGCCATCAAAAGGAATGAAATCTTGCCATTTGCAACGACGTGGATGGAACTGGAGGGTATTATGCTGAGCGAAATAAGTCAGAGAAAGACATGTATCATATGACCTCACTGATATGAGGAATTCTTAATCTCAGGAAAC
>NW_022589713.1:19184066-19354103 GCF_004348235.1 Phoca vitulina | reverse complement strand
ATGTTAAGAAAGAAAAAAAGAAGAAGAAGAATGTAGCAGGAGGGGAAGAATGAAGGGGGGGAAATCGGAGGGGGAGAAGAACCATGAGAGACGATGGACTCTGAAAAACAAACTGAGGGTTCTAGAGGGGAGGGGGTTGGGAGGATGGGTTAGCCTGGTGATGGGTATTGAGGAGGGCACGTTCTGCATGGAGCACTGGGTGTTATGCACAAACAATGAATCATGGAACACTATATCTAAAACTAATGATGTAATGTATGGGGATTAACATAACAATAAAAAAATAAAAATAAATTGAAAAAAAAAGAAGAAGAAGAAGATAGCAGGAGGGGAAGAATGAAGGGGGGAAATCGGAGGGGTAGACGAACTATGAGAGATGATGGACTCTGAAAAACAAACTGAGGGTTCTAGAGGGGAGGGGGTGGGAGGATGGGTTAGCCTGGTGATGGGTATTGAGGAGGGCATGTTCTGCATGGAGCACTGGGTGGTATGCACAAACAATGAATCATGGAACACTACATCTAAAACTAATGATGTAATGTATGGGGATTAACATAACAATAAAAAAAATCTTTAAAAAAATTAATGGTAGTCTTTGTTTTATGCCCCTTTGGCTTCCAAAAAGTTTCATGGGAATGCTCTAATAGCTGAGGAAACCTGCAACATAAACTTGTGGCTTAAAATAATGGATTTTTTTTTTCTCACAGTTCTGGAGGCTTAAAGTCCAAATCCAGGTGTTGGCAGGGCCACACTCCCTTCAGTCCCCTTACAAAGGATCTTTCCTCAACTCCTCCAGCCTCTGGTTGTCCCAGGTGTTCCTTGACTTGTGGCAGCTTAAGTTCAGTCTCTGCCTTCTTGGCATTCTTTCTGGTGTCTCTATCTTTTCTTACACAGACAGCAGTCTTATTGGATTAGAACTTTTCCTAACTTAACTAATTACACCTACCACAATCTTATTTCCAAATGAGGTCATATGCTGAGTACTAGAGGTTAGGACTTCAACAAATCTTTTAGGAAGACACAATTCAACCCATAACAATATCTCTAAATTATATCTGGAATTGATAGGTTGTTTTAAAACTTACATAAATGATATCATTCTGCAACTGACTTTTATTCTTTTATTTATAATTCTGAGATTAATCTGTCTCCATACTTGCAACTGTGGTTTGTTCATTTTAACAGAAGTATAGCATCGTATTCCATTGCATGAACATACCACAATTACATATCCACTCTCCTTTTATGGGCATTTTTGTTTCTTCTGTTATATCATGATCACAAAAGGTACTGCAATAAACTTCTTTATACATGTTGCTTGTGCACCTGTGTGCCTGTTTGTCTAAGGTATAAATATAGGAATGCGGGGACTAGGTTTGTAGGATTTATGCATCTTCATTCTTTAGATGGTATTTCCAAACTGCTGTCCAAAACCAGTAATAAATTAAACACCCATCAGCTCTATCCTGGAATTCACACTCAATATCCTTGCTAATATTTGGGATGGTCCTATTTTTTAATTTTTTGTCTGTATGGCTGGTGTGAAATTGTTTATTGCTTTAATTTTCATTTTCCTGATTCCTAATTGGTTGAATAATGGGGCATATCTAGTGGCCATCAAGCTTTCTTTTTCTGTGAATTGCTTATTTATATACTTAAGCTTGTTTGTTTTCTCTTGCTAATTTACTGGGATTTTTAATATATTTTGGGTCCTAGCTGGCTATAAGTTTTGCAACTCTCTTTCAACATGTAACTTGTCTTTTTTCCTCACACTGACACAGACACATTTTGAAAATTTTAGTATAGTCAAATTGATGAATCTTTTTATGATTTGTGTATTTGACATGTGGATTTATAAGTATGATATTTTCCTATATTTACTTTAACATTTCATTTCCAAATAATTCAAATACGGAGAAGTTATAAGTTGCTTTTCAACCAGATTCACTAATTATCAACATTTAGTCCCATGTGCTTTATTATTCTCTCCCTCTCTATATATAATTACTCCATTGTATGTTAATATAATCAAATGTGTTGTATATTACATATTACCATAAGTAGAAAATAATATAAATACATGTGATAATTATATAATTCACATTATATAATAATTATATTAATCACTAAATATTACTTTAATTAGTATGTGTTAATATACTTTTTTCTAAATCACTTGAAAGAAAGTTGCAGACATCATGCTTCTTTAACACTTCAGTGTATATATCCCAAGAACAAAGACATTCACTTACGTCACCACAGTATAATTACCAGGAATTTTAACACTGATATAAAAGTATAATCTATAGATCATATTCAGATTTTATCAGCTTTTCTAATATTGTAATTTTTGGAAATTTTTTCTGGTATATGATCCAGTTCAAGATCATATATTACATTTAATTTTATGTCTATTTAGTTTCCCTTCATTTAAACACTTCATCACACTTTCTATCTTTACTGACATTGACTTCTTCTTTTTCTTTTTTTTTTTTTAGGTATACAAGCCATCTATTTTGTAGAATGTCTCTTAACCATCTGATGTTTTCTCATGATTAGATTCAGGTTATGACAGGGGCCCCCAGGTGGCTCAGTCGGTCAAGGGGCCCACTCTTGATTTCAGCTCAGGTCATAATCTTAGAGTCTTGAGATCAAACTGTGCATGGGGCTCCACACTCAACATGGAGTCTGCTTGAGATTTTCTCCCTCTCCCTCTGCCCCTCCCCCCACTCACATGTGCTTTCTCTCTCTCTCAAATAAATAAATAAATAAATAAATAAATCTATCTATCATCTATCTATCTATCTTTAGATTCAGGTTATGGCAGAAATGATATGTAACTCTATCTTCTTTTTTTTTATGTTTGCTTTTCTCATTTAGGTTTATAACCAACATCTATTTTTATATATGGTGTGAGGTAGAGATGTATTATTTTTCCACATGGATAACTATTATTATTAATCAAAAAGTGAGTTATTTCCCCAGGTATTTGTAATGATAATACAATTTCTGCCATATATCAATTTTTCATATATACACAGTACCATTTCTGGGATTTCTATCCTGATGCATTGATTTATTTGCTCATCCACATGCCAATATTGCCTTACCTTAATTATTACAGCTTTACAATAGGGTAAGATAACCTACTCTGTTATTTTTTCACTTCAAAATTATCTTGGCAACTTTGATCTTTTGTAAAATTTCACACACACGCACACACACACACACACACACACACCCCTGATGAAGTATTTACTTGACTGCATTGAATTAACAGGTTAATTTCAGGGGAACTGCCATCTTTAGAACTAAATCTTTCCGTTAGTGGACTGAACATGATTTCTCTTTTTGTTTAGACCCTTTTGGGTAAATTTGATAAGGCTATACATAGAGGTCCTATACATCTTTTGTTGTATAAATTCTGAATTATTTTCTAGGTTACGTTTCATTATATTTTTAGATGTTACATTTTCTAAAATCCATTTTGTATTTTTTTAACTGACAGATAAGAATCACAAACAATTTGTGTGTATTGATCTTATATCCAAAAACTTTACTAAACTTTCAAGTCAAAAAGTTTTCAAGTTTATGTATTTTGAATGTAGATAATCATACTGTCTGCAAACAAAGACTTCCATTATACTGTGGAATAAAAGCATCTTTGTATGTTTAAAGGAAATTTGCCTAACTTTTCACTATAAAGAATGTTTTTTTGCTTCGAATTTCTTTGGAATCCTTGCTTTGATGTTTTAAGACTTTACTTGTTTTTATTGTAAGTGGCCTCAAAATCCCTATCAATGAACAAACATGCTGCATTATGTTCCTTAACCCCACATTCTGCTCCTCTTCTGCCCCATTTCTCACTTCTCTTTACAGTAGATTCTGCAAAAAGTTGTCTATATCGCTATTTCCATTGGTTCTTTGCATAGACTTTCTTGAACCCATTTCAATCAGGCTTTTATCTTACCACTTCACTGAAATTGCTCCTGTCAAGATCACCAGTAATCTCTACCTGGCCAAATAAAGTTTAGGTCTCAACCTCTCAGCAGCATTTGACACTTGCCACTTAGCTTCAGAGACACCACATCTCCTGTTTTTCCTCTCTTATCACCGGCTCCCACTTACTCTCTGTTGCTAGATCCTTCCCCTTTTACTCAAAATTATGGGATGTTGTAATCTCAGTCCTCCCCACTATTCTCACATCCTTTGTAGGTAATTTCAGCCTGTCTCCTGACTTTAACAACCAGCTCTATGCCAGCGACTCCCAAGTATGTATCTCCAGCCCAACTGCTCCCCTAAACTCCTGACTTACATATCCACCAGCCTACTTGACATCTTTGCTAGGAAGTGTAAAATAAACTCATATTTAAAATGCAGAAAACAAGCCCTTGACTTCTTACCAACCTCTCCCAGCAACATTCTCAATCTCAGGAAATAATATTATTCCCTGATTAGAGTTATCCTTGATTCCAACTCTTTTGTTCACAATCCACACACAACCTGTCAGGAAATCCTGTTGATTATACTTCAAAACATATTTGTATAAAACCACATACTAACATATAGATGTGAGCCAGGAGCCAGTAAAAGGGAGACAAGCCATCTTTAGACAGTAAGGGGCTGCTGTTATAAGAAGAGAGAAAACTAGCTCTGGTTAAGTAGATAACTCTGTGTCTTATAACTGGAGGATCTGGTAGGGATCATGCTTTTTTCTGATATGTTCTCAAAAACTGTGTGCCAAAATTCCTTGTGCATAGAGACAGATTAAATACCATACAAGCAGAGGTGTTTACTAAAAGGATTACAGAAATCACAGTGCAGATTTCTTGCCAAGATAGTCTACTAAGCTTATATAAGAGAACTTTAGTATATAAGAGAATTTTAGTATAGTCAAATTGATGAATCTTTTTCTTTATGATTTATGTATTTGACATGTGGATTTATAAGAGAACAAGTACAGAAAGAATATAGATTAAAAAATTCTGTGAAAAGTAACTTTAAAATACATAGCCAAGTTTGAAAGAAAGAAAGAGAGAGAGAGAGAGAAAGAAAGAAAAGAAAAGAAAAGAAAAGAAGTGGAAATTTCTATAAATCCTAAATAAGACAAAAATCAGAGTCTATGTTCATTTTGGGGTCTGGAATTTGGGCTTGCCTGGGGAAGAGAGTTTAGACCCAGGCCTCAGAAAAGAGCTTTCCTTGAACAGAGACCTTCTTCTCACGATCCCAGGATTCTACCCTAAGCAAGTGGCCCCTAAGAAGAATGGCCCACAATAGTTCTCATTCATCACCTAATTTTTCACTCATAACCAAAGTCCAGCAGACGAATGAGGAAAACTGTAGCATGCATGAAAATGACCAAGATAACAAATCAAACTGGTCCAGGGGAAGCAGAAACAACTCAGAGAACAGTAGAAGGCTTTAAAAAATCCCAGTGAATTTCCTTAGAGAGATTTGAGAAGATGCTGAAGCTGCAAAGTAAGTTTAGGCTGCTATGATGAAGGAGCAACTAAGAAACAAGAAAGAAATCTTGGGATTTAAAAATAGGATTGTGAAAATTACAAGTGCTATAGAATAGCTGAAAGAAAAAGAAATCTGCAAAGTAAAACAAAAGACAAATGGAAAGCATGAGGAAAAAGTCAACAGAAATTATTTTTATAATGTGTATTGTATAATATCTGACACTTATGAAATAATACATGTAACATAGATAAAGTTATGACAATCACATGAACACCACTGAGTCCAACTCAAGCAGAGCGTCACCAATCTGCTTATTCCTGCTCTATTCCCACTGCCTGCCTCCCAAATAGAGTTAAGCGCAATTGTGAATTTTGTTATGACCTTGTTTTTGAAATTTTATTTTTTTGTACATATGAATGTATCCTTAAATAATAGTTTTACTTGTTTTTAAACCTAATAAAAATGGCCTCATACTCACAGATTTGTGAGGAGGGATAGATAGATAATAAGTCTAGATTGAGAGGCTACAAAGCACAGAGATTAAAGGTAGGACTGTCATTTCATGCACTATCACTTCCACGCTGGTAAAGCTACACAAGTTGCTTACTTAGAGACTCAGCTTCCTCATCTGCAAAATGGAGATCAGAGGGGTGTCATGACGACTGAATGAAGTAATACACATACAATGCTTAGAATGAGGCTGGCACAGAGTAACTGCTATGTGAATATTTACCATCATCATTATTGTACTGTACTTTTTTTCTGTAACTGGTTTTTTTTCCACTCAAATTTATGTTTGAAGATTTATCAATTTTGTTGTATGTAGCTACAGTTATTTTTTTCTACTGCATAACATTGTATCATTAGAATATGCTGTATTTTACCTTTTCATTCTCCTGTCAATCTACATTTGGGTTGTTTTACTTTTTTGCTATTAAAATCTGTAATGCTATAAACATTCTTATGCCTGTTTCCTGGTGCATGGATGCCAAAGTCTCTCTAGAATATACATTCTTATGTCCAGGTGTGGAACTGCTGGGCCATAGCATGTGAGAATGTGCAACTTCACATAAAACCAAATCACCAAATTATTTTCTAAAATGATAAACATTTTGCAGGAAATAAAACTTTCCATTGAGTTACACACTTTTGGTATGGTCAAAACTCCTAATTTTTTCAATGGGAGTAAAATGAAACGTCACTATCTTAATTTACATTTCTATACTTTTGAATGAGGTTGGGTATCTTTCAATATATTCATCATTTATGTTTCCTATTGTATAAAATCCTGCTTATATGATTTGCTTATTTTTCTATTATGTTTTGGCTTACTAATCTTATTGATTTGTAAGAGTTCTTTATATATTCTAGAAAATGACATTTTGTCAACAGTTTGCTAAGTGACTATCTTTCCAAGTTTGGGGCTAACCTTTTCACTTTATTGATAATGTGTTTTGATGAAAAGAGGTTCTCAAAGTTAAAATGATCAACTTAATCAATTTTTTAGTCAGCATTTTCTCTATCTTCAGGTAAAAATATATCTCCTGCATTTCTGATAAAAGTTTCAAAGTTTTGCCATCACATTTAAGTATAATCTATCAGGGACTTTAAAATATATATATTTAGAGATCTAATTCCATTTTATCCATATTCTTTATATATACATGTATATATGTGTATATATCTCAACATCCTTTATATCATGTTTATGTCTCCACTCTCCATTGATTTGCAGTATAAGTATACTAGATTCTTAGGGCTGCTGTAATAAATTAATCACTTGGTGGCTTAAAAATGACAGAAGTCTATTGTTTCACAGTTCTAGAAAATAGAAGTCAGAAATCAAGGTGTCAACAGGGTTGGTTCCTCCTAGAGGCTCTGAGGAAGAGATCATCCTTTGCCTCTCTCCTAGCTTTTGTTGGTTGTACACAATCCTTGGTGTTCCTTGGCTTGTAGATGCACCACTCCAATCTCTGCCTCCATCTCACACTGTCCTCTCCTCTTCTTGAAAGGACACCCAGTACTGGATTTAGGGCCTAGGATGATTTCCTCTCTAGATCCTTAATTGCATCTGCAAAGACCCTATTTCCAAATCAGGTCACATTCTAAGATTGTAGGTAGACATGAATTTTGGAGGGTATACTTAGTCAACCTACAATGCATCAATATCAAGATTCCATATAATTAAGTATCTAATTCTGGGCCCTTTCTGCTGTTCCATTCCCCTGTTTTTCTATCCTTGAACCAATACCACACTGTCTTAATTGCAGATACTTTAATACTTATAATTATTGAGATCTGAAAAACAAGTCCTATCTCCTCCTCCTTTAGAATGTTTTGGCTACTCCTGGGGCTTTGTTTATCTATATAAATTTAGGCTTCAGCTTGTCAAATTCCTTTAAAAATGCTGCTGATATTTTCATTGAAATTATACTGAATCTATGGAAAACTGGGGAGAAACTGACATCTTTACATTACTGGGTCCTCCAATACATAAATATGATGTATCTCTCCCTTTGTTTCAGCTTCCTTTAACATTTTTCAATAATGTACTATATTTTCTCCCATACCTTTTTTCAGTAAGCTTTTCATTGTGGAATAATTTTAGATTCACAGAAAAGTAGCAAAAATAATACAGAAGATCTAGGTTTACCGCTCAGGTGGCTTCCCCTAATGTTAACATCTTACATACATCTTTTGTTAGATTTATTTATGAGTAACTTATATATTATGTTGCTGTTATAAATGGTGAGACATAATCCACATGGTTCAGCAACCAAATAATAGGAGTCTCCAAAAATGAAAACAGAGGGGAAGAAATTATCAAAGAATAAAATTTCTAAACACTGAAGAGTCAACAACTTTTAAATTGAAAGAGCTCACTCAGTCCTAAGCAAGATGAACAAAAAGTAGAATTTCCCCTAGGCCCTTCCTTGTGAAATTTCAGAACACCAAGGAAAAGAGAAAAGCTTAAAAGCTGTATAAGGTTGTTTACTTTAAAATGTGTTATCCTGGAGAGCAGCTACTACATATAACTCAGAGTCTCTGTGTTGAGCTTTTCCTTCTAAAAACACAATCTCCTTTTATGCCCTCAGTAGTTCTGAAGTGTTCTCATGTATGTCTTGCATATTTCCTGCTAAGTCTATTCCTAGGTGGCTTATATTTTTATTGTTATTTACATTACAAATTGAAATTTTTTTCTCATATTTTCTGGTTACCATTGGTGTAGAAAAGCTATTGATTTTTGTTTTCATTTATCTATATACAGTCACTTACTAAACTCATTATTTCAATAAATCTTAGTTAAATCTGTAGTGTTTTCCTATTAGATAATTATATAAGCCAGTTATATAATTATATAACCCAGTACTGGATTTAGGGCCTAGGATGATTTCCTCTCTAGATCCTTAATTGCATCTGCAAAGACCCTATTTCCAATTTTGTCCTTCTTAGCTCTCTTGTTGCTTTTTCTTTTATTACTCTAGCTGGAACATTCCAAAAAAATCTAATAATAGTAATGGTGGGAGTACCACTGTCACTACTTTTTACCTGTAGTATTGCACTCTTAAAAAGTACCTTTAGTTTCAGAGTCTCTATCATCTTAGAAATAAATGAATCTTAACATATCTTTGGTATTAATTGAAATGGTCTGTTTAACCTTTTAATTTAATGAATTTAATCAAAATATTCCAACTATTGAATCATCTTTACATTTTTGGTGTTAATCCTACATAATTAAGGTGTGCTATGAACTCAGTTATGTCTTGCCCAACTTCCTAAATTGAAGCCCTGACCTCCATTGTGATGGTATTGGGAGATGGGTCCTCTAGGAGCTAAACAGGTTTAGATGAGATCCTGAGGGTCAGGCCCTCATAAGGGGATTAGTGCCCTTATAAGAAGAAACACCACAGAATTTGCTCTCTTATTCTCCTTACCATGTGAGGACATAGCAAGAAGGTGGTTGTCTATAAGACAGGAAGAGCGCTCTCACCAAAAACAGATCATGGTGGCATCTTGATCTCGAACTTTAAGCCTCCAAAACTCTGAGAAAAAATTTTTAGTTTTTTAAGCTACGCAGTCTCTGGTATTTTGTTAAGACAGCCCTGGCTAAGAACTCCTCCTGCCTGATCGCCTTGAGCTGGGACATCAGTCTTTTCCCACCATTAGACTCTAACTGAAATATTGCTACTTGGGTCTCAAACCTGCCAGTTTTTGGAATGGAACTTACATTATTAGCTGCCCTGGTTCTTGGCCCTCAGACTCAGACTGGATCGACACCATTAGCTCTCCTGGGACTTCAGCTTGCTGATTGCAGTTCTTGGGACCTATCAACCTCCATGACTGTGTGAGCCAATCCCTTATTATAAATGCATGTGTGTGTGTGTGTCCTATTGGTTCTGTTTCTATGAAGAACCCTGACTAATATAAGAGGTATTGCCTTTTTAATACATTCCTGAATTTATTTGCCAGTAGTTTATTTATACTCTGTTAACTTTTGCTGTTCCTTAGTTTTTGTATATATGTATACCACTTTTACTATTAAGCTTTGACACTGGGTTCAGGTCAACCTTGTAAAATTAATTGGAAATTTCACCCTTTTTTTCTATCCTTGGGGCAGTTTAAATAGCAAAGAAAGTAGTATATGTTTCTTGCAAGTGTGCTGAAATTTTCTTTAAAAATCATCTGGGCCTAGGGCCACCTGTGTGGTTCAATTAGTTAAGTGTCCAACTCTTGGTTTCAGCCCAGGTCATGATCTCAAGGGTCATGAGATTGAGCCCCATGTCAGGCTCCTCACTCAGAGGGGAGTCTGCTTGAAGATTTTCTCCCTCTGCCCCTCCCCCCCTTTCCTCCCTCCCTCTGTCCCTCTAAAATAAATAAATAAATAAACAAACAAACAAATAAATAAATCTTTTCTAAAAAAATCATCTAAGGGCATCTGGGTGGCGCAGTCAGTTAAGCATCTGACCCTTGGTTTTGCCTCTGGTCATGATCTCAGGGTCATGACACTGAGCCCTGTGTCAGGCTCTGCACTCAGTGGGGAGTCTGGTTCAGATTCTCTCTCCCTCTGCCCCTCCCTCCTGTTCTCTCGCTAAGAAATAAACAAGTCTTTAAAAAAATCATCTGGGCCTAGCATGCTTATTTTGAAAAATTCTGTGGCAGTTTTTAAAATTATTATTTCTTCCAGTTATTTTTCCACTTAGATTTTCATCTTTTTTGAATCAATTTTGGTAATTTTTTTCATTTCCCCAGAAAATCATCCATTTTATCTAGAGGTTTATTAGGATCAGGTTGTACCTGGTGTTTTCTTTAAAAATTTGTTAATCTCATCTTTTTACATAGTGATATTCCTTAATATTGTGTATTTATGTGAACTTTCTTTTCTCTCTACCACCCTTATCACAGGTTTGTATATCTGGTTAAATTTGTATAACTGGTTGAGTTTATATAAACTAATATTTAATAAAATTAATTTTTGCCTTTTTTTCTAATGGGGGGCAGTTTGAAGTACAACTGACATACAATGTTATATTAGTTTCAGATGTACAACATAGTGATTTGACAATTCTATACATTATTCAATGCTCACCATAAGTGTAGTCACCATCCGTCACCATACAATGTTATAACAATATTATTCCTTATGCTGTGCTTTACACCTCTATGAGTTTGTACCTCTTAATCCTGTTCACCCATTTTCCCCATCTCCCCACCACTCCTCTGACAATCACCAGTTTGCTCTCTGTATTTAAGAGTCTGTTTGCTTTTTGCTTGTTTGTGCTTTTGTTTTGTTTTTTAGATTCCACGTGTAAGTGAAATCATATGATATCTGTTTTTTCTGTCTGACTTATTTCACTCAGCATAATACCCTCTAGGTCCATCCATGTTGTTGCAAATGTCAAGATTTCATCCTTTTTTACGGCCAAGTAATAATCCATTGTATACGTATACACCACATCTTCTTTATCCATTCACCTATGGATGGACATTTGGGTTGCTTTCACGTCTTGGCTATTGTAAATAATGCTGCAGTAAACATAGTATTGTATATATCTTTTCATTTTCATTTGGGTAAATACCCAGTAGTGGAATTACTGGATCATATGGTATTTTTATTTTTAATTTTTGAGGAACTTCCATACTGTCTTCCACAGTGGTTGCACCAATTTATGTTCCCACCAACAGTGTATGACAGTTCCCTTTTCTCCACATCTTTACCAACAGTTGTTATTTCTTCTCTTTGATACTAGCCATTTTGACATGTGTGAAGTGATATCTTCACTGTGGTTTTGATTTGCATTTCCAAGATGATCTGTGATGTTGAGCATCTTTTCATCTGTGTGTTAGTGTTGGAAAAATGTCTATTCTGGTCCTCTGCCCATTTTTTAATTGGATTGTTTGTGGGGTTTTTTGGTGTTGAGTTTTATAAGTTCTTTATATATTTTGGACATTAACCCCTTATCATATATGTCATTTGCAAATATCTTCTCCCTTTCAATCAGATTGCCTTTTTGTTTTGTTGATGGTTTCCCTTTCTGTGAAAAAGCTTTTTATTTTGGTTTTGTCCCAATAGTTTATTTTTTTGTTTGTTTGTATCTCTTGCCTGAGGAGACACATCCATAAATACATTGCCAAGGCTTATATCTGAGAGATTACTGCTTATGTTTTCTTTTGGAAGTTTTATGGCTTCAGGTCTCACATTTATATCTTTAATCCATGTTGAGTTTATTTTTGTGTGTGGTGTCAGAAAGTGGCTCAAATTCATTCATTTCCATGTAGTTGTCCAGTTTTCCCAACACCATTTTCTATTTTTTCTATTCTTAATGGTTTCTTTTTTTAATTTCTCACTAATTTTTGCCCTCATTTTCCTTCTCCTTATTTTTTCCAGTTAAGCTTTCAGCCCTTTTTCTAATTTCTATAATTGAAAACTGATATTATTTTCAAACTTTGTCACTTTCTAAAGCATTTCTAGTTCTATTTAGGTCTATGGATTTGCCATAAATTCACATTTGGTTATATCCCATAGATTTTAACTTATAATATTCTCTTGGTTGTTAATTCCTCCATAGACTGCACAGAACTAACTTTAGAAAAGTTAGAAAATGCTTGAAAAATTCTAAGGGGAGAAAATTAAAATATTATGGATACCTGTTTAGAAGGGGGATGGGGGTAAAGAATTGGGAGGTGGGCAAGGAGAAAGGGAGAAAAATACATAAATCATTACCCTAATTTATGCTAAATGAGTAAAAAGTTCTGGCCATATTTGAGATCTTGATTTTGAATTACTTCTTATTCCATAGAAACACTTCTTTTCAGGCTATGTAAGTGTCTGGTTTGAGAATCTTAATGAATTCGTCTAAGAATCTTTTCCTGTTGCCTCCTCATTTGAAGGGTACAGAAAACCCTTGGGATGTAAACTCTCTCAAAATTTTTTAGATGCTGCTCAAATATTTTCTGGTATTTAGTATTTCAGATGAAAAACCCAGTGATTTTATTTTCCCTTTTTTTTAAGATTTTATTTATTTATTCATGAGAGAGAGAGAGAGAGGCAGAGGCAGAAGGAGAAGCAGGCTCCCTGCAGAGCAGGGAGCCCAATGTGGGACTTAATCCCAGGACCCTGGGATCATGATCTGAGCTGAAGGCAGACACTTAACTGACTGAGCCACCCAGGCATCCCTTATTTTCCTTTTTTAAAAAGATTTTTATTTATTTATTTATTTATTTGACAGAGAGAGAGAGAGAGTGAGAGCAAGAGAGAGTGAGAGCAAGAGAGAGAGAGCACACGCGCACACACAGGCAGAGCGACAGGCAGAGGGAGAGGGAGAAGCAGGTTCCTAACTGAGCAGAGAGCCCGACATGGGGCTCCTGGGATCATGACTGGAGCCAAAGGCAGATGCTTAACCGACTAAGCCACCCAGGCACCCCTTTATTTTCCTTTATGTATTTTCTTCTGACCGTATATTTGAGGGTGGGTTTTCATTCTTGAAATTTAAAAATTTCACCAGAACTTTCAAATTTCAATTACAAAACAGGCTTCAAATTATTCCTTTTTTATAAACATAATGCTCTCTTTAATCTCATTATAATTTAAGATTTTCTTATATTTGCTCCTATATCTCAGTTCTAATCAATATCAAAATGTACTTCTGGCCTTTTTGCCTGTTGCTGTGATTATAAGTCTTTTCATAACTTTAGTGACATTCTGTTTGCCCATTCTCATGGGGAAGGAAAGTTTATGTTTATCCAGTATTGTGAGTTCACAGCTCCAGAATAATTTGTTTCTATTAATTTAGTCTCAGACATTGTGAACATTTTTATTTTCTGGACTTTCATGGTAACACTTGAAGGAACAGTTGGCCATAAAAAGCATGGTAGAGAGCTGCTTCTCCAGGGGTTTCTTTGCTATGTGGTGTGGAGTGCTCCAAAGACTCATAAAAGTTACTCTCCAGTGGCATGACTGAAGTTCTCAAGACTCTACTGGTCCCTGCAGAAGTCAACTGGCACTACTTACATACCACCCATACCAGCAGGTGGCTACGGATGCATCCCATGGTCAGTAGCTTAGAAAATATCCTCATTCATTTATGAAATATTTTATAAGCACCCACAGCATAGAAGTTACTGGGTTAGATGAGATAGAGCAGTGATTAAGAGAGACATGGTACTAGCCCTTTCAGTAGAGGAGACAGACACAAACAAGTAATTATTCAACTCATTTAAATATATATATATTTAATTCTGGAGCTCTAGGGAGAGTTCTTGGATGAAGACATAAATTTGGAAGTCACTAAGTTATAAGTAATCAAGTTTATGAGAGTGGATGCTATTACCTAAGTGGAGAGTACCAAATGAAAAATAAGGAAGCTAGGACCAAGATTTAAGGAATATTAACCTTTAGAAGTATGATAGAGAAGGGTAAATCAGAAACTAAGAATGAATCAGAGAAGAGAAAGTTTTTAAAATATATTTCAACTAAATAGAATACCTAAGTTAGACATTGTTATTTGCTTTCTCCATACCTATTCCCTAATGATTTCTTGCTAACAAACCTCATCTTGGTTTGGCATAGCCATGTTCCCAGTCCCAAGTGAGATACTCACTTTCTTAATATCCCTTGTTTATGGGAGGAAGCATGTACCACAGTTCTGACCAATGAAAATGAAGTTTCCTATAAGTTTTTTGAAAAGCTTCTGTATTCTGATTTTTAAAAAGAGGGAAAGGGGCTTCAGATGCTGTTGTTGTTCTTTGTCCTTCTCTGCCTTGAAGACAGACTAACTCTCTGATCTTCAGCAACCATCTTGCTACTATGAGGTAGGTAATATGCACAGAAATAAAAGTCAACTTGCTAAAACTAGGAAGGTTTGGATATGTTCCCAGTGGGATCATTTAGTAGCATAACAAATGCTAACAGCCATTCACCTCCAAATTTATTATTAGATGAGAAGATTAAAGTTATTTTTGTTCTAGCCACTATAATGAACTTTTCTATACTTGCAATTGAACATATTTCTAATTAACAAAATTTCCATCTTAAACATAAAATAGTTTCTCCACTATAAATATAATTGTACTTACTTTGGGAAAGTAGAAAAAATAAAGTCTATGTAATTCTGAAATACTTTTTCTATGTATTGCCCAGTTCATTATAAAGAATGAAAGAATAGCAGAGAACAAAACAAAAAACAATCATCCTGTTTTCATCTGATTTTCCTTGGTAATGAAAAGGAAAACTAATTGTTTTTTTTTTTTTTCTTTTAGTTTTGCTGCCAAATGTCCAAAACTTAGTCTCTTTTAACTAAATGTGTATTGCCCATAGACGCTGGACCGAAAAAAAAAGAGTTTTCTTTGTTTCCTAACAAGTGGAGGAAATGGAGAGGAAAGAACATCAAGTCCTACTTAACTTAAAGATGGCAGAAATCACATATGACTGACTAGAGGTGTGAACTATTGATAGAAACAGAGTGGAAAACCTATGATTTTCTAACCAGACACACCAGGCCAAGGACATTTAAATTCAAACATTTTCATCTCTGATTCTCCCCCAAAACAACTCTCTGCTCTGTCCCCAAGACTTGCCCTAAGAATGAATTGTTGCAATTACTACTATTTCAGACTTAGGATCTTATTTGACCCTTCTCTTCATTCAGAACATTTTATTAAGTTCTTACCATTTCTCAGGCCCCATATTGACATTGAGGATATGATGTCAAAAAAGATATGAGTAATAATGTAAAAATCAGTGCTAGAGGGAAAAAAAAATCAATGAAAATAAACTTGAAAGTTAAATAGAACATAAATCCAATTCCTAAAGACCCTAAATAGACAAAAGAAATCAATAAGTATAGATTAATGTGACAAATGATATGACAGAAGTCTGTGAGCACTACAGCAGTGGTTCTAAAGTTTTGCCTCCCATTTGAATCATCTAGAGGGTTTTAAAAAAGTTCCAATGCCAAAGCCACACTAATGAGACTCTCTAAGGCTGAGATCCAGTCATTGGCTTTTTTTCTTTCTTTTACTCTTTAGATGATTCCAATATGTACCCAAGTTTGAGGACCAGTGTACTAGTGGCAATCCCAGCAAAATCAGGAACAAGATTAAGAGGTGTTCTAGAAACATTATTTTAAATTAATATAAAATTTATGTCCAATGCAATAAGACATGAATATTTGAAATTATTTAGAACTTATATCACCGTCAACTATAAAAGCAAGAGAAGTGATAAACTATTAAAATTAGTATAATCGATGGCTTACCTAAGTAGTCAGATATGAAAATTAGAGAAACTATAACTCATATATTGTTAGGAATGTGAATGGTATAGCTGGCTTTGCAAAAACAGTCTGGCAGTTCCTTAAATGGTTGAACATAGAGTTTCCATATGATCCAACAATTCCATTTACAGACATATATCCAAAAGAAATGAAAACGTATGTCCACACAATAACTTATACATGAATTGTTCATAGCAGCATTGTTCATAATAACCAAAAAATAGAAACAACCCAAATGTCTACTAACTGATAAATTGATGAATAAAATGTGATATATCCATAAATAGAATATTATTTATTAATAAAAAGGAATGAAGTACACTACTGATGCATAATACAGCACGGATGAACTTTGAAAACATTATGCTAAGAAAAGAAGCCAGTGACAAAAGGTCGTATATTGTTTGATTCTATTTATATTATATGTCCCACAGACGCCAATCTATAGAAACAGAGGGTAGATTGGTGATTGCCCAGGACTAAGGACAATGTGGGGACTAGAGGGTAATGGTTAAAAGATGTGGGGTTTCTCTTTGGGTAATGAAAATCTTCTAAAATTCATTGTGGTGATGAATGTACAGCTCTATGAATACACTAAAAGCCATTGAATTGTACACTTTAAATGAGTGAATTTTATAATATATTAACTGTATCTCAATAAGCTGTTAAAAAAGAATAAAAAAAGAATATCTGAAATGCCACAGCTTTCTGGTATAATGTAATAAGTAATAAGAACTAATTAAAGCTATATTTTACTTACAGTTCTTTCAACAAAGAACTTTAAACAAAAGTTTATCTGGAATATCAAAATGTAAACAAACATGGTGCTGCTTGGTTGAAGCAGGGGTGAGGATCCCAGAGTCCAGCCTACTTGTCCCTGCCCTGTCCCTTCCTCCAAAAGACTCCTAAATATGATTTAAAATACACTGCTTTTAAGAATATAACAGGAATCTTGGGGCACCTGGGTAGCTCAGATGGTTAAGCGTCTGCCTTTGACTCAGGTCATGATCCCAGGGTCCTGGGATCGAGCCCCTAGTTGGGCTCCTTGCTCGGCTGGGAGCCTGCTTCTCCCTCTCCCTCTGCCTGCTCCTCCCCCTGCTTGTGCTCTCTCTCTTTCTGTTAAATAAAATAAATAAAATCTTTTTAAAAATATATAACAGGAATCTTTTTTTTGGTAACAACAAAAAAATAAAATAATTCCCATGTAAGAACCATATGATAAAACTGAATAATTTTACTGACAGATATAAAGGAAGGCCTGAATAACAAGCCTCTTATATTTTTGCACCATTTGTTTAAAAGAAATTTAATTTTGGAGAACAAATTTTCTTATATTCAAAGCTTTTGGCATTTTTTTTAGCCCTAACTATGAAATTTTAAAGGAGAAAGGGGAATACTACCTTCACTGACACAATTGCAGGAGCAATTTTGAGTAACTGGAAGTATATAACAAATACTTTCTCCTCCTCATCTTGGTTTAGTCCCTGGAAAGTCAGATCTGATATTTTTCCAAGAATACTATCATAGTCCGTGTGGAATCTTTAGATATCAAGACCCAATTTAAGAATCTCACTTTTCTTCTATTTTTTATCCCAGTAAAAAGGGAATAGACTTAAAAAAGACAAATCCGGTTCAAATCCATCTTTGCCACTTCATCATTTGGTTTTTTCAACTATAAAATGTGGACCAAAACACCTGCCCCATAGAGTTATTATAAGGATTAGAAGCCATGCATGTAAAACACCTAGCACAGGATTTAGCACTTTGTGGGGTTCAATAAAAATGTGAGCTTATTTTTTGCTATTCTTAGTTATAATGTGGTTATAAAAATGAACCTATTACCTGAAGAAATAATTACAATAGCCTTAGACATGCTGACTAGGAAAGTTTTGCCAATGTTCAATCAATGGAAAATACAGACTGAAAGGATGTTTCTCCATAAAATGTGCTTCTCTATGACACATTTCACTTGTCTCTACACTAGTTTATTTCAGATGCTTCTGAGGTCAGGGTGGGGGTTCAGAGGGAAGTATTTCAAGAACAAGTAGGTTTGGGAGATGCTTTATACAACCAGATCCACTTCTAACATTTTCAAGAACTGGGGTAGGTGATCAACTATTTCCTGAGACATGGGACATTCAGTGCTAACGAGAGAAAGTCCTCAGCAAACCCGGACCATTGGCCACCCTAATTGGTGATATACCTACATATAAAGATTATAATCAAGCTGATAAACTGTTAAATAAAGTATGTTCTATCCTTCCACCCTGACAAAGATACCCTCAAAATCACATGGAAGACCAGGTTCACATTCAGAAATTCTGGAATACTGAGTGTTTACACCAGAACATGTTTGGTGAAGAGAGGCAGTTCCTAGTCTCCGGTCCCTAGTCTATACTCATTCTCATCCTACCAGGCCAAGAAGCCTATAGACACCCCAACATGTACATCCATATCCCATCCATACCCTTCTCCCCTCCAAACAGCTGCCCTTTGCCTCAAGCACACTGGTGGGAATACTACTCTCTGGAGGAAGGATTTGCAGAAGTTGCCACTCTTTCAGGTTCTAGAAGCAGGCTTGGGCCAACTGAGTGGTACATTCCAGGATCCTGATATCTGGAGCATAGTCTAGAAACAGGGGTGGGCTGTGGGTAGGCATACATTCTTGATTCTTGGGACTTCTTACCCCTCTAAGAGGGGCCCAGTGAAATAGCCATCTTAGGACAATGCTGCAAACTGCAATGTTTCCTCTGGGAGATATATTATTTACATTAGCATATTAAATGTTTTTAGAAGTAAATATACAACACTGGTTTTCATTTTTGTTTTTGTTTTCAGCCTGAATTCCACACAGCCCAAAACCTGGATATGGGCACCAGGGTACAGAGAAAGAAAGCTCCAGGAAAATCCATCTATGTCTGGCTCAAAGAACAAAATAAGGAATCCCTACAATTCAGAGAGAACAAGAGAAATCCATTTTTTCCCTTCTTTTCTATGTTCCTTTGTGACCCCACCACCAACCTATCTCATAGCAGCAGCAACAGCGGCATCAAGGGGAACACTGAGTAGCAAAAATTCCAAGGGTAACCTTCCTCTCCAACAGGAAGAATCCTAAAAGAGTTGGAAAACTCCCAATACTTTTTTTCTCTCCCTATCTTCCTACCACTTGGCCTGAGATGTGGCACCATCATTGGAAGTGGACACCTGAGCAAGACAATAAAGCTACAACTTTTTGGCCAAAGGATCAAAAGCGAGAGGCTTGGAGAGCGAGAAAGTACCAGGGAGATCATAAAGAGCTCAGAAAATCGACTCCTTAAAGTCATTTATAAAATCCTGGGTTTACTCATGAGTGATGAATACATTGATCTGACCTTGAATAGCATGCCTAGACTTTGACAACTGAATTACAGGATAAATCACCAACCAGATACCAGACTGGCCACTGGGTAGCACACACACAGAACAGATATGAGGAGTGCAACAAAGGCTTTGTAATTTGAACTGACACTGGAACCATACCCATAGAAGGTAGATCTGAAGCTGTAGCCTCAACTTAACAGGGTCAACTGCCTGCTAAAACAAAAATATCAACATTCTCCATATGATTTAAACAGGATGCAAAATTTCGAAACACAATATTAAAATGTCCAGGATGCAGAGAAGAACCAGGAAAATCTTAACATACATGGAAAAAGAAAATCAAGACACCAATGCTAAGATGACATAAAGGTTGGAATTATCTGACCATGACTGTTTAAAAAATGCACTAAAACTTCTACTTCTGGGAAGATGGAGTAAATGTACTTTTCCCTGCTCCCCTCACTAAGTACAGCCAAACACCCAGGACATTATATTAAATCACCATAAGTAGACTCTGAAAGGTGGAGAGAAGGAAAAAATTAGGTATTTTGGAACATGAGTTGGTAAGTTTCTGGGGCTTTCTTTTTCTTCATACATCTCACTGGGTATTAGAGGCCAAAAACCTGCAAATGCCAATGAGCACAAATGAAAACAAACAACAAAAGGCTGCTCTCTCTAGCCAGAGGACCAGGAGCACCTACAAAAAATCTACACCTAACTTCATACTTAAAGATGAATGACTGGGGGCGCCTAGGTGGCTCAGTCGTTAAGCGTCTGCCTTTGGCTCAGGTCATGACCCCAGAGTCCCGGGATCGAGTCCCGCATCAGGCTCCCTGCTACTCAGGAAGCCTGCTTCTCCCTCTCCCACTCCCCCTGCTTGTGTTCCCTCTCTTGCTGTGTCTCTCTCTCTGTCAAACAAATAATAAATAAAATCTTAAAAAAAAAAAGATGAATGACTGAATGCTTTTCTCCCAAATCAGGAACAAGGCAAGGATGTCTGTTCTCATCACAGCTATTCAACATTGAATACCTAGACAGTGCAATAAAGCAAGAATAGGAAAAGAAGAACTAAAACTCCCCACTTGCAGATGACATAAATGTCTACATAGAAAGTCACCAAAATAACTTTAAAAAATCTAAGATCTTTAAGTGTGAGTTCATAATGGTTGCAGGATACAAAAATCAATTGTATTTCCATATGCCAGCAATGAACATGTGGAAACCAAAATTTAAAATATAATATCATTTATAATCACTCAAAATAAAAGGAAATCCTTAAGTGCAAACCTAACTAAATATCCACATGGCTTGTATGTTGATGAAAGATTTAAATAAATGAAGAGACCAATCCTGTTCACAGACTGGAAGATTCAACATAGTAAGGATGTCAGTTCTCCCTAAATGATATACAGTTTCAATGCAATTCCCATTGAAAAATCAGCCAGATTTTTTTGTAGATATAGATAATTCTAAAATACATATGGAAAAGAAAAGGAACTAGAAAAGCTAAAACAGTTCTGAAAAAGAAAAAGTGGAAAGAACCACTCTATCCAATTTCAAGACTTATTATAGTTACAGTAATCAAGATTGGTATTGGCAGAAGGAGAAACACATAGATCAGTAGAATGTGCTAAGTCTATTTGCTATAACCAAAGCTGGAGAAGGTATCTAGGGGAATCTGAGACCAAAATAAATGATATCTTATCCTTCCCCAAATCCTTGGCAAACTCTGTACACTCTGGTCCGAGTTTCTTAACATTCCTTGTGCACCACAATTACCAGGCTTTAGGCAGGAATCTCCTGCCACTGACCTTTGTGTCCCTTAATTAGAAAATGTTTCTGAACAACTTGCTTATTCCTGGTGGTAATAGAGGAGGCTCCAGCCTTTGTGTCCATCAACCAGACCCACTTAGGGACCAGGCCAAGAGCACCAGGTCTCAGTGAGTGTCTCTGGCTTAGCCTACTCCTTCTGAGCTTCCCTTATAAGTGGCATGAGACAATGGTGATTCCCCAGGTCTTGCGGTTCCAGGTGGTAGGTGAATCTAAACAATGCACACTGATGAAGAAAGTTGCTCAGGAAATAATGACGGGAACCATGTGAGATAGCATTGTATGTGTGTATGTGTGTGAGTGATTATCTATTTGTGTGTCTTCCAATCTCAAGACACCACCTGCATTCCTAGGCTTGTGGTTCCTTCTTCCATCTTTAAAGCCAGCATCTCAGCATTCTCATATCTCTGACTCTGACACTGACTGTCCTGTCTCTTTCACTTATAAGGACTCTTGTGATTATATAGGGTCCATCTAGACAATCAAAGACAATCTCCCATCTCAGGGTCAGTTTATTAGCAACTTTATTTTTTTTTTTTTTAAAGATTTATTTAAGAGAGAGAGAGAAAGCATGCATGTGAGTGTGGGAGAAGCAGAGGGAGAGAGAGGATACTCCAGCCGACTCCCTGCCCATCGGGGAGCCCTACGCAGGGCTCCATCCCAGGAACCTGAGATCATGACCTGAGCCGAAATCAAGAGTCGGCCGCCCAACCGACTGAGCCACCCAGGTGCCCCAGCAACTTTAATTACATTTGCAACCTAATTCTCTTGCCAATCACAAGTTCTAGGGAGTAGGGTGTGAACATATTTGAGGGGCTATTATTCTGGCTACCACACTACTAATGAGATTATTTCAATAAATTTGCTTTACAGTTACCTAATACTATTTTCAAGACCTCCCAAAAATCTGTGCATTTCTCCATGTGTCCCGGAAGCTTACATTGCTTGTGGCTATCTCAACTATACTCTCCACAACTCAAAGGCAGTGGTTCTTAAAGTGTAGTATCCAAAGCAGCATCAGCATCACCTAGGAACTTATTATCAATGTAAAAATCTCAGTCCCACCCCATACCTACAGATTCAGAAACTGGGTGTGGGACCCAGCAATCTGTGTTTTAACAAGCTCTCCAGGTGATTCTGCTGTATGCACGTGTTTTTGAGAACTATTGGTCTAGAGACGGTTAAGTCTAAAGGCTTCTTACACTGTACCTAAAATATAACTCTAAAATATATTGCTTTCAAATCAGAATTATTTTTAATATCCACTGCTCGAACAAGTTCTGGTATTTGGAAACTCTATTCTATTATCCAGGAAGAAACAGAACAAAACAAAGTACACACACCACAAAGAAAAATTCACCAAAATATTAACAGTTGTTTTTTTTTTCTGAGCTGTAGCATAATTAAGGGTTTTCCCCACTGGACTTTTCTGTTTCCAAATATTTTATAATAAACATACATTATGTTAAAGTGGATAAGAAATAGATCGCAAAATGGAAGGAACAATTTGAAGTACGAACAAGAAACACATACCAAAATCCTCTGTAGTCATTTCAATAGTCAGGCCAATCAATCAATAATAATAATTTGACAGATTCTTTCGCTTTTAGTGCCTGCTGTCTCAGCTGTTTATTTGATCACTGTGTCGTAGCCATGGTCTTAATAGGTCAGTATAGATCAGAACAAGCCATTATAGAAGAGTAGAAACATCTAGAGATCCTCAGAGGAAGAAGCCCGTACCTCCCCGATGCACCCAGTCTTAGATGAGGCTGCCAACGCACCCACATCATCACCTTTACTCAGGACTCTGATAAGCTCTGGACCAACAAACGCCCCAGGGTCCCGCTCACAGTCTAGCAACACGCTGCACCCCCACCCGATTTTTTTTCCCAAAGCAGACAATGTGGTATTGTGATTAGATATAAACTGAAAGTGTATTTTCTGCCCTTCAGTAATTACACTGCCTTATGGTAGCATTATTCAGTGGGAAGCCTTATTATGCTGCAGAATGAAATTCTGTATAATTTTCTTCTCCTCCAATGCACAAATGGAAATCATATTTTGGTCTGAGTTGGGAAGAAAGGCTCAGTTATCACTTGTGAGCGTGGTGTTATTTTCCCCAGAATTAAAAAATCCATCTGGGTGTCCGACCTCGCTCACCCCGCTGCCTCTCCATTCAGCCTTTTGTATGCAGATGAACCTTATCAATTTCCACTGCCTCAAAAGCCCGCACCCAGCTTGGTGCCTCCCCCTGGTCCGCGCGGCTTTAATGGAAATGCATGAGGCTTTTTTTTTCTTTGATGTCTATGCAATATACGCATGTGGATAAAAACCGGTGCTTTTATTTAGGGGGAGGGAGAGGGGGGTTCAAATCAAAGTTAAAGTCTCTACCCTATCGCGCCTCACTGGCGATTAGCGGAGGAGAGAAAGGAACAGCAAATCCAACACAGAAGCTGTGAAACTGGGGTTATTCAGATTATTGACTAACAAATAAAGGGGCATGGGATGTCACATTTGTATTCTAAGGGTTTTCATCCCGCCACAGGCCTCATCAACAACTTAGTGGAGTGCTACTAAATCCCCTGTGTTAACACGCGGGCTCCGGGGGCTCCGTGTGATTAATGCATTAATTGCAACCCCCTCAGGCCTGGCGCTGGTTGTGTCAGTAATTCATTTAAGGCCCGTTGGCCCTTGAGTTATTCCACAGGCTAGTGTAAACAACTCACGAATAAGCACTCAACCGTTTACCCGGATCCGACCGCCGGTTCGCAGGCTCTTAGCAACTTCCAATGAATGATCCATCCGCCGGTGACAAAGCCTAGCCCGGGAATTGTCTGAACCCACCAGGACTGCAGGAGATCAGACCGGCCTGGCTTTCCACAGACGTGGAGACTCGTGTGCCTCTCAGAAATGCAGCTTTGCCAGACCAGGGGTCGACACAGTACAAAGTAAACAGTTGTTTCGAAAACAAATGCCTGGAAAATTTAGGCATCAACCCTCCCTATTCACCCAAGAAAATCATTCAGGAAGAAGGACAAACAAGCAAGCAAACAAACAAAAACACATTTTCTTTGCCTCTCAGTATCCCACCCACTCATTACATTTGTAAGGGACAGGGATTCTATTGACAGGGCTTTTGTATTGTGACTTAAAGTTGCAATTCCGTGGGAACGTAGACTGTAGTAGAGTCCAGAGTGAAATCGCCTTCCCTAACCAGCGAGAACTGGGCTGTGTTAACTTGAGCGAGCAGCTTAGCTACTGGACTCTGAAATGGAAATAGTATTCATTCTCTTTGCCTAATGAGATTGTTCTAAGGATTTTAAAGTAATGATTAAAAAAAAAACCTTATAAGTTTTCAGAACTTACTAATAATGTAATGTAAGTGCTAATCAAGTGAAAAACTAAAGCTCTTACTGATAAATATGCTAAAATAATATATCTTTGGTTTGTAGCACTTTAAATTTCGCCAAGAGTAGTCATATATATGAGAATTTATAGAGATGAATTTCAAGCTTACAGATTTGGCAAAACAAGAATTAACCCACCTTTTTAGGTCTTAATAATCAGGGTTAAGGAAGGAAGCAGGAACCTCAGGGTTAAAATATCTACTCTGTGCTGGCCTCATCCAACCTCTGTGTGAACAGGAAAAACTGTTTCAACAACCAACAAGGAAGTCCATTTTATCTCTGGTTGTCTCAACTTTGAAAAAAGTTCTCCTCACAGGGAGCTGACATCTGTCTCCTTGGAGTCATCACTCATTCTTCCTAGCTCTGCTTTTTGAGATCCCAGAAAACAAATCTCTTTCTCCACGTCAGGGGGACACTTGACCCCACAAATGAGAGAATCATAAAATCCTAAAGAGGGTTCTGGATATTAGACTCTAGATCAGTGATCAGTCAAAACCATTGTATTTCCCTCTTTTTTTCTTCTTAAAATTTAAAAGTAAACACATTTATGGGCAAAAAGGAAAAAAAAAGTTCAAACAGAATACAAAGTGACAAGTAAATATTCCCATCTACCCCACCCCACCCAATATTTCATTTCCACTGTGCAAATATAACTTCGATTAAGAGTTTCTTGAGTAGCCTTCTGGCAATTGGAATGCAATTTACAAATTTACAAGGATACACAAGTTGGAAAGTATGCACATTTTTCTGCATTTTTGAACAGTATCTTGGACATCTGAACATAATCATACGTGTAATATAACAAGATATTTACTGGAAAGGTATTTATAATAGAATTCTGTGTCTAAATTCACGTATGAGATTGGCCAATAGCTTTCTTGCACTGTTTTGTAGGTTATGTTGTTAGGTGTGCTAGCTTCACAAAACAGTTGAGTAGCTTCTCTCAAAACTCTTTTTTCTTCCTTATGTTTTGGAACAGTTTATTTTATTTATTTTATTTTTTAAGATTTTATTTATTTGACACAGAGAGAGCGAGAGCAGGAACACAAGCAGGGGGAGTGGGAGAGGGAGAAACAGGCTTCCCACCGGGCACGGAGCCTGATGCGGGGCTCGATCCCAGGACCCTGGGATCATGACCTGAGCCGAAGGCAGACGCTTAATGACTGAGCCACCCAGGTGCCCCTGGAACAATTTACATGATATGAAAATTATCTGTTCCTTGAAAGTCTGTAAAGCTCATCGTTAAGATTGTCTGGACCTGGTACCTTTTTTATAGGCAATTGTTTTCGTTCTTCTTTTAATGTCTTCTCTGATTATTGTTCTATTTTATAGGCAAATTTTCCAAATTTAATTTCCAAATCTTTACTTGATTATTAGGATGCAAAATCCTCTATGACTCTGGAATGATTTTAACGATGCTTATTCTAGTATCTTATTCTTTTTTGCTTCTAATCAGCCCAATTTCCTGCCATCAGCACATCTACTTGTTGAGTTTGGTGGCTCATTTTTATAGTTTTGGCTCTCTTCAACTGTTTAATGAATCTTGATTGTGTGCTCATGTCTGTATTTGTGATTCCCTTTAGTCTATAGGTGGAAGCCTGCCTCCAGAGGTTAGAGCAGAGGCATAGAACACATGCTGGGCAGTGTGAGCCAAGAGCTCAATTCCTGAATATTGGGGCCTCTGTGGGAGCACCAACCTCTGGAGTCACCATCCTTCCTCTCCAAGCAAGAGCCCACCCTTCCTATCTGTGGCTTGTTGCCTGCCTTGACAGAGAGAGGGGTGGGGAGTTGAAGACATTTCTCCTGCCAGGTGAGGTTCTCACTCTGAACCCCAGCAGCCCCACCCATCTGAAGCTCCGGCCCCTGGAAGTTATGCCCCCCACCAGCCACATCCTCCTCTGCAGCAATGCTCTTCTGCGGACATTTCCGGCTTCTGTCTGATTTCATCTGCTTTCATGTCTCTGGGAGTCCCCATAGTTTGGGATGCATCAGAGACACCTCTTATCTTCCACTCTGGTTGTGGGTTTTTCCTCCCAAGAACTATATCATTTGCCCATCATTTCTACAGATTTGGGGAGAGAGAGATGAGTCCACAGTGTGTGCTCTGCCCTCTTGATCTCGTCTCTGGTGATTAATCTTAAATTGCTTACTGACTGTTGGCCCTGAAATGGGCACCTCCCCTAGACAATGTCCTTGAAACAATGGTAAAGGATGGATCTTGAGACTGATGCTGGATGAAGTGTGGGGAGAATAAATTCTTACAGTTGTCGAACATGCATTCTTAGGGAAAGTACCTGTATTTACCAGAATATTAGTGTAAAAAAAAAAAAATTCAGACACCAGGTGACAGGTATTCATTTGCGTTCCCTGGTGACTACTGGAGGTGGAGCCTGGGAGGGCTGGCCTTCCTGGGCTGTTCTAGGAAACAGCTGCACCTATTTGAATAAAAGAGAGGGAAGGGAAGACCCGTCCATTTACAGGTCAACAGCAGCCTCACTATCTGATGCCTTGTGGAACTAATTCCTAATTGGGGCAGTGTTTGTCAACACTGACAGGACCCTAATACACTGTAATCGCTCCAGCCACAGCTCTGATAGAGATCTTAATCTCCACACTGTCCCCTTCACATGGCAGCAGGCCCAGTGCCTCCCTCGCCCTCTCCATTCTTGGCTCTGCCTGTCTCAGTCTTCTCCCTCCACCTCACCCCTTTTTATACCACGTTTGTACTGTGTTCCACCTCCTTTTGTCTCTCTTTCCATCCTGCACTCTTTGTAGGATCCTGGATCTCCCTTCTCCATCCTTCTGTCTCTCTTGTTCCTTTGTCTCTCTCATAAACACCCATCAAATCTAAGTCCTCAAGAGTTCCCAGAAAGTTTGGGCCATATTTAATTTTACTATGTGGGTAGTTTGTAATTCAATGCCCACAATCTCTGAAATCATTAAGAAAGTCAAGTTATACCTTGGCAAATTTTCACAAATAGAAGCAGAGGGTTAAGATAAATGTTTGTGGCAAATGGAAAAAGAGTGGCTTTTTGTTTCTTTGTGGCTCTATTTTGCTAATTTGGCAAAATAACAGTCTCACCTTAGCTAGTGTCCCAGTTGGTAGGGTCTGCAGCGCCATCTGAACCTAGGAGCGACATGTTCGCAACAAAGTGAGACACACAGCGGGCACCGCTCAATCAGGATGAGCCCCTTCTGTTAAATACCTGCGCTGGCACCCACGTGAGTAATGACCCACTTCCAAGAAGGTCTGCAGAGACCTGGGTAAAAAGCAGTGGCCAAATGGGCACTCCAGTCGGAGGCACAACAAGCAGATCCAGGCCAGGAAGCAAAGGATTCATTCCATTTTTTTCAATTTTCTATTTTGCCTCCAAAATAGCCTGTTGATACTTGAGTCACTGTTGGGCCTGAGTCCAAAGCTCATCACTTCCTCTGGATTCTTGCTAGAAACTTTCATCTCTCCCTGTCCTTCAAACTCCTTCTTGGGAATGTTCGTTCAGGAGATTCGTTCTTCTCAGCCTGAGGGTCTCAGTTCAAATATTATACCTCTTCAGAGAGGAGAAGCCCTGACCACTCTAGCCAGAGTATTGGTAGCTCTCCACACACCAGTGACTCCCTATCCTTAACCTGTTTGTTTTCTCCGAAGCACTTATTTCAAACTTTACTTATCTCCTTTGTTTATTTCCCTCCAGAAGCATAAGCTTCATGAAGGCAACGACTGTCTCCCTCCTCCCCAACGATACCCCCATTACATTGCCCGGCACATAGTAGGTCTTCAATAAATATTTGCTGAATGAAAGAATGGATGAATGAGGAATGAATGAAATGATGGAACAAAGAATGAGGGGCTCATCCTCTAATCTCTCTCCTTCCTGACAAGAGCAATCACAATTCCATTGCTTTCATTTTCTGTCCTCTCAAAGATCCTCAGTGGCCAATTAAATCCAACCTTCTGAATTTCTCCTTTGAGGCATCCTAAAATTTTGTACCAATTCCTTTCTCCAGTCTTGTTGATGTATTTCTCAAAATTTCCCCTGGTGAACCCTCTATTCAGACTCTTGCTCTCTCCTTGCTCTCTCGCATATCCTCAGCTTTGCTCAAACTGTTCCTCTCCTGGGATGTCAGGATGCTGACAGCAAGCCATGCTTCATGCTCTTCTGTGCCCCTAAACTCACAGCAGACTTTCCAAAACCTCTGTAGTCTACTTATTGGCACCACTGCTTGCCTGATTCTTTAGAGCTGGCTCTCCACCTGTATTATCACAGTCTTCAGACAAGAATGCCCTCTGCCCATGTACGGGAACTACAGGTGTCATGGAATTGAACTTACAACCAACTCAACCTTGTACCCAGTTCCCCTAAAAACTCCCTCTGCATTAGAAACCCGGACTTATGGGGTTTCTTGGAGCCAGGCAATAGGAGAGAATTTCTTACACAAAGCTTCAAATGTATGGGGAGGTGGGGGCCGAGGGAGGGAGGGAGGGAGGGGTGGTAATCACTGAAAAAGAAGAAAAAAGACATAAAGGAGATTCTAAAAGTAAAGGAGACACAAGCAGATCCCAAAGCCTGGGTCTAGTGATGGGACTTGGTGACCCAAGGAGACAAGAAGCTGAGGGCTGAGTCAATAGGTAGTGGAGGGAGAGTCAGCAGGAGGCCTGGGACCTGGCTTCTGGCAAGTGCCTGGGGCCTCCTGGGCAGGTGCAGAGGCCAGCCTGGGCTGGGCCACACTCCTTCCTCTTGCTGTCATCTCTGACTTTGCCCTCCCCTCTGTCAGTTGTCTATCCTCTCCTCCTCCCCCATCCCCTCTCCTTTTCTCCCTCCACCCCCTCTTCCTTCCACCTCTGTGTCACCCCACAAGGCCCCGTTTTCTTGCACACACGGAAACCTCCCTCCCTCCCTTGTGCACTCTTTCAGACACTTCCTCTCCTCAGGGATGTGAAACTCTGTCTACAGATGTTGTGTGAAACGGGGCTGAAGGCACATCATCAAACCACTGCAGACTCCCACCTCCTTTGAATGGACAGAGTGGATGCTCTGCTTCTGAGGTATCCCCACCAGGCCCCCAACAAAGTCAGTCCTGAAAGTCCAGCCCTCCCTCAAGTGTTGGCTCTCACACACTTTTTGTTCTTCCTTTTCCCAGTGGCTTAGAAGTCTTTCTGCTTTGGTCCCAGCCATGGACACACTTACCTGTGATTTATTGATGATAATCGTAGGAAAGCCATTTGTAATCAAACGTTAAACAAAGACATTCTCTTGCTGAGAGGGAGTGATAACGCACCATTTAGTAATTCTTGTGCACTTGGTAATTTGGAGAATGAATGATAATTTCTGAGCCTTGAAAAGCTACGTTGACAATGCCTGGTGTTATTCACCTAGTGAATAAAGACACCTTCTTCTCCATGTCTTGTGATAAATTTCTTTTATTAGGGCCACTTACGTGGGACTTTATCTTAATGGTCTCTCATATGGGGCAGTTGTGCTTGAGCCGTCAGGTTGTTTTTCATCATGCCTTAAACACAGGGCTTGGAGAAAATAAATAGCAACAGTGGTTCCAGGCAGCTCAGCTGCTGCAGAAATTAGGCGCTGAAGCTAAGGGGTTTGCCCAGTCACAACCTGCAGGAAATGCACAGAGAGAGTGGATCCCTACACTCCCGTGAGGATGGTGAGACTCCCCCATGTACCCACCACCTCACTCCTGTTTGCCCTTCTCTCTCCTCTTTGTCTCCCCCTCTAAGAGACTCTTACCTTCCCTTCTTGGTCCCCACTCCCCCTCTATACCGGCATGTCCTTATGACAGCCACAATAATGCCCCATCAGTGATTTGCTTTGGTTACAGGTTCTACAGCTCACTGCATTTGGAGACCCCAGGGTGACAGAACCTGGGTACTGCCCTGGTAGAGGTCGGCTGCTTCTTGGTACTATTCCCCTGAGCACCGTTCCTCTGAGCACCAACCCTGGCAGAGGCAGGCTGCCTCAGTGTGCTATTCACAGGCTCAGGGCCTCTTTACAGGCATCCTGGCCACCCCTACAGATGTCAACAAATAATCATGAACGCTGTCCTCGGCAGTCATTTCCCCTTTCCCACAGTCTGCCTCTCCTTAACCCCTTCTCTGACCCGCACCTAGTTCCCACCTCCAGCTGTGTCACACCCCCCAGAAAGGGCTGTCAGCCATCTCTGCCTCTTAGTTCCTCCACCAGGTAGGGGGAGTGTGGGAGAGAGGGACAGAGGGGGTTTAATCTTAGTGAGCCAGGGGCACACCTAAAAGATCATATACTAAGAGAGTAACTGTCCACTACTCAGCCCTGGACTGAATTACAAACGACTCCTTTCACTGCTTTAGCCTAAACACAGGCTCCAAGAGATGGGGGCGGGGGGGTAATATTAATGAGAGCTGGCATTTAATTCATGTTTACTATATGCTAGAAACTGCACCAAGAACTTTGCCATTTAACATTCACAACATCCTTAGATATAGGTACTCTTATTTTTTTTTCAGCTTTATTGAAATATAAGTGACATATAACATTGTGTAGGTTAAAGTATACAATGTGATGATTTGATACATGTCTATATTGTGAAGTGATTTAGGTACTAATAGTATTATCTGCTTTTCTTTGGTGAAGGAAAGGAAGTCAAGAGGGCCTAAGTTAGCTGGCCAGAGCCATAGAACTAGAAAGTCCTGGAGCTGGAATTGGAACTCAGGCCTTCAGGCCACAAATCCCTCACTCTTTTTTTTTTTTTTTTTTTTTAACTTTTTGGACCATGACACACTTTTATTTTTTTGTTTTTGAAGGATTTTATTTATTCATTTGAGACAGAGAGATACAGAGAGAGAGAGAGAGAGCATGAGCAGGGGAGAGGCAGAGGGAGAGGGAGAAGCAGGCTCCCTGCCAAGCCAGGAGCCAGACGTGGGGCTCGATCCCAGGACACCAGGATCATGACCTGAGCCGAAGACAGATGCTTAACCATCTGAGCCACCCAGGCGCCCCTCCCTCACTCTTTTCCTCTCTGCTGTCCTGTCAGTGACAATCCCATCCAACCACACTCTTGAGTGCTCGTAAAGGGCTAGCACGTGCCCTCTTCTGCCACAGATGGGTAAAGAGAGATGCCATGTCTGAGTCCATCTCACTGTTTCCACACACGAAGCAGCTGATGGCCCTGGGAGAGTGCCTCCCCTGGGCACCATGCCATCATACACCCTTGAGAGGCTGGGCGGATTTCCTGGCACCCTCAGTGGGGAGTTGACACTTGTTCTCCCTCAGAAGATGGACCAACCCTTGCTTAGACATAACTATCATCTGTTCCTCAACAATACCCTTCTCTTCATCAGGGAAGTACTGGGCATGTACCACGGGCTCAACTACTACTCCCCTTGGACCACAGAAGAAAGCCTGCCCTCCACTCAGCTCAAAAGCTTATTGCCGCCCCCTCCTCAAAGAGTGGCCAGTCTCATCACTGCCCTCCACTCTTACCCATCTACCCTATGTCTGGCTATGGGCTTATTTTTATTCCACTTGGATCCTGCCTATAAATTCTGTGTTGGATTTCAAAGGCAATGTCCCACAGGAGGGTAGTTTTCTTCCCACTGGTTCCTGCATGGAGAGATTACTGTGATGTACCACCTTACCTTGAGGGATCCCCACGATCCCATCCAATCTCTGCCTGTCTTATAAACTAGCATAGATCCTAACCAGCTACCCCCAAATAGTGGGACTCTTTTCAGTGTCAAGAACCTACAAACCCTACAGTTATCTCTGGTCTGTTACTCCTGGTAAAGAACCTTCTAACACAATATCTTTTCTCTCTTGCAGTGTTGTGTTCAACTACCAGAGTACCAAGCCATTCTTCAGCTTATTGATGTATCTTTATCTCTTCTGCCTCCTTTTCTGCCCCAAACCAGACATCAGTGGGCAGCCAGTGTTCCTGCTCCAAACCAAAAACAGGGACCTCATCAGAGGTGGCAGTCTTACTGTTACTATGACCATAAACATGAATCTCATGTATCCCCATGATCTTTACAGCTCTGGGTACAGAATTTCAAGTATTTTTAAATAATGTTCTATTAAATCTGTTGATTTGTAAATTCCTTTGTGAGTGATAAGGAATTCCCTAAAGTGAAGTAGGAATGACCAACCATGATCCACCACATTCAGAGATCCCTTGTCAGAATTCCTATTGAAACAAACAGAAAGACAGACAAGGATCCCCAAGCAAAGAGCAAACAGCATGAAAGAGAAAAGCAAATTGAAAAATATGGTTGTCACACCCATTGTTAACCTCTGAATGGATTATGTCTCAGAACAAATACCCAATCAAGACTTTGAGACCAGTAAATCCTTTCAGTCAGTCAAAATAACTCAGAGAGGAGGATAAGGGTGTGGCTTTCTCACCTAAGCCTGATAGATTCAAGATACCCACATGGGAGAGAGAGGCAGCTGATGGGAGAGAAAACATATTTTTAAAAAACTGTAGGTACACATATTGGCATACAATGCTCATTAGAATCAAATATGTAAGAAGCTGGACAAGTTCTATAGAGAGCTGTGTTTATTGCCCCTTCCCCAAAATGTGCCTGAGCCAAAATATCAAGGATTGCTAAAGACCTAAATCAACCCTTGGGCTTTCAATATTCTATGGAAAGGAGGTGGACTGAGACAGCTACTAAAACACTAAGAAGGACATATTCTCCAATGTCCATTTCAAATGTGGTCAAGAACAGGGGAAAAGAAAGAACCTCAGAGAATAGTGGATGGGGAGCTCCTCCCTGAGCACAGAATCAGGAATATTTTTCACCTCCAGGAGTCTGGTCTCAGGTAGCAGCCACCAACAGGATTTCAGGATTGTTAGAGACCTGTACTATATGCTGTGTCTCCCAGTTTTCCGCTTACTGAATAGCAGTTTGTATTTTGGTTATCCTATTTGTGTTCTGCCATTGTTAATTGAATGTAGGAGGGGACATATTGTCTTTTTTAGTTCACAAGTCTCTGAATGAAGAGGCATGTTTTAAAACAATCGGTAGAGTGTATCATTTTTTTTACCTTAATGCTAGAAGCATACTTCATCTAATAGCTCAGTGATCATTGCATTGAATGGATAGAGAAGGAAATAAAATCCTAGACCACTACTTGGCCCCTCAACACTCAATATGCATGTAGTAACAATATTAATAGTATTTATTGCTTAATGTTTCCAAGTCATTCTATGGTCAAAGCCCAGAAGACTTGCTTGTGATTTCAGGACAAAACACAAATGTTAGGAACCATGACAAGGAAAAAGAGAGCTTATGGAAGGAGGTAGAATTGGGGAGAAAGTGTGAAAGTAAGTCTAGGGCTGCCATTATCCTTACCCTATAAAGTTTGTGTGGAAAGATACTGTTGAATGTTGGTAGGACAAGATATGACAGTTTAGTATATTATTTGAAGTTATAATACAAAAACAGATAATAAGAATAAAATTATAAAATATTGGAGAGAGTGAAGGGGGAAATTAGGTATGTGATCCAAATCTTTCATTCATAGTGAAAAGCCCATTAATCTTACCTAATATATATTAATCAAGAAACTAAAGTGTAAATATATTACTTAGGGTTAAAGAATTAAAAGAAGAAATTATTTTTAAAATTAAATCTGGCAATGAGTACTAGAAATAAGGAGAGGTGAAACAAAAGATTGTCCGTTTTCATCCTAAATTTTTCTATCCTATTTTAATTATTACCATGTGGATAGATTTATTTAATGAAAACCAAATAGAGGACTTGCCATTTTTTGTGGGCAACCTTTTAAAAACATTTGTACTGAAGTGAAACAAACATATAATAAATAAAGTGTACAAATCTCAAGTGCACAGCTCAAGATCAAGACAGAGAAACTTCCAATGCCTCCAAACCCACATACACCCAAACAACCACTATTCTGACCTCCATCAATCTATGTCAATGTCACTTGCTTTTGAAAATCATATCACTGAAATCATACAGTAAGTACTCTTGGCTTTTCTTTTTTTGCTCTGTATTATGTCTGTAAGATGAATTCATGTTGGTGTTAGCTGTTACCAAGCAGTATGAATATAACAAAATCTATTTTTATGTTTTGTTGATGGACATTAGGTTGTTTCTAGTTCAAAGCTACTATGGATAAAGCTGTTAAATCTGCTACAATGATTTGCATACTTGTCTTCTGGTGGATATCCGCACACATTGGCTATATACCTAAGGGTAAATTTGCAAAGTTATAAGGTAGTTGTATGTTAAATACTGCTAAACTGTTTTCAACATGGTTCTATCAGTCCCATGAGCAATACATGAGTGTTCCAGTCACTCATCATCCCCACCAACACTTACTACTGTCAATCTTTTTCATTTTAGCCATCTGAGGCATAAAGTGGTATCTTGTCAGTTTCAATTGGCATTTCTCTGATGACTGAGGTTGAACATCTTTTTATATGTTACTGGACACTAGGATATCCTCTTTTGTAAAATACCTGTTCAGGTTTTTGCCCATTTTTTAAAAAAATTGGTTTGTCTCTCTTTTACTTGTTCTTTATATATGTTGAATATATAGCAAATATCTCAAATACCTTCCCCTAATTTTTCTTTTCATGACTTATCTTTTCAGTCACACTATAATGCTTTTGGTGAACAGAAGTTCTTAATTTTATTGAAACCCAACTTATCAATCTATTTTTATTGTTATTGCTTGTTGTGTCTTACTTTGGAATCTTTATCTACTCCAAGGTCATGGAGATATTTTACAAATTGTCTTCTGGAAGCCTTATTGTCTTACCTTTAGTATTTAGGTATATAATACAGCAGAACTGTCTCTCTTTTTTTCCCTCCTCCTTTTTCTCTTTATTGAATCCAAACAGCCTTCATTTTGGGGTAGGGTGGGGACCCGAAGAAAAGTGGGAGACAGACTCTAAGGGAAAGATTTTTTTTCTACTTACTTGCCTACAGCTACCACATGAGCAACCCAGGCTCAGACAATCTGATGATCGTGCCTAAAAGCTGAGTTGACAGTGAGTGCCACAAAGCACAGGGAGAATCAGAGAGAGTTTCCGGGGTCTCTGAGTAAGCCTAGGTCCCAGAAACACAGGGGTCAGAGCAATCCAATGGCACGGGGATAGCTGCCTGTTAGCAATGGTACCAGAATGGTGTCCTTAGCAGACTTTCCAGTGTGGTCTTGGTTGCCAGTTTTTCAAGTATAGTTTTCCAGCCCTCCTGTAGATTTTGTGATCTACCCAATGTCCTTCCAATAGATTCCCTTTTCTGCTCAAGTTAACTTGGGTTTTATTTGCAAACAAAATCTCAATCTGGTAAAAGCAACAAATTTTAAAAAACTCCACAAATGACATGTCAAGAAAACTACATGCACACTAGAAGCTAAAGAGGTATACTCACTAGCTGGGATTAAAGCTTTTCTCAAACATTTCCCTAAGGTTCTCTGTGGCTGGAGACAGTTAATCGAAGCCTGTCCAAGGGCTGGTGGATATGGAGACCACTGGGGCATTACTGGCAAATGACCTTGGAAGCACCAGTTTACTCTGCATGTGAGACAGTGGCTAATTTGGAACACAAAACTCTAACTCTTCACCCTTTCCCCCAAACATTGCCAGGGGTTGCTGCAGACATTTTGCTCTATCTATTCTTCTTGAAGAAGAAATTGGCAAAATAAAATTCCTTAAACGATAAACTATGTTTAAAAAGTAATAGAAGATTCCGAATGGTGTGGAAATTATGTCTTAATTGGAAGGCCATTTTTAAACTTCTCTTTATGAGGAGGACTTTGGGGCATTGATATCAAGCAGGAGGAAGTAAAGAGCCTTGTGAAGGGAAGGAAACACCCTGGAGTCCTGACTTTTTTTTTTTTTTCTTTTGCTAAGGGACTCTTTGAAGTCTGGGATGTGATGTAGTCAAAACTCCATTCTTTGTACATGCCCAAATTCTTTCCCCTTCTCCTTTCCCTAAATTATTATCCTAATATATTAACATCATAATGCCAATGTTTTCCTGGCACCTATTCTGGAAAGCCTTTTGTCCCCTCGCCAGATCCATCTCTACCCCTTCAATCCCCGCACACACACTTCATGCTGTTTATTCTCTCTCCTCTCTGTCCTTTGCTTTCCTGTGGCATCTTGGGTTAACTGGTGTCACAGCCCTGATCACACTATTCTTTTTTTTTTTTTTTTTTTTCCTGATCACATTATTCTGTCATTAGCTTACTATATGTCCCATCTATTGGACTTTGAATTTCTTGAGTGGGGATCATATGTCTTTCAGTTCTCTGGCCCCAGGGCATGACCCAGAGGAAAAGGTCAATATTTGTTGAGTAAAAGGCCAAATGAACAAGCAGGTAAATGGAGTAATTCAACCAACTATCTATGCTCAAATAGTCCTAACTAAGGTGATCAAATAATTTATTGTCCTAACAGTGACACCACTGAAAGTGAAAGGACACTGGGACAACATGCATTATCTAGGACTGGTCTAAGCTGTTGGGGACAGATGGTCATTCCAGCTTGAGCCCATCTCACCCAGCCTGCTTCTCCCTCCTCTGCCACTGTACCCTGGGGAATGAACCAATAACACCATACTAGATTGTCTCTGAACAATGAAGGTTGTGTCCTTATCTTTGATACTGAGCATGCTGGGGAGTAAGTTGGGGCTGACACTTGGGTTTGAGGTCAGGGTTAGAGATAATGATTGGAGAGTCAGGCTCATTCATCTAGCAGGGTGAAACGAAGCCACAGGAAAGAATGAGATCCAGAAGACTGGGTGTCAGTTGAAATGACAAGAGGCTCAAATTTAGAGACTTCGACATAGGACACACTTGGAGGGAAGAAAAAGGGGTTGAGTGGAGGCCTTCCTACATTGTCTCATATATGTTATCTCATTTAATCCTCACCCTGTGAAGCTCTGTGACATAAGGAGTAATATTATTCCTTTTTTATAGATGAGCAAATTGAGGCACAAAGTGGAAGTGACAGATTCCTAGGTCAAAAGTCAGAAAGTGGCTGAACAAGGATCCAAAGTAGTTTGGGCTGACACTGAGGCCCATGATCCTAACCAGGATAGGATTCAAGGATGAGAGAAGGAGGGTTAGGAAGAAGGGGGTGTTCAACACTATCAAATGCTCTGAGGAGTCAAGGACAATAGAGAAATAGAAGAGGTCATTCATCAGACGATGGGGAGATTAGCCATGACCTTTCAGTGGTCATATCACAGGAGATTAATAGAATGAATTGATAGGGAGCAAATGGAGATAATAAATCAATAAAAGACAACTGTAGGGTTGTAACTTCATAAAGTACTATATATATCTATAAATATATATTTATACATTATAACTATATGTGTGTATATATATGTATATATATATATATATACACCTATATATATATATACACACATATAGGTGTGTATATATATATGTATATATATATATACACACCTATATATATAAAATATTTCAGCTAAATTACCTAGCTTGATGGTAAGATTTTGCTGAACAATTCTTAATTTTTTTTGCCATATATCGACAAACTGGAAATTGTAATATAAAGTAGAAAACTGTGAGCAATATGAGGGCAGGAGTCATGTATCTTTTTTACTGTTATATTCTGAATTTAGTACTATACCCAGATGTCCAATATATGATGAATTAATACATGAAGCATGAAGAAAATGAGAAATAAAGGAGTGAGCCCAAGTCAGGGGAAGAAGAATGGCTCGCATTCACTTCTTGCTTGCTCTTTACAAATAGTACAGCTCCACCACTGATCCCTATCTACTAAAGGAAGGAGAACCCTTTCTGTATTTTAGCTTAGGGCCTTATAACTTAACTCATGCCAATGAATAGAGTATTTCATCTTTTATACTTTTTTCTCAAATTCTTTTCTTACCTACCATTTATTTTTTTCCTAAGTTAACTTTAATTCCTTCAATATTCTTCCTTTCCAGGCCTCTACAAATGGAGAGAGTCATCTTTCTGTGTATCTACACTTCTGTTAGGAAACATTTTCAAGACTAAATTGTAATAGGAAATCAAGGGTCCCCAAAAGATACAGTAATGAACAGTGGTAAGTGACCCACCTTTTGAGATAGAGAGCACTTACTCTTCTATGTTAGGGACTTAGCAACAGAGAAGTCACAGAAGAGATCATTATTCCATGAATCTGGTAGTAGGTCCCAAACAAGCCCACAGAAATGGAAGATCTTAAATATAGTCCCAGCAACAATGAGTGAGAGGAAATTGACAGAAACTAACTCTTACTAAGATACCACATGCCCAGAATCAATAAAAGGGCAGCAGGAATTAAACAACTAAGCTTTAGGACAGATCACCAGGAAGTCTGGGTTTTGAAAAAATCTCTAGTGAATGTGGCCTACCAAAAGATACTCAGTGGATCTGGTTTTCTTAGAAATTCACCAAGTTTGGTAAAAAAAACTCTCTATATACCACATCCACTACCCCTATTCACATCAGCCAGCCCTCAGCCAACAAGATACTTTTTACATAGTACTTATCAATTTCTTGTTTATACAATGTTTTTATTTTTTTAAAGATTTTATTTATTTATTTGACAGAGAGAGAGAGGGAACACAAGCAGGAGGAGTGGGAGAGGGAGAAGCTGACTCCCTACTGAGCAGGGAGCCCGACCCAGGGCTTGATCCCAGGACCCTGGGATCATGACCTGAGCCGAAGGCAGATGCTTAATGACTGAGCCACCCAGGTGCCCCTATATAATGTTTTTAAATAAGCACAATAAATATTTTTAAGAAACTAATGTCAGTGGCCATTTCTCTAGACAGAAAAGGATGACTTTAATAGGTGAAGGCACGAGGGACTCTTGGATACACCTGCAAAGTTTCTGTCCCCAGTTCCTCTTCCAAGAAAATCAGCCTCTACCCCAGAGGTCCACAAGAATTTGCAGAAGGTTTAATCTTCCCAGGAACAGATTTTTCCCACCTCCCTGCCACCTTTCCCTACCCAATGGAACAGAAGGGAGAATCACAGGAAAAATAAGTTTTCTTAAAAATGCCTTTGGAGATGGATGTGCTTTTATAATATTTAGATTATAAAAGCAAAATAGTGTTCTTTTTTTACACCATACAAATTCTTATTGGCCAGGACTTAACTGGGAAGGAATTCTGTCATTTAGAGATGCAGTATAACGTGGTCACATTTCAGCTCTAATAACCAAACCACTGGGTTTGAATCCAAAACTTGGAAACGAGACAAAAGGATAATTATATGTTTCTTTATATGACAGTGGAGCATCATCTAACAGGCCCACTGGAGGACTATTTAATTTGCTTTTTAATTTTTTTTAATTTATTAAGACCCAAAATCTCTCTGGTTATGTGTTAATTTATAGATTGTTGTCAAGAAATGCAAATAGTTTCTGTATTATAGGGACGATAACCCCAAAGATTATAGTATTGACTTATAACACATTAACCAGTTTGTCTCTAATTTAGGAAACCTATTTCAGTATGCCTTTCCCAACTGATAAGATAAATATCTGTTCTCCAAATGCTCTTTGAACTACCTTTACTGTCCTGCTGGTCCCCTCATTAATGAGTCACATTTTGATACGGATCTACTTTATATGAGATGTTTTAAGTATTTTTTCATATATATTTTGACCTTAGCTTGTGACTTTAGGTATGTTAAATCTGTGTCTCAGTTTCCATATCTGTAAAATTAGAATAATATTAGAATACCTACCTCAGAAGGTAATTGTAAGAATTAAATTAGTTAATATCGGGAAACAAAAGGAAAATTAAACTATTGGAACTACACCAAAATAAAAAGCTTTTGCATAGCAAAGGAAGCCATTAACAACAACAAAAAAAAGACAGCCTACTGAATGGGGGAAGATATTTGCAAATGATGTACCTGATAAGGGGTTATATCCAAAATATATAAAGAGCTTATACAATTTAACAGCAAAAAAGCCCAAAACATTCCAATTAAAAAATGCGGGGGCGCCTGGGTGGCTCAGTTGGTTAAGCGACTGCCTTCGGCTCAGGTCATGATCCTGGAGTCCCGGGATCGAGTCCCACATCGGGTTCCCTGCTCAGCGGGGAGTCTACTTCTCCCTCTGGCCCTCCCCCTCTCATGCTCTCTCTCATTCTCTCTCTCAAATAAATAAATAAAATCTTTAAAAAAAAAAAAAATGCACAGAGGACCTGAATAGACATTTTTCCAAAGAAGCCATACAGATGCCCAACACACACATGAAAAGATGCTCAGCATCACTCATCATCAGGAAAATGCAAATCAAAACCTCAGTGAGATATCACCTCACACTAGTCAGAATGGCTAGTATTAAAAAAACAAAAAAATAACAGTGTTGGTAAGGATGTGGAGAAAAAGGAACCTTTGTACAATGTTGGTGGGAATGTAAGTTGGTACAACCATTGTGGAAAACAGTATGGAGGTTCCTCAAAAAATTAAAAATAGAGGGCGCCTCAGTGGCTCAGTTGGTTAAACAACTGCCTTCGGCTCAGGTCATGATCCCAGAGTCCTGGGATCGAGTCCCACATCAGGTTCCTGGCTCAGCGGGGAGCCCGCTTCTCCCGCTGACCCTCTCCCCTCTCATGCTGTTTCTCACTCTCTCTCTCTCAAATAAAATCTTTATTAAAAAATTTTAAAAAATTAAAAATAGAAATACCATACGATCCAGTAATTCCACTATTGGGCATTTACCCAAAGGAAATGAAAACACTAATTTGAGAAGATAAATGCACCCCTATATTTATTGCATTATTTATAATAATCAAGATATGGAAGCAACTCAAGTGTCCATCCATAGATGAATGAGTAGAGAAGATGTATACACACGTGCACACATAATGGAATATTACTCATAAAAATATCACCCATAAAAAAGAATGAGATCTTGCCATTTGCAACAACATTGATGCATCTAGAGGATATAATGCTAAGTGAAATAAGTCAGAGAAAGAAAAATACCATATGATTTCACTCATATGGGGGATTTAAGAAATAAAACAAATGAACAAAGGAAAAAAAGAGACAAAAACCAGACTCTTAAATACAGAGAACAAACTGGTGGTTGCCAGAGGGGAGGTAGGTGGGTGGGTGGGTGAAACAGGTGAAGGGGATTAAGAGTATACTTATGGTGATCAGCACTGAATAATGTGTAAAATTGTAGAATCATTATATTGTACACCTGAAACTAATATAACACTGTGTTAATTATACTTCAATTAAAAAAAGAAAAAGAAATTAGTTAATATTTATAAAGTACTTTGAGCCATGCTTGGAAGAAAATATATAGGTGTTTGTTAAATAAACTTAAATAAAACTTCTAGTCCCTACCATACCCTGCAAAATGCATATCTTTTATAGGTAAGGAAACATACTTAGAGACTTGCCCAAGACCATTCAGCTTGCAACTGGTGGAGCTGGGATTTGAACCTGAGATGCCTGACTTTAGAGCCTATACCCTTTGTACTATGGTTCCATCGGTCCTGGCTCACAAATTAAATCAATCAAAAAGCATTTTTTTTTTCATTTTCAAGATAAAATATTGGACATTCCTCTGATGAGTTGCACAGGACTGCTTTGAGTCCTGTTGCCAGAGAGATATAGTATCCACAGTCAAACTGTCAAATTGCTGGAACAAAAACAAACAAACAAAATATTATCTGCCAAGGAATACAGCAGGAGATTAAGGGCAGTCATTTCTGTTCTTTTCACAGCATCTGTATGAGCAAGATATTGAGAATATTAACCTTCATTCTATAAACCTCCGTCCAGAAAGTTGCCTCATGTTCGTCCTAGCTCTCATGCTCTGCCTCCCATAAACACATCTGGTTACACGTCGGTGGGGTCTTTAGAAACTAGAGGAGGCACTCCCAGGATACAAGGGGGTTAGGGTCCCCATAGTTCCATTACAGCAGCTCAGGGGGCCCACAAGAAATTCATACATCTTGCCCCCTAAACTCCAAGAGTCTGACCACTCCCACTGCAACCCTTTCTCCTCACCCAGCTATCCCAGACCACTCCAGGCAGGCTCCCACCTTAATCCTTTCAAACCAAATCCAATGCCTTTCACCCCAAACTGTTCTTCTGCCATTACACCCTTTCTAAATGAATGGCACACAAGAACTGGCTACATAACTTGTGAGGTCTGGTACAAAATGAAAATATAGGGTGCCTTATTCAAAAACCATTAAGAATTTCAAGACAGCAATAGCAGAGCATTAAACCAAGTGCAAGGCCCTGTGTGACTTTAATTAAGTTCTTCAACTGCTCTGTTACTGGCATTTATTGCCTTCTCATCCATTGCCCCCACTTCACTGTGAATAACTTGAGAGAAGAGAACGTGCCTTAATTTTGTGTCCTGGGGCTAGCTCCATGGTCTTTCAATAAGGGTTGAAAGAATGAATAAAAGAGCAAGAAGAGTGTCACCTGTCTTCCAGAACTTTGACACTTCAAGGTCACGCTGCCTTTGGAGAACAGAAGGAGCAGAGCAGCCTACCTGGATGTTTGCTGGGACAGGGCCCTGTTAGGGGGACATGAAGCATGCTCATGTAACCAGACCTGGGAATCACCATCCATCAGTCACTCCAACCAGAAACCAAGACTTCTCAACTCTTCTGTCTGCCCTCCCCGTACTCTTTACTCTCACATGTATAATAAACTACTATATTCTGTCAATCCTAGCTCCTTAAAAGTACTCAAATCTGGCTCCTTTCTCTCCTCACTGCCAACACATCACTTCAGGCCTGAATCATTTTTTACTTGGTGTATTAGGGTAAAGGGCTGAGCTGCTGTAATAGAGAGACTCAACAATGCAGCTATCAGAGTTTGAAACCAGATTTGTCTCACTCCAAAGCACAGGTCCTTAACCTGTAAGGGTATTTTCTAAGAAGTTGAAAAGTTCTTAGAAGTAAGAATAGAAGAGTATATTATTCAGGGCTCTTTTGGATGCAAGTGATAGAGACTCAACTTAAACTAAAAAAGGAGGAGAGGAATGGATTGGTCCCCATAATGGGAGAGTGCAAAAGATAGTTATTTTCAGGAACCAGCTAGATCCAGGGCTTTGAACAATGTTATCAGGGACCCAACCCTTGACTCTGCTTTTCTTTGTTTATTGGTCTCCTTCCTTTCTATTTCAAATGGCTTTCTTTAGGCAGCAGTGGAAGACAAAATACAAGCAGCTCTGGCTCACATGACCCAAAACCTGGTCCTCATCTTTGCTATCTTAGATACTTAATTTGACTAGAGTCAGGAGTTGATGAGCTTCAGGGAAGCCAATTACGCCAGTTTGGAGGCGCATGTGTTGCAGCAAGCTATAGGCCATGTCCACTTCTCTGACTGAGATGTGGTCCCTGATGCCCTCCTATAAGTGTGAGCATACTTTCCCCATAGACTCCCCCTGACTTCCCAGCAGACTTCCAGGCAGGCTGCTCTGCTCTGCATTCTCTCAAAGTAGCTCGAGTTTGCAGTGTCAGGGACCCTTGACACTCCTGAGAGTCCTGCTCATTTATTCATTTCATTTCAACCCTATGGAAAGCCTACTGTATAAGGCACATTCTCTGCCCTCAAGTTGCTCACAGTGTAGTGGGGGCAAATGAATGAGAAAACAATAAAGTCCACTACAGAGCAGTTGAAGGTCTTACTAAAGTTACATAGAAGGAACAGTGGAGAATGCCCAAGATGATGAGGTCCTGGGCTGTTATAACATTTACCATGCTGAGTTACCATGTTTTCATCTGTTCCCTTATAAGAATGTAAGCTTTTTAAAGGAAAGGACATATCCTATTTCCCTCTTTATCCCTAACATGTAATACTCAGTATGGACATAGTAAATGCCTGATCCAAATAAATGAGGATAAGAATATAAGTGAAGGGATTTTCAACATTTCCTAAACGCCCACTACATTCAAGGCTCTGTGATGGAGGTGAGGGAAACACAAGGATGATTAACTTCCTGTTCTTATAGGGAGATGGTCCAGAGGAAAGGATTCTTAAAAAGTTAGCCGAGACTTCTTAAGAACTGGACTGTTGTATCTAAAGACCAAAAGTTCCCTCCTACTGACTCCTAAAACAATGGAGCTTGAGCCAGTAAACTCATTACCCTTCTCTGCCCTGCAATTGAATAGACAAATAACTCTTTAGTTAGTCATTATGCTCTAATCAGAGTAATTTCCATACAAGAGGGTGGATTGAGTTTGTTCCCCAATTGTAACATTTGTGAAATTCAACCACAAGTCCACTTATTAATGGTAATTAGTGATCTATAAATAAAGCACGATCCTTTAAATACAGAAACCAAGCCATGAGCTTGTTTGAAATGTAAACAAGATATTCATGGATTTGCTAATTGCAATTCCCTGTTTGGCCTTTAGCCAACCTTCATTCCCTGGAAGTGGCCACTGATTGAAATGTTACATGTCCTCTGATGATGAGTCCTGAGGGGTCAGAATCTAGGATTTGTGGGTTTATAATCCAGAAGCCTACTACCTTCTTATTCAAATATTTATTGAGTCCCTGCAGTGTTTGGGTCAATGGATTATCCAAATATGAATACAGCACAATTCCAGGAAGGTAAGAACCTAAATTTTGCTGTTAGATGTGGACTCAAATATTAGGGGTGCCCAGTGGGACCACAGAAATGGCCCAGGGATCTCTAAAGGTTGAGGGGTAGAGGGGAAAGAAGAAGCCTTCCTAAAGGTAGTAACATCTGAGAGGGGATAGATTGAAAAATGTTCTAAAAAGAAAAAAAAGTTGATGTTAACAGCTATTAGCATAAAAATTGAGCATTGTAAAATATTCCAATTTGTAACTTGGGAGATTTTTATATAAATGTCCATATTTCTAACTTCTCTTGTAAAGTCAGGAGATCCAACAGCACTAAGCCCACCCTTCATTCCGTCTGACAACAAGAAGCTGAGTCTAGGTTTCAAAATTCCCCATAGATGTTAATCTTTGGGATTCAGGCACACGAGAAATTAGAATTCCTGAAAATTCTTGGAAATTCCTCCAAATCATAAGGTGTTCTTAAAATATCTTCCAAATTCTTCAAAACTGTTACTTATTATTGTGGATATTTTAAACCATTTTGTTTAATAAATACTAAATACGAAGCTTAGCAGTATTTACAATTAAATGTAGGCTACAATAAACACTGGAAAAGACCAGGGAATATCACTGGTGGTATTCATATAGATCTCCTAGCAAAGTTGCTAACACTATATAGAATCGTGTGTCAAACTGTCGATTTTGCTTCCAAACTTGTTCTTTTTTAGAACACCATTTACAGGATTTGTATTAAGTATACTATTGATATAAATTTAATATTTATTTAAAAAACTGACTCACGTATAACCTTCAGTTCCACATGTCTGGGTCTCCTGCTCGTTTTCAGCTTGACATCAGTGGATTCATTTTTTTTTCTTCTAAAAATTTTATTTATTTATTTGACACAGAGAGAGAGAGACAGCAGAGCAAGAGAGAGAGAGAGAACATGAGCTGGGGGGGTGGGTAGCAGAGGGAGAGGGAGAAGCAGGCTCCCCACTGAGCAGGGAGCCAGACAACACAACACGCTGCTGGGCTTGATCCCAGGACCCTAGGATCATGACCTGAGCCAAAGGCAGACGCTTAACTGACTGAGCACCCAGGCACCCCTAGTGGATTCATTTGACCCAGTCATGTCTCCATGTTGACTGCTAAACTTTAATTCTTGCTGAAATATTATAATACTTTTTATTTTCCTTATTTCTTGATGGATTTTTCTTGGGATTCAAGGTTCATAGAGACATATACATTTTCTAAGAAATGCTGAGAAAGAATACCAGCATTTAAACACTAGCTGGGTCTGAGTAGTCCCCTGACTCCCTTGGGGTATGTGTTGTCTAATTCTCCAAAGTCTACAACAGCTTTGCTTTTTCCTCCCCTAAATTGAGACAAGTGTTAGATACCATTTATCATTTTCCCTTTAGTTATATGTCTGCCTGGCCCCAAACATATTTCAGTCTTGCCTCTGGGCTTAGGAGGATGAAGGCCAGGGACATTTGAAAGGACAAGGGCAAGAGCAATAGCTGGTTTGAGTCTAGATGATGGGGAAATGTTGCTGAAATATCATTGGATAGCAAGCTAAGATGTTTGTCTTATTCAATGGGAAGCTATCAAAGGTTTTAAAGAAGCATGACACCACCAAAGCCACATATTAGGAAGATGAATCTGGTAACAGCATAAAAGACAGTCCCAGAGGCCATGAGCTGAAGGCAGGAGCTTCATGATGGGGTCCCTTGAAGGAGGGAATGAGAGCTTGAAACAAAGTATAGGCAGTAGATGCAGAATGAAAGTAGACACCAGGTACATTGTGAGGGAGGGTGAACAACACTTGGCTGCTCATTGGAAGGTAGTGCTAAGAGAGTAGGCTCTGAGGTTTTAAATCTACAGGGTCTGAGCCATCCAGCTTGTCCAAGAATGAGGACATCAGGGAAAGGAGTAGGCAAGACCATAGCTGAACAAGGTCCAGCTGCCCAGGATCCCACTAAAATACATTCACAGGTAGAGAGGGATGAACAAGGTGTCCTCACCTTTTCCACACCTCTGCCCCTTTATAAAACTCTCAACTTTCAGGGGACACCAGCTTCGCATCTGCCAGCCACAGGAAAGGAGATAAACTTTGTTTCAAAAAAAAAAAAAAGAAGAAGAAGAAGATAGCAGGAGGGGAAGAATGAAGGGGGGGAAATCGGAGGGGGAGACAAACCATGAGAGATGATGGACTCTGAAAAACAAACTGAGGGTTCTAGAGGGAAGGGGGGTGGGAGGATGGGTTAGCCTGGTGATGGGTATTAAAGAGGGCACATTCTGCATGGAGCGCTGGGTGTTATGCACAAACAATGAATCATGGAACACTACATCAAAAATTAATGATGTAATGTATGGTAATAAACATAACAATAAAAATTAAATAAATAAATAAATAAATAAATAAATAATAAATCCTGCTGGGATTTTGCATGCTAAAAAAAAAAGGGGGGATTCTCACAGGGCACCCACGTGGCTCAGTCGGTTGGTTGAGCATCTGCCTTGGGCTCAGATGATCTCAGGTCCTGGAATTGAGCCCCGTGTCAGCAGGGAGTCTGCTTCTCCCTCTCTCTCTGTGATAGCTCTTACTCTCTCAAATAAATAAATTTTTTTAAAAGTTAAAAAAAAAAAGTATTCTTACAATTGCTTAAAATTGTGTTTTGTTGTTTTTTCCCTTAATATGGCCTCTGTTCCAGCCAGGGGAAAAGACAGGATTCTCTTTGCACTGCAAGGAGTTGCCTTGTCTCGATTTTTATATAAAACCTCAACCAGTGTGCTGCCCTCCAGACCCCATCACCCAGGCCCACAGCACACTGCTCCCACCTGGGCTGCCTACATCAGTTAGCCACTCTTTGAGCATTCCCTCGCCCTCCCCAGCCCTGAGTAATTCAGGCCTTCCCACGGCCTGAGCTGCAGCTGCCCATTACCTAGGAGAGTTAATAAGAAATTCACCTTCCCTCCCTGGCACAAATGAATTCCAGTCAGTTCATTCTCACAGGAAATAAATTTTAAAATGGAAATTAAACAAAACAATTGCTAGGAAAGGTAATAACGTGTCGCCCCTGAATTCTGCCTCTGAGAGGAATATATTACAATTCCCAAGATCATGGCAGGCTCAGAGAAACACCCCCCCCCCGCCCCCCAACATAAGGCTTTTGTAGTGGTGGGACAGGCAGGCCCCATGCCTGTTGTGTCCATTCTCTGGTGCCCCACCAGGCTATTAAATGGGTCTCAAAACCACATATCTACTCCTCAAAATGCATGGGCCACATGGAGGTAAGAGCCTCTGCACTCACTTCAGAATTCTTGGTGGCCTGGAGTCGCAATGTCTTTGTCCCCAGGACTGTTTCCACACCAATCAAGACACTGTGCACTCTAAATACAGTGATTAAGAGACAGGCTTGTGGTGGATACAGGTTCTTCCATTTACTACCTGTGTGACCTTGGGCAAATTACTTAAAACACTCTAAGCTTTAGTTCCTTTATCTGTTAAACAGGATAAAAAAAAAACTTAAAAAACAAAACAAAACAACCTCTGCCTCATAGGATTACTGTGAAAGCAAATAAATTAATGCTTGCAAAGCCCAGTGCCTCACAGATCATAAGTGCTCAATAAATGTCTGTTTTTATTATTATCCTATTTTTTAAAGGTCTTCAGGGATGAGTAGATATTCTACAACTTAAAGCAGGACCCTTGTGATTTATTGTTTAGAAGTGTATATTCTGTTGAAACAGTTAATGTGTTTCCTTAAAAGGCATTTTAGCTTTAAGCAAAACTTACAGTTAGAAATCTGAGTCAGGAGTTTAATAACAAAATTCAGTAACACTATTTATTGAATAGTTTAGATCCCATTGACCAGGAGAATCACAAAATTCTGAATTAAAACACTTCTACAGGTGGCTCCAGGCTATACACACAAATGTGCACACAAGATGCTTCTTTTTTGCTGGAGGAGAAAACCAGGGGTAGTACTGATAAAAAGAGACAGAGACTGTAGTAAAATTGCTAGATGGAAACACTAAGAAGGCAACCTAACTCCTACCCTTTTATTTTTATAGGGTAACTAAAGAACACTGAAATAGTAGAAAGAATCTTCAGAAGGATGTGGATGTCAGACTTCCCCTATGTCCCAAAGTGCTGGCCCGTGGGTGTTTTTATTCTGCAGAAGAGTTTCGTTTCAGCATGAATCAAGGTTGTGGTTCACTTAACCTTGAGAGAAAGAATCAAAGTTAGTTTGAGAAGAAAGATAAAAGCCAGATGAAACCGTGAAGTTGGACGTTAGTGTATCTCTACCTTGTGAGGAAATACTATGCAGCCAGTAAAAATGATGGTGGACGGGTGCTTGGGGGGCTCAGTTGGTTAAGCAACTGCCTTCGGCTCAGGTCATGATCCCGGAATCCTGGGATTGAGTCCTACATCGGGCTCCCAGCTCAGCGGGGAGTCTGCTTCTCCCTCTGAAACTCTCCCCTCTTATGCTGTTTCTCTCTCTCTCTCAAATAAATAAGTAAATAAATAAAATATTTAAAAAGAAAAAATGATGGTGGACCTGTTGGTGGGAATGTACATACAAATTATCTGGAGGGCAATTCAACAAGATATATTTACGGTCCTTATAAATGTTCATATATTTTGTTAAACATTTCCATTAGTTAATTTTAAGAAAATAATCTTGACAGTGTATGAAGAAAGAAGTACAATGATATCAAGATGTTTATTAGTGTGTTGTTCATAGTAGTTAAAGTTTGTTTTGTAATTAGATAATGAATATTAAAACATTTTAGGAACTGTTTAGCTCTGTATAGATGTGTTTTTATTGCTGTTATTTGAATTTTCTCCAGTCACGCCCTACATTTGTGTTCGATCTTGCTCAGTTCTACCAAGTGCCAAGCAAGGAGATATTTTAACGCAATGGTTAAGAGCTCAAGCTCTGGGGTCAGGTGGCCGTGGGTTTGAATCTTGCCTTTGCTATTTATGCTAAATTGTCTGGTGCCTGTTCCTTAACTTCTCAATTTCTTCACCTGCAAAATGGGAATAATAATAATACCTACCTAATAAGGCCATAAAGAAGATTAAATGATATAATCTAATAGCAATTACATGGATTAGGGGCTAATATTTAGTGTGCTTTCAGTAAATGTTAACTATCCTCAATAGAGCTTATTTCTGGCATCATTACACCGAACACATTTGAACTCTAAATCCATGGGCTCTCAATTAATACTTAGACAAATCACTTATGAAATCATCAGGAACATGAGCACAGGCACACCGGTCACTCTTAACCACAACCCTGGTGATTCTTCAGTGCTTAAACTAATGTCTTAGAATTGGTGACACTTGAAAGGAATTCAAATGTGACAACTTCCCCCCATACCCCCTTCATAGAGCTTAACCTTCAGAACAACCTCAGGCATTCCTCAGACCCAAAAGACCTAAGCTTGGGATCTGCAAAGCATGGAGGGACAGGTGCAAAGCCAAGGAACAGCATGTTCAGCCTGTCCCTTCTAGAAACCTTCTCCTGGACCAAATTCTGGAAATAAACATCAATCCTTTAGAACAGGGGCCCCAAAGCAGCAGCCCTAGCCAGCATGCATCCTGCCTATTTAGCCCATGCTGTTTTAAATTTTTTCTAAATTGGTTGTCAGCAATTAGTTGGTAGGTTCCACATTAAATTTCAGGTTTTTCTTGAAATATCGGAAGAGTTGGCCACATTGGGCCCACATTCCCGAAAGGCAGCAATCCTTGGAAGTTGGGTAACAGCTGCCCCCTCCAGGCAGGGCATGGGATCTCCAGTGTGCCACAGCCCCATCCCACCAGAAATAGTTATCTGTATTTCCTGCCTACCCTTTGGGCACTTGGTTCTCTGACCTGCTCCACTGCTCCATACCATGCATGAGCGCGCATGTGTCTGTGTGTGTGTATGTGTGCATGCACATGACTGTGCTGGAGGAGGGTGTGAGCGGGAGGATATTTGCTGGCAATCTCTTAGGACTCGGGAATGTTTTAAAAGATGGAGGCGGGCTCTAGCAGTACCAATGGAAGTGTTCTTAGGTAAGCAGGGTGTTTGGGGCTGCAGGTTTCTGAACACTATTTAGAGGTTATGCCTGTGAGGGCCAGGCTGTAGGCAGCCCCATGGGGCTGGCTAGAAGTTACAGAATTCCTGCACTGTCCCCTGTCAGCAAAGTGCTGAGACAACAAACTTAACCTCTCTGTCCAGCATGAGCCTATCAGCCATGGTTATTAAATCCCACAAAAGAGAGAAGAGGAGAAGTGAATAGGTCTGAAAGAAAAAGCACTTTCCCCATTTGGATAGCTGTGCAGAACAGGAGCTGCTGGAGAAAGGCAGGGAGTATAATTGCTGGCCTGAAAGAAAAAGAAAAACTATAAAAGGAAAGAAAGAAAGAGGGGGGGGAAATTGATAATGAACAATTTATCCTCAGAGCTAACAGTTAATTAATTCTGAAAATATCTGTCAGGCTAATAGAAGTGTGTGTGGGGGGGGGGGAGGGCTATGCCACATACACAATTAATAAAATAATAATAACAAAAAAGGAAAGAAAAAAAGATTTTTTAAAGGTGTTACTATCTTCTTACAGGCTGGGCCCTTGGCTTCCCAATGTCATTTTCAACACAATTTTTTTCCCCTCCGTCTCTTTTCAGAAATTGTTCTCATGAATGATTTATATATGTCTAGTTATCTGGAGTGATTTCTATGGACCCCGGCGCATTGCTGCATAATTGTTAATTTTAACGCCATAATAGCTTCAGATGGAGGAAGAGATTAGGCATTTATTGCACAATTAAATGAAACATACTTGAGAATCACAAAGGGTTCCGTAATTATTTCAGACCATTAATAAAATGGGCATTAAATTATATGGGACACAAAAGGGAAAGGAAATAGATTTTCATTACAGCAATAGAAGCTGAGAGTAGTAATAGATCCTTGTTGAATTATCTCTCTCTCTCTCTCTGAAATTAATTGTTGCCCAGCTTATTTCAAAGCAAAATAAAGGAGGGAAAAAAAAGTGTTTTAAAGAACCTCTGATGAAAAGGCTTTGTTTGATAGGGACAATAGCCACTGATACACTCCAAAAAACAAGGTAATCTTTGATTCTGGCTCCTTGCCTTTGGTTCCGAAGACTTTAAAGGCAGTTTTTCAGCAGCATGGGGTTTCCCCACCCTTACCCAACTCCCAACACGTGCAGATCCAGGTGGGAGAGGGAAGAGTGGGGAGGTCAAGGAAGGCTGGGTCCCTGGCTTCGCTCTTCAACCACTCCTGACAGAAGAACTCAGACCACTGCACACAATCCCACATGGCTTGACAACATTAAGACCATCCAGCTTGAACTTCTTGAAAGGGAATAAAAATGGAAGGAAAATACACCTCATTCACTGCATAATTCATTCAACATGCACTGATCTTCGAAATGACACTATGAGGTAGGTAATATTATCAACCCCATTTTACAGATGAGGAAACCAAAATTTGGAATAATTGAGGAAACTGCCCAAGGCCCCACACCCACAAGGGGGGCCGTCATGATTTTAAGACCAAGAAAACGGTGTCCCTGCCCTAAAAATACTCTTATTCTAGTGGGGAAGATAGAGAAGCTCATAGAAAAGTCTGATACCACATCATTTACTCCTGGACAAGTAAGTCGCACCCTGGCAGCAGCACACATCTACCACTGCAGCTGCAAAACATGCAGTGACATGAAACACTTCCTCTTTTTTCTTCCCTTACTGATGTCATATCATCCCAACAGAATTCAAGCAAATGCTCTCACCTAAATGTGGTCTACTTTTGTCCTTTGGGGGCCCTGTGATCAGGATCCCTGCCCGATTCTCTGTGGCAATAATGACAAAATTACAAGAGGAAGGCATCTGGGTGGCTCAGATGGTTAAGTGTCTGCCTTCAGCTCAGGTCATGATCCCAGGGTCCTGGGATCGAGTCCCGCATCGGGCTCCCTGCTCCTTGGGAGCCTGCTTCTCTCTCTATATATATATATCTCTCTCATGAATAAATAAATAAAATCTTAAAAAAAAAAAAAAAAACAAGAGGAGGCCAGGGTCCCTAGAGTGGCCAGATCCTCTTGACCCTCCCTTCAATCTACATAGGCTGCCTCCGCTAAGGAGTAATAACCATGAGGAAACCAGTGTGGCCACTGCTTTATACTAGAGGTGGTAGGGTGAGGAATAAAGCTAAAAAATGCTAAGCTTAAAAACAAGAGCAGGTCTCAAGCAACCAAGAAGCTCCTGCCTTGGACACTGTGCTATTCAAGCTTTGGATGTCACTACAGTATCCAGTCATCTATGTGGCTAGCTCTACCTGAAATCTGATGGAGCTCAACCTCAGAGTCCAGGACCGTAGGCTGAATGTCTTTGTCCTTACTTTGCTGTCCAGCTTTGCAGAACCTGCCCAAGCTGCCCACACACACTAGCATTTTATTCCTAAAACTTCAACTCTTGTGCCCCAGACCAGAATCTTGTAACACTTAGCAGGAGCCCCAGTTTTTAGAACTCAGACCTGAGAGCCCCCATGATTCCACTGGGGACCAGATATCAGGAGAACAGAGCACACTCTTTCTTTAGGAGAAACTCACGCAGAAGTAGAACCCAGAAAGGGAGGCCCTTTGTGCAGATACCCTGGAAAACTACCCAGATGTCAACATCATGCAGAAGGTCAAGTTAGGAAGGAGACACACCAAATTAAATGACTTAGAAACATATAAGCATAAGACCCATAGCCTATACATTTCTCTTATTGGCAAGATAAGCCATTTATAAGGTAATGCTTCACCTGCTGACTTTTCTACAATTTGTGTATTAACAAGACCTCTACCTTTTCTATTAAGAGGAATAATCTTCAAGCCAGTGGTAAGAAAAACTGAATTCTAGGAGAGTTGTGGAGATAATATGAGAACACTTTCAGATCCAAATGAATTACATATAAGGGGCTTAAGAAAACAGAGAAGCAAATGTCAAACAATTGCATCAATTGATAATTCTTATGGAATCATGGAGAATAAGAAAGGTGTCAAAAGATTAGAGATAGCCATATATGGTCTCAATTTTGAGTAAGAAGGTAGATTCTGGAAACTGTAAATCAATGATTTTGAAATGATTTTTCCCTGGCTTTCATCCACACTTAGAAGTTCTAAATTTGTTTTTAGCTTGAAAAGAAACTAATAAAGAAGAAATGGTTTATAAAATGAAAAAGTCTAAAACAAAAGACTTTCCTTCTAATAGCCTGGCAGACTAGAAATTCCAAAATGCCCTTCCATTATAATATGACTAGATCCTGAATATGTTACAACAAGCAAATATTTCAACATATAACTGAGCTCAAAATAAGGAGAAATTCTACCTAAAGTCAAAATAGAGGTGCCTGGGTGGTTCGGTCGGTTAAGCGTCTGCCTTCGGCTCAGGTCATGATCCCAGGGTCCTGGGATCGAGCCCCGCATCAGGCTCCTTGCTCAGTGGGGAGTCTGCTTCTCCCTCTCCCTCTGCCTGCCACTCTCCCTGCTTGTGCTCTCTATTTCTCTTTCTGTCAAATAAATAAATAAAATCTTTAAATAAAGTCAAAATAAAACACCACAAGCTGAAATTTAAAAATGAAAACAACCCATAAGTGATAACAAAAAGGAAAATTTGTGAAGCTGTAAGAGAAAATGCCAATTCAGAAACCAGTGCCTTGGGAATTAAATACTGTGCAGAGAAATGGAAGAATAAATCTCTGGCTCAAGAAAATGTGGGAAATATGTCCAAGTATCTCATATCATGCCAAAACCCTTGAAAAAAGTGACATCATTGGTGAAACAAGGGGTAAAATTATCCAGCTGCCAAGCGAAGGAAGCCTAGAAGAACTGTTTGCTCTGATGGTTCTATGTAGAAAAGAACAATAGCAGCAAAAATAACAATAATAATGGTAATTATATTAGTCTCTCCAGAAAAGTTCTGCTCAAGGCCCTCACACTCAGATCTGGAGTTCATCTATATAATATTTATAGGTCAGCAACCCACTCAGTCTAGAAATTAAAATAGTTCAAAATTGGGGCACCTAGTTGGCTTAGCTGGTTAAGCATCTGACTCTTGATTTCAGCTTAGGTCATGATCTCAGGGTCACGAGATTGAGTCCTGAGTCAGCTATGCACTCAGCACAGAGTCTGCTTGAGTTTCTCTCCTTCTGCCCCTCTCCCCACTCACGCAACCTCTCTCTCTCTCTTTCTCTCAAATAAATATTTCTTTAAAAAAGTAGTTCAAAATTTATAAAACTCTGTGGTACCTGGTAAAAATAAAAGGAAACATTCTCTAATTCCTCAGGATTCATACAGATTCAGTTGGAGGAAACATGAATTGACAAATAAAAATGAAAAAAAAAATCACACAAAGAAATGAGTCACCACGCAGGAGATTCAGCAAAAATAACAAACCATAAATTTAGACATCCCTCCCCACAAGTAAGTCAGTTATTGAAATTTTGGATACAGCTTATAAAGTAACTATGTATGAAATGTTTTCTAAAAAGGAGATAGACATTTTAAATGATCAAAGGACAAGAAACTATAAAAAAGGATTTAATAAAGGAATGGAATAAAACATTAAAATTTAAATATAATCCATTTCAAGTCACTGGATGGATGATTATAAAGCAGTTATACATGGCTGAAAAGAAAATGAATGGGAAGATGGATCTAAAAAATATTACCCAGATTGAAACACAGAGAAACAAAGGAAGTAGAACTTATAAAAGAGAGGTTAAGAGATATGGAGGAGAGAATATGTTTAACCAGAGTTTCAGAATGAGTAAACAGAATAGTAAAGAGGCAAAATTTTCTAGACCAGCTGTAAAATATGAATCTATAGATACAGGAAGCCCAACATATACCAAGGCATATAAATAAAAAGTTCATGTTTAGACACATTATGGTGAACTTATAGAACACCAAGAGCAGATATTAAAAGCAATAACAGAAAGAGAGAGATCACTTTCAAAAGAATGGCTGTTATATAAATAGAACACACTTAAACATCAACAATTAACCCAGAAAACAGTGAAATGATACTTCCAATGTGTTCAGAGAAAACATTTATCAATCTAGAAATGAATACCCAGAAAAACTACTTCAAAAATAAGGACCAAAGACATTTTCAAGTAAAGACATTTTTGAAAAAACATTTTCAAATCCATGTGTTAGCATGGATTTCTTATTTGTATGTCTTATTACATGTTGGGTTTCCTGTATTTGTAGATTCATGTCTAATTTTCTTTTGTTGTTGTTGTTGTTGTTTGTTGTTTGTTTTATTATGTTATGTTAATCACCATACATTACATCATTAGTTTTTGATGTAGTGTTCCATGATTCATTGTTTGTGTATAACACCCAGTGCTCCATTCAGTATGTGCCCTCTTTAATACCCATCACCAGGCTATCCCATCCCCCCACCCCCCTCCCCTCTAGAACCCTCAGTTTGTTTCTCAGAGTCCATAGTCTCTCATGGTTCATCTCCCCCTCCGATTTTCCCCCTTCATTTTTCCCTTCCTACTACCTTTTTTTTTTTTTTTTTTTAACATATAATGTATTATTTGTTTCAGAGGTACAGGTCTGTGATTCATCAGTCCACACAATTCACAGTGCTCACCATAGCACATACCCTCTCCAATGTCTATCACCCAGCCACCCCATCCCTCCCACCCCCCACCACTCCAGCAACCCTCAGTTTGTTTCCTGAGATTAAGAATTCCTCATATCAGTGAGATCATGTGATACATGTCTTTCTCTGATTGTCATGTCTAATTTTCATTCACTTGAAGGTGATCTCCCATTTCTCTGTGGCTGTTTTTAAAATCTTCTCTTTATCTTTGATGTTTTGTAATTTCACTAGGAAGTGAAGGAGGAAAGAAGACCTGACATGTAGGAAGAGATGCTGAGTAAATAAATTGGTTAATATGTAAATAAAACTAAACAAATACTGATTCTATGAAACAATGATAGTGGTAACAATGTTTAATTTGTGAGGTTGAGAAAAAGCATTAAACATAGCTAAATATTGGATATTAGCAGCTTACATGTCAGGAATGGGTGATCAGAATTATTGTTCTAAGTACTAGGAAGAGAGAATAAAATAGAAATGAAGTATTTAGGGGCGCCTGGGTGGCTCAGTTGGTTAAGCGACTGCCTTCGGCTCAGGTCATGATCCTGGAGTCCCAGGATCGAGTCCCGCATCGGGCTCCCTGCTCGGCAGGGAGTCTGCTTCTCCCTCTGCCCTCTTCCCTCTCATGCTCTCTGTCTCTCATTCTCTCTCTCTCAAATAAATAAATAAATAAAAATCTTTAAAAAAAAAGAAATGAAGTATTTAGCTTTCAAACCTGTGGAGAGGAAAAGAGTGTGGGTATACCTTTATTTAACAAAAAGAAGACAAACAAGAAAGGAAATGAGGAAATAGTATAGGAAAGACAAATGGAAAAAAACTAAATGATACAGCAGAAATTTCCAAGGATTATGAAGAGTCTGAGATTTTACCCCACTTGTAAGCTGGTAAGTTAGCCTGCCACAGTTTCATGGATTCTGGTAGGAGACATATGACTCCTAGATCAAACACAAGAGATGATTTATTACTTACAGCAGTAGCAGTAGCCAGTTTATCAGCAATTTTGTGCCTATTCTCCAAATCAGAATTCCCACAGCATGACAGGAAGATGGCCAGGTGACACTTGCACATGAAACAGGTTGTATTATGGACAGGAACCCTGAGCCTAGGAAACCTGAATCTTTTATGATGGATACTAATCATTCTTGCTCTTTGCTCTGGAGAAAGAAACCATTTCCATCTTCTAAAGTTTAAGTAAAACTACCCTTTTCTCCAGAGGGAAACATTCTCAATCTTCTGGGGCTATTCACTATACAAATATCCTTGAAAAGATAGTTTGGACCAAAAAGCACTCAATATCTCTCTTGAAAGATATGCAGAAACAGAAGTAGAATTGTCTCCCAGCAGTAATAAGTCCAACTATATTAGTAATCACAAAATATATTTATCAATTAAATACAGAGATTATCACACTAAATAGAAAAATAATCTAACCAGTATTATTTACAAGAGAAGAAGAATTGTACATGGCTCACAAAGCTGAAAGTAAAAAGATGGGAAAGAGCATCACAAGAAAATTGAAAACAAAAGTAAGCCAGAGTATCTATAGTAATACCAAATGAAATAGATGTTAATACACAAAAATATTTACTAGGGTGTTATATCACCACATAATAATGAAAGATTTGATTCAGCAGGAAGATATAACATACACCTAGAAAAACATACTCAAATTACATAAATCAAAAAGTGATCGAACCATAAAAAGAAATTGATAAACACACTATCATAGTTGCAGATTGTTTTAATAGCTATCAAAGATAGGTCAAGCAGATTAAAACATCTGTGAGTATATGAAAGACAAATTACCCAATTAATAAAATTAACTTTAGAATTACTGAAAGAATATGACTTTGGTGCAAAGACAGCCAAATACACAAAGAGAATAAAAGAGAGAGCTCAAAAACAGACCAATGCATACCTCGAAACTTTGTATATGATTAAGATGGTATGACAATCACAGGGAAAGGGAGGACTATTTAGTAAATTCAATCCCTCTCTATATACACACAAAAAGTGAATTAAAGATGAAAATTTTGAAAACTTTACATATATATTTTATTTAGATTCAATTAGCTAACATATAGTGCATCCTTAGTTTCAGATGTAGAGTTCAGTTATTCATCAGTTGCATATAACACCAAGTTCTCATCACATCATGTGCCCTCCTTAATGCCAATCACCCAGTTACCGCATCCCCCCCCCACCTCCCCTCCAGCATCCCTCAGTTTTTTTTCCTATAATTGAGAGTCTAACATGGTTAGTCTCCCTCTCTGATTTCTTCCCATTCAGTTTTCCCTCCCTTCCCCTATGACACTCTGTGCCATTTCTTATATTCCACATATGAGTGAAACCATATGATAATTGTCTTTCTCTTATTGACTTATTTCGCTCAGCATAATACCCTCCAGTTCCATCCACATCAATGTAAATTTTTAAGTATTCAACCTTTTTGATGCCTGAGTAATATTCCATGGTGTGTGTGTGTGTGTATCTTCTTTATCCATTCATCTGTCGATGGACATCTGGGTTCTTTCCACAGTTTGGCTATTGTGGGCATTGCTGCTATAAACATTGGGGTGCAAGTGCCCCTTTGGATCACTACATTTGTATCTTTGAGGTAAATACCCAGTGCAATTGCTGGGTCGTAGGGTAGCTCTATTTTAACTTCTTGAGAAACCTCCATACTGTTTTCCAGAGTGGCTGTACCACCTTGCATTCCCACCAAAAGCGTTCCCCTTTCTCTACATCCTTGCCAACAAGGATCTCCACATCCTTACTGTTTTCTGACTTGTTAATTTTAGCCATTCTGACTGGTGGGAGGTGGTATCTCATTGTCGTTTTGATTTGTATTTCCCTGATACCAAGTGATGTGGAGCATTTTTTCATGTGTCTGTTGGCCATTTGGATGTCTTCTTTGCAGAAATGTCTGTTCATGTCTTCTGCCCATTTCTTACTGGATTATTTGTTTTTTGGGTGTTGAGTTTGATAAGTTCCTTATAGATCTTGGATACTAGCCCTTTTTCTGATATGTCATTTGCAAAAATATTCTCCCATTCTGTAGGTTGCCTTTTAGTTTTGTTGACTGTATCCTTTGCTATGCAAAAGCTTTTTATCTTGATGAAGTCCCAATAGTTCATTTTTGCTTTCGTTTCCCTTGCCTTTAGAGATGTGGCTAGCAAGAAGTTGCTGCAGCTGAGGTCACAGAAGTTGCTGCCTGTGTTCTCCTCTAGGACCTTGATGGATTCCTGTCTCACATTTAGGTCTTTCCTCCATTTTGAGTTTATCTTTGTGTATGGTGTAAGGAAATGGTCCAGTTTCATTCTTCTGCATGTGGCTGTCCAATTTTCCCAACACCATTTGTTGAAGAGACTGTCCTTTTTCCATTGGATATTCTTTCCTGCTTTGTTGAAGATTAGTTGACCATAGAGTTGAAGGTCCATTTCTGGGTTCTCTATTTTGTTCCATTGATCTATGTGTCTGTTTTTGTGCCAGTACTATACTGTCTTGAGTATTACAGCTTTGTAATAGAGCTTGAAGTCTGGAATTGTGATGCCACCAGCTTTGCTTTTCTTTTTCAACATTCCTCTGGCTATTTGGGGTCTTTTCTGGTTCCATACAAATTTTAGGATTATTTGTTCCAGCTCTGTGAAAAATGACAATGGTATTTTGGTAGGGATTGCAATGAATGTGTAGATTGCTCTGGGTAGCATAGACATTTTAACATTTATTCTTCCAACCCATGAGCATGGAACATTTTTCCATTTCTTTGTGCCTTCCTCAATTTCTTTCATAAGCATTCTATTAGTTTTTAGAGTACAAATCCTTTACCTCTTTGGTTAAGTTTATTGCTAGGTGCCTTATGGAAACAAATGAAAATGAAAACATAATTGTTCAAAACCTTTGGGATGCAGCAAAGGCAGTCCTAAGAGGGAAGTACACAGCAATACAGTCTTTCTTGGGAAACAAGAAGGGTCTCAAATACATAACCTAACCCTACACCTAAAGGAGCTGGAGAAAGAACAGCAAATAAAGCCTAAACCCAGAAGACAAAGAGAAATAATAAAGATTAGAGTAGAAATCAATGAAATAGAAACCAAAAGAACAATAGAACAGATCAACAAAAGTAGGAGCTGGTTCTTTGAAAGAATTAATAAGATTGACGAACCCCTAGCCAGACAAAAAGAAAAGAGAAAGGACCCAAATTAATAAAATCATGAATGAAAGAGGAGAGATCATGACCAATACCAAGGAAATACAAACAATTATAAGAACATATTATGAGCAACCATATGCCAGCAAATCAGGCAATCTGGAAGAAATGGATGCATTCCTAGAAACATATAAACTACCAAAACTGAAACAGGAAGAAATAGAAAACCTGAACAGACCCATAACCAGCAAGGAAATGGAAGCAGTAATCAAAAATCTCTCAGCAAACAAGAGTCCAGGGCTGGATGGCTTCCCAGGGGATTCTACCACATATTTAAAGAAGAACTAATACCTATTCTTCTGAAGCTGTTTCAAAAAATAGAAAAAAAGTCTCTTCAATAAATGGTGCTGGAAAAATTGGACAGCCACATGCAGAAAAATGAAACTCGACCATTCTCTAACACCATACACAAAGATAAACTCAAAATGGATGAAAGACCTCAGTGTGAGACAGGAATCCATCAACTCCTAGAGGAGAACATAGGCAGTAACCTCTTTGACATCGGCCACAGCAACTTCTTTCAAGATACATCTCCAAAGGCTAGTGAAACAAAAGCAAAAATGAATTTTTGGGACTTCATCAAGATAAAGAGCTTCTGCACAGCAAAGGAAACAGTCAACAAAACGAAGAGGCAACCCACGGAATGGAAGAAGATATTTGCAAATGACACTGCAGATAAAGGACTGATATCTAAGATCTATAAAGAACTTCTCAAACTCAACCCCCAAAAAACAAATAATCAAGTCAAAAAGTGGGCAGAAGACATGAAAAGACACTTCTCCAAAGAAGACATATAAATGGCTAATAGACACATGAAAAAATGTTCATCATCATTAGCCATCAGGGAAATTCAAATCAAAACCACACTGAGATACCACCTTGCACCAGTTAGAATGGCAAAAATTGACAAGGCAAGAAACAAGAAATGTTGGAGAGGATGTGGAGAAAGGGGAACCCTCTTACACTGTTGGTGGGAATGCAAGTTGGTACAGCCACTTTGGAAAACAGTGTGGAGGTGCCTCAGAAAATTAAAAATAGAGCTATCCTATGACCCAGGAATTGCACTACTGGGTATTTACCCCAAAGACACAGATGTAGTGAAAAGAAGGGCCACATGCACCCCAATGTTCATAGCAGCAATGTCCACAATAGCCAAACTGTGGAAAGAGCTGAGATGCCCTTAAACAGATGAATGGATAAAGAAGATGTGGTCCATATATACAATGGAATATTACTCAGCCATCAGAAAGGATGAATACCCAACTTTTACATCAACATGGATGGGACTGGAGGAGATTATGCTAAGTGAAATAAGTCAAGCAGAGAAAGTCAATTATCATATGGTTTCACTTATTTGTGGAACATAAGGAATAGCATGGAGGACATTAGGAGAAGGAAGGGAAAAATGAAGGGGGGAAAATCGGAAGGAGAGATGAACCATGAGAGACTATGGACTCTGAGAAACAAACAGGGTTTTAGAGGGGAGGAGAGTGGGGGGATGAGTTAGCCTGGTGATGGGTATTAAGGAGGGCATGTACTACATGGAGCTCTGGGTGCTATATGAAAACAATGAATCATGGATCACTACATCAAAAACTAATGATGTATTGTATGGTGACTAACATAACATAATAAAATAAAATTTAAAAAAATTAAAAAATAAAAAAAATAGAAATGGAAGGAAAACTTCCAAATTCATTCTATGAGGCCAGCATTTCCCTGATCCCAAAACCAGACAAAGACCCCACTAAAAAAAGGAGAATTACAGACCAATATTCCTGATGAACATGGATGCCAAAATTCTCACCAAAATACTAGCCAATAGGATCCAACAGTCCATTAAAAGGATTATTCACCACGACCAAGTGGGATTTATTCCTGGGCTGCAAGGGTGGTTCAACATCCACAAATCAACCAACATGATACATCACATTAACAAAAGAAAGGACAAGAGTCACGTGACCCTCTCGATTGATGCAGAAAAGGCCTTTCACAAAATACAGCATCCTTTTTTGATGAAAACTTTCCACAGTGTAAGGATAGAGAGAACATACCTCAGTATCATAAAAGCCATCTATGAAAAGCCCACAGCGAATATCATTCTCAATGGGAAAAGACTGAGAGCTTTTCCCCTAAGGTTAGGAACACAACAGGGATATCTACTCTAACCACTGTTGTTCAACATAGTACTAGAAGTCCTAGCCTCAGCAATCAGACAACAAAAGAAATAAAAGGCATTCAAATTGGCAAAGAAGTCAAACTCTCACTCTTCGCAGATGACATGATACTTTATGTGGAAAACCCAAAAGACTCCACCCCAAAGTTGCTAGAACTCATACGGGATTTCAGCAATGTGGCAGGATATAAAAATCAATGCACAGAAATCAGTTGCATTTCTATACACTAACAATGAGACAGAAGAAAGAGAAATTAAGGAATTGATCCCATTTACAATTGCACCAAAAGCTTTAAAACTTTTAGAAAAAGTATAGGGAAAATATTTGACTTCCTTTTTAGTTGGTGAAGGTCCCAGCCAAAGCCATGATTTGTCACTAACAATCTGTATGTCCATCTATTATCTGTAATATAATATGTCTGTAAGAAGTCCAGAGAGTAGGGATGCCTGGGTGGCTCAGGCAGTTAAGCATCTGCCTTCAGCTTAGGTCATGATCCTAGGGTCCTGGGATTGAGTCCAGCATGGAGCTCGTTGCTCAGCTGAGAGCCTGCTTCTCCCTCTTCCTGCCACTCCCCCTGCTTGTGCTCTTGCTCTCTCTCCCTCTGACAAATAAGTAATCTTAAAAAAAAAAAAAAAAAAAAAAAAAAAAAGCTACCCAGCTGTCTTCCAAAATGGCTATGAGGAAATTCCCTTCTTTGTCTGACAAAAAGACATATCATTTTATTTTTTTTTAAGATTTTATTTATTTGTGGGGGGAGCACAGGGGGAGAGTGAGGAGGGGAAGGAGACTCCCTACTGAGCAGAGAGTCTGACATGGGGCTCAATCCTAGGACCCTGAGATCATGACCTGAACTGAAGGCAGACGCTTAACCAACTGAGCCACCCAGGTGCCCCAACACATATCATTTTAATATAAAAATCACCCTCCTTGGAGAATTAATAAGTATCAGCTTTTATTCATATGGTCTTCATGGAATTATCAAGGTCCTAAATTGTTTAAGCCAGCTATAGTCTCAATCCCTCCATCCCTCCCTCCCTTCTTCCCTGGCTCTCTCCCCCATCCCCCCATAAGGGGTGTGTGTGTGTGTGTGTGTGTGTGTGTGAGAGAGAGAGAGAGAGAGAGAGAGTGAGAGAGAGAGAGAGAGAGAGAATATATTTTCCTGCATCCAAGCCTCCTTTAGTAATCTGTAGTGTTTTCCATATCTGTTTATAGCCAGCTCTCTTTCACTTCCTTTTTTAAAATCCCTTTTCCTCTCTTTCTCCTGCTCCCTTGAGAAACTTTGGAGATCAAATAGTCTTTTAGAAATTGTTCTGTTATGTTCAACTCTAAGAACATCTAATCCAGATAAATGTATCTAATATAAAATGAAATAAATCAGATTACAAGGTCTCTTAAAACCTAATGGGACAACTTCTCTTCCTATTAACTTGGGAGGGGGGATGATATATTAAGCACTCATAAATTTGAAAAAGAAACTTCAAGAGTTTTCTAAAGAAAAAAATTTAACTCTAATATTTTGGTTATTTTCGCTCTTCCAAGGAAGAATTTTCTGTTTCTCCTGTAGCTCTAATAAATAACAAAATGTTTATCTGTAAATTAAATTAATGGCCTTGGTTACTAGTTTATAAGATAAGAGATATTCGGAGCTTTGAAACATGATTTAAAAAAATCTTTAAAACTGGTTTATAAATTCAAATATATTTGAATTGTACTAGAAAAAGTAACAGTCTTATCAAGATGCTTTGGACAAATTAGACTAATTTAATAATATTCATTTAAATCTAACTCTGTCTTCTCCCTGTTTTTACCACTTCATAAAAATATAATGTAAGCACAATATTCTAGTTTGCACAAGGTAGGGTTTATTTTCTAATGATTAAAATTTTCTAAATTTCCTATATTGGTTTTGTAAGTAAAAGTTATTACAAATTGTTTAAGATCACAAAAATGTTTAATTAAATAAGGTTGTAGTAATAGACATCTTTTAAAAGTATTATGCTAGTAAATTTTTTAATGTTACAAATCATAAGAACTTAATGTGTAAACTTAAAACTGTAATTTTCATATCCTTAGTTAACTTTAAGATCTTGAATTGATATTAATTTTTAAATTGATAAATAACATTTGAATACCTGGACAATACAATTTTCTTTTTCTTTCTTTTTTAGAGAGGGGGGAGGGGGGAAAGGCAGAGGGAGAGAGAGAATCTTAAGCAGGCTCCATGCTCAATGGGGAGCCCAACATGGGGCTCAGTATCACAACCCTAATATCATGACCTGAGCTGAAATCAAAAGTCAGACACTTAAATGACTGAGCCACCCAGGTGCCCCTGGACAATATAATTTTCATTTACCTATATTCTTTTTCTACTTCATAAAGTACGTATCGGTTGATACATCAAAAAGAAGGCACACATATCCTTGAGTTTTATTGACATTCATTTTCATTTTTGAAAAAATGTAAAAGAATGAGTGTTAGTAAAGAGATGTATATGCAAGATAATGGATGTATTTTTGTTTATCAAGAAAAAGGAAAGAATAATGTTGTCTTGAGTAAGAGTTGGCTGGTTGTACCAAAACATGAAAGAACATCATAAAGATGAAAGAAATGAACTTTATTTTCTTGAGTTTCAAATACCTGTAAGTAATGAGCTTTAGGGAAAAAATAAAATGTGTAAAAACATTGAAAAGGTATGTTAAATGTGATGTATTTATCAATAAGAAGGAAAGGTCTAGGAATTTTTTTTACCAAAAATCATTAGAAGGATGATGTGAAGAGTCCCTGTGTTGAAATGACCAAATGAGGGGTGCCTGGGTGGTTCAAGCAGTTGGGCATCTGTCTTCAGCTCAGGTCATAAGCCCAGGGTCCTGAGATCGAGCCCCTCACTGGGCTCCCTGCTCCATATGGAGCCCGTTTTTCCCTCTCCTCCCTACTTGTGCTCTCTCTTGCTATCTCTGTCGCTATCTCTCAAATAAATAAAATCTTTTAAAAAAAAAAAAAAGAAAGAAAAAAAAATGACCAAATGAGTCTGTGCTTAGATAACATAGGTCCCCTTTATCACTATAATATTTGTTAACTATCTATACTTCTGACATACTCTTCAATCACTTTTGAAAAACAGTTTGTTAATTTTGAAAAAAGCTTAAGTTCTTTTTTTTTTTTTTTTTTTTTTTTTTAAAAATTTTATTTATTTATTTGAGAGAGAGAATGAGAGACAGAGAGCATGAGAGGGGGGAGGGTCAGAGGGAGAAGCAGGCTCCCTGCCGAGCAGGGAGCCCGATGCGGGACTCGATCCCGGGACTCCAGGATCATGACCTGAGCCGAAGGCAGTCGCTTAACCAACTGAGCCACCCAGGCGCCCAAAGCTTAAGTTCTTAATTATTATCTACTACTGTTTTTTATTAAGTGTATACATTTAAGATTGTTAAATCTTCCTGAAGTATAAACTATATTATTATTGGGCAGTGACACTCTTGTCTCTAATAATACTCCCTGTCTTGAGGTCTATTTTGTCTGATACAAAAAGCACTCTGGCTTTATTCTTTGATGGCTTGCATAACAGATATTCGTCCATCTTTTTTAATCATTTGTGTCTTCTTTACATTTAAAGTTTGTATTTTGTAAAAAAATATATATATACATATAGGAATAAATAAATAGTGTCTTTTGTAGATAGAATATACCTGGCTTTTGCTTCTTTTAATCTAGTCTAACAATCTCTATTTTTTATTGGAATATTTAGCCCACTTATACTTAGTATAATTATTGATATAGTTGTATTTAGGTCTGTCATTTTGCTATCTTCTGTTTGTCTTATCTATTTTTTGTTCCTGTTCTTCCTTTCCCACATTCTTTTACATTAACCAAATGTTTTCTAGTGTTCCATTTATTTTTTTAAACTCTTTTATTTTTTTTTAAGATTTTTATTTATTTATTTGACAGAGAGAGACACAGCGAGAGAGGGAATACAAGCAGGGGGAGTGGGAGAGGGAGAAGCAGGCTTCCAGCAGAGCAGGGAGCCCAAAGCAGGGCTTGATCCCAGGACCCTGGGATCACAACCTGAGCCAAAGGCAGACGCTTAATGACTGAGCCACCCAGGCGCCCCATGTTCCATTTATTTATTATTGACTTTCAAACTACATTAATTTGCATTATTTTATAGTGGTTGAATTTATAACTTACCCCAATATATTTTAAAATAATATGGAATTACTTCATGTAATATAGAAACTTTGCAACAGCATATTTCCATTTACCTTCCCCATCCTTAGTGCTATGGTTGTCAAATATAATTATATACATTATAAACAGAACAATTTTTGCAAACACCAAAACAACCCAAATAATCCAATTAAATATGGGCAGAGGACATGAATAGATATTTTTCCTAAGAAGACATCCAGATGGCCAACAGATACATGAAAAGATGCTCAACATCACTCACATCAGGGAAATGCAAATCAGAACTGCAATGAGATAGATATCACTTCACACATATCAGAATAGCTAAAATCAAAAACATAAGAAATAGCAAGTGTTGGTGAGGATGTGGAGAAAAAGCAACTGTTGGTAGAAATGCCTACTGATGCAGCCACCATGGAAAAAAGTATGGAGGTTCCTCAAAAATTAGAAATAGAAATACCATATGATCCATTAATTCTACCACTGAATATTTACCCAAAGAAAATGAAAACATTTGAAAAGATATATGCACCCCTATGTTTATTGCAGCATTATTTACAATAGCCAAGATATGGAAGCAAACCAAGTGTCCATCCCCAGATAAATGGATAAAGATGTGAGATAGATAGATAGATAGATAGATGATAGATAGATAGATAGATAATGGAATATCACTCTGCCTTAAAAAAGGATAAAATCTTGCCATTTGCAAAAACATGGGCCTAAAGAGTATAATGCTAAGTAAAATCAGAGAAAGACAAATGCCATATCTCACTACGACATAGAATTTAAGAAACAAATGAACAAAGAAGAAAAGAGACACACACAAAAAGACTCTTAAAGAACAAACTGGTGGTTGCCAGAGGCGAGGTGGGTGGGTGGATGGGTGAAACAGGTGAAGGGGATTAAGAGTACAGCTATGGTGATGAGCACTGAGTAATGCAGAGAATTGTTGAATCACTATATTGTACACCTGAAACTAACATAACACTGTATGTTAATTATACGTGAATTTAAAAAAAATAAATTTAAAAAATAATTTTTGCTTTAAGTTACATATCTTTTAAAATGTGTTATATAACATATATAGCTTTATGTATGTTATATATAACTTTATATGTTATATATATTTATATATTTTTATATATAAAAATATACATTCTTCATTTCTTTATTACTTCCTATAGATTTAGTGTTATTTCCCTTTATCCTGAAGAACTTCCTTCAGCATTTCTTATAGCACTGGTCTGCTAGCAATAAATTCTCCCAGTTTTTGTTTGTATGAAAATGTCCTTATTTTGCCTTTATTTTTAAAGAATAGTTTCATTGGATAAGGAATTCTTAGGTGATAGTTTTTTCTTACAGTACTTTTAATATGTTGTTCTAATATCTTCTGGCCTCCACTCTTTCTGATAAGTCAGCCCTTTGTCATATCATTATTCCTCTTTATATAATGTATTATTTTCTCTAGCTGCCATGAAAAATTTATCTTTGCAGTTTAAGTATGATGTGCCTAAAAGTAGTTTTCTTTGTGTTTATCCTGGTTATGGTTTGTTAAGCTTCCTGCATCTGTAAATAAATACTTTCCATCAAATCTGGAATGTTTTCAACCCTTGTTTCTTAAATATTTTGTCTCACCTTTCCTTCTGGGACTGCAATCACCATATTCCACTACTTTTATTATCTCACAGGTCTCTGAAATTCTGTTCACTTTTCTTCAATCCTTTTTTTCTCATTTTTGGATTGAGTAATTTGTATTTATCCACCTTCAAGTTCACTGATTCTTTTGTTTTGGGTTTTGTTTTTTTTTGTTTGGTTGGTTGGTTGGTTTCAGGGTTTTGTTGTTTTTGTTTGTTTTGTCATCTCCAATTTTCCGTTGAGCCATCTGGTGAACTTTTCATTTCAGTGATTGTACTTTCAGCTCCTGGATTTTCATATATATTCCATTTCTTAGATGAGATCCCTACATTTTCATTCTTTAAAACTATTTTTTAACTTTTTAAATATATTTTTCTTTGATTCTTTGAACATATTTATAATAGCTGTTTTGGTATCCATCCGCTAAATCCAGTATTTGATCCCCCTTAGAGACAGTTGCTATTTATTGTTTTCCTCAGTATGGGCCACACTTTTCCTACTTCTTTGCATCTCCATAGTTTGGCTGAAAACTAGACACTGTAAATAATATATTACAGCATCTCTAGATTTAGTTGAGTTTAGAAATTGTTGGATCTTTTTTCATGCCTGGACTCAAACTGCAAAATTTGTACCCCCTTGTGTGTGCTACAATTGATATGTCTCTGCTCAGTTTTTATGGCTTCCTGCTAATGCTTTTTTAAGCTCCCTTGGGACCTCTTCTGAAGCTGGGTATTTTGGAATATCAGAGATAAATCAGCAAGGTCCTTCCCCGCAAACTCAAAGTTTATTAAGAAAAACAAGCAGGCAATATCAATATAATGTGACTAATTATATAATAAAAATATGCACAAGGCATACAAGTAGTGCAAAGCAGAAAGCAATTAACTCTGAGAGGAAGCAATAATCTAGGAAGCCTTCATAGAAGAGGTGACTTTTAGGTTGGGTTTTGAAAGATAGTAATTTACAGGTGGAGGTAGAAAGAAGGCATTTCAGGTAGAGGGATGTGCCCGGGTAAATGAGTATGAAACACCATGACATGTTCTAAGAATGAGAGACCATTTGATGTAACTGGAGCATAAAATATTAGGGAATATAAAGCTGGGAATATAAGCAGGGTGTAAATCATAAACAGCCTGTACACCAAGTTAAGGGGTAAATACTTGTTTCTAGTGATGATAATGAATCCTTGAACAGTTTCAAGCTACATTAAGTGTGGATTAGTCCAGAAAGACAATGCTGCCAGGGTTGAGGGTAGTAGAAGTAGAGTGGAAGTAACTGAACAGCACTGAAAGGTAAAACAGGCAGCAAAATAGACAGAACTTGGGAGAGGGAGGAGTCAAGGATGAGAGTAAAGACCATTGCTTAGGCAACCAGGTAGAGGACAATGCCATTTATCCAAGGTAAGAATTACAGGAGGAACAAAGGTTTGAGTGGGGAGAAGGGCAGATAATGTGTTCAGCTTTTGCTATGCTGAGGTCAAGATGCAGGGACAACTCAGAAGAGAAGTCTGGAGGGCAGCTGAATATACAAACAGCTACCAGCACTGGAATGTGCAGATTGAGGGAAAAAAAGGTGGTCTGAGAACAACACCTAGGGCACCCTGACATTTAAGGCATGGGCCAAAAAGGTGATTGACCGGAGAGGAAAGAGGAGTTGATGATAACAGCTACAGTGGAGGTAATCATAGTACTACAGGGAGTAGTAGTCTCCCACTATAAACACCAATCCTACAGCAATCTTGAAAAGGCTGGTCTCACCTACATCTTTTTCCATACCTATTATTGGCCCCTCTTAACTTGTTCCTAATTCAGACTGTATGTCAGACCTCTGCCCTTACTAATTAATTAGAAAATTCCTAGTAGGTCCATTACCACCGGAAGTGTTATATAGTCTTGCTAGAGACTTCTGTCCAGTTATAAATCAATTGCATTTCTTTAAGCTTAGCAAAGCAGTCCCCTGGCAACTTCACCCCATCCATCAAATGTCACCCATGAGGCACTGGTGATGAAGACCCACAAAGTCTCAGGGTCAGGCTCATTAGCCAGAGGCTCCTTTAGTATAATTCTCTATGGACCTCCCTTAATAGCCTTCAGTAGAGGGCCCTACTGCCCTGGGCCCAAGAAAAGGAGATATTATATCGTGGAGAGGATTAACCAATAGAATCCCGCAGTTCTCAGGAACCAGAAAATGGAGGGATATCCCTTGCATAAGAAACACATTCATGTACACAAACAAAAACAGCATGGGAAGCACATTTAAAGAGGGAAGGTAAAAAGCAAACTGAGTGTGAATTTATACAAATGCTCTTCAAGGATTCAGAATTCATTTATACCAGTAATTACAAATTACATAAATCTCCAAACTGAAAACAGATGTATTTTCTAAAAGAAAAAAAGTGAATTACTAGATAATAATGAAAAGTTAAATGTTGAGCCATATTATCTTTCTTAAGTTTCAGAAGACACAATCATAAGTTACAACAAAGGAGGAGGATTTATGTAAATATATGAATAATCCTGAACTGGGGACAATAAATTTTGCAGTAGGAGCAACAGAGGTGTTAGGAAGAAGATGGAGAAGGAGAGGCTGAAGATGGTTCAGGGAAAGAATCAGGAACCAGATAGAGGGTTTTCTTTTGTTTGTTTTTTTATTTGAGTATATTTGACACTAGATGGAATTTTAAAGAGACTTGCAGTTTTTATGAAAAAATGAGGCTATCTATGGACAGTGAAAATTATCCCCCAAGATTTATTGAGGTATAATTGCCAAATTATATGTATTTAAAATGTACAATGTGATGATTTGATATACATATTTACCAAAATCAAGTTAATTAACACATCTATCACCTCACATGGTTACCTTCTGGGGGAAGTGAGAGTGCTTAAGATCCACTCTCAGCAAATTTCGAGTATACAGTACAATATTGTAAACTGAGTCATCATGCTGTATATTAGATTCTCAGGACCTATTCGTCTGATAACTCAAAGTTTGTACCCTTTGACCAATAGTTCCTCTTTTCCCTAATCCCTCAGCCCTTGGCAACCATCATTCTACTGAGTTTAACCGTTTTTCTTTAGATTCCACATATAAGTGATACCATGCAGTATTTGTCTTTCTCTGCCTGACTTATTTCACTTGGCAATAATGCCCTCCAATATCAACCATGTTGTTGCAAACAGCAGGATTCTCTTCTATTTTATGGCTGAATAGTATTCCACAGTAGTATAGCATGGTGACTACAGGTAATACTGTATTGTATATTTTAAAATGACTAACAGAGTATATTTTAAAAGTCCTCATCACTATGGTTACCAGAGGGGAGGTGGGTGGGAGGGTGAGTGAAGTAGGTGATGGGGATTAAGGAGTGCACTTGTTGTGATGAGTATTGGATGATGTATGGAATTGTTGAATCACTACATTGTACACCTGAAACTATTATAACACTGTATGTTAACTATACTGGAATTAAACTTAATTTCAAAAGTTCTCATCACAAGAAAATAAAATTGTAACTGTGTGGTGATGGATGTTAACTAGATTTATTATGGTGATCATTTCACAATATATACAAATATCAAATCATTATGTTATATACCTTAAATAACATGTCAGTTATATATAGATCAATAAAAATATTCCATGGTATGTGTGGATAAATAGGTAGATAGATAGGGAGGGAGAGAGAGATCTGATATATCACCTTTTCTTTATCTATTCATCCACTGACAGACACTTAAACTGTTTCCATATATTGGCTATTGTGAATAATGCCACAATGGGGAATGCAGATATCTCTTCAAAATCCTGCATTTGATTCCTTCAGATATATACGAATAAGTGCTACTTTTAATTTTTTGAGGAGCCTCCATACTGTTCTCCATAATGGCCATAACAATTTAAATTCCCACCAACAGTGTACAAGAGTACCTTTTTCTCTATATGCTCATAACACTTGTTATCTCATATTTTTGAGAAAAGCCACACTAACAAGTGTGAGGTGATATCTCATTGTGGTTTTGATTTGCATTTCCCTGATTATTAGTGATGTTGAGCACCTTCTCTTATACCTGTTGACCACTTGTATGTCTTCTTTGAGAAAATGTCTATTCAGATCTTTTGCCTATTTTTAAATCAGGTCATTTTGGTTTTGTTAATGAATTTTATAAGTTTTTTAATATATTTTAGATATTAATCCCTTACCAGATATATGACTTGCAAAGTTTTTCTCCTATTCTGTAGCTTGCCTTTTCATTGCGTTAATTTTTTTTCTTTGCTGTGCAGAAGCTTTTTACATTCATGTAGTCCCATTTGTATGTTTTTGTTTTTATTGCCTTTGCTTTTGGTGTCATCTCCAAAAAATCATTGCCAAGACCAATGTCAAGGAGCTTTTCCCTATGAGTATATCACCTATGATATATTCTAGCCAAAATTCTTTAACTTGAATCATCAAGTTTTTAAATCTAATTCCAGTTCCAGGCTGCCCATCTGCAACTGACTCAGTCAAAGTCACTCTTAACTATTTGGGCTTGGCCAACTGCCCTGTCAGAGCTGTAGTGCCGAACACAGCAATTAAGAGTGCAGGCAGGCCCATTGCTAGATTGGCTACATCTGAGTTACACTGGTTACTCTTACTAGCTATAGGACCTTGGAGAAGTTATTTAACCGCCCTGTGCCTCAGTTTCCTCATTTGCAAAATGGGGATGATGCCTATACCTGTCTCATAAGAATGTTTTGAAGATAAATAATTTATAAATGTAACGCTCTTAGGACAGCACCACACACATCATGAGGTGCTCCATTGCTGCTAGCTATTATTAATTTTTAGATGTTCTTGTGTGATATACTAGTAATGTAACAGGTATGACCATGTACATCTGAGGGATATAAATATGGTCTTGTGCTGACTTATGTGGCCTTGTCCTTCATTCTCACTTCATATCATTGTGCTTTGTCTCCCACTCCACTTACTGAATTCCAAACTCCTCAGTCTTGGGTCAGTTCCTAAAATGTCTACCTCTTCTCCCTCCCAGGACATCACAATGTATTTCTTTCACCTGGAATGCTCTTCACATGGCTGACTCACTCTCAACTTAAATCTCATCTCCTTCTCAGTCAGGCTACATTGACCGTGCCATCTCCAGTGGCTTCACCCACCCACCTATTACAACTCTGTGCTCATTTTTTAAAATTATCTTGTTTTGCCATTATTTTATTTACTTACTTACTTATTTACTTACGTACTTATGTACTTACTTACTTATTTACTTACTTACTTATTTACGTTGGTATCTCCCTCTGCCCATGAAGGTTACCTCTGTCTCATTCACTCTTGTAATCACAATGCCTAGCACAGGGCTTGGTACATGCAGGAAGTTCATAAATAGTTGTTGAATGAATGAATAAATTAGATGGGGCCATTTAAGTCATTCTTCTCAAGAAGAAATGAAAGGGAAGGGAAGGGAAGGGAAGGGGGAAAGAGAGAGAGAAGGAAGGAAGGAAGACAAAGATAGGAAGAAGATATACTTTAGTCAGAGAAATAGTATACATGGACATCTTTTACATGGCATTTTCTTTTCCTTAAAAAAAAAAAAGTGAAGTTTTGCTCATTTCACCCCACTATAGTAAGATTGAAAATAATAACAAATATAGTAGTAGCCAGACTGGAAACCAGAGATAAAACAATTTGAAGGAGATGGAAGGAAAATAAAAGCCAAGGAATAGAGAAGTAGCAGAATATTGGGGGGAGGTGGTGGAAACTGGCCAGTATGTACTGAAGTGAGCACTTCCAGTCTTCCTAGCAATGCTTAAATATTATTATTAACATATTCCCTGAGTTATTGCATCATCATATATGCAGATTATCAAATCACTGACTTGGGTTATTTTTTACCAATCTTTTTAGGAACACAATGAATAAATTACAAATATGAGAAGGACTTCCAAGATAGCCTAACTTCTTTCTTTTATTATTGATGTAGACAGGTAAGTTACTCAGGTAGAAAAATATGTAGATGAGTGATATTTACCTCCTTGAGTTTCAAAATGGATTTGAGGCTTTGAAGCAGGTCAGCTCCTTTCATACTGGCAAATATCTCCAGGTATTAACCCAGAAATTAAAACTGGCAACTGCTCTTCAAAACCAAAATTTTTATAAATGAATGGGAATGCCTTTTAAGTACAATGCACAGCATCATTCTCTTCAGTCTTATATCCAACCACTTTTGACATTTTCAAAACCTAACAGACCCATGACGTCAACTGAACTTTTCACCACTAATTTAAACTCTAAATTAGCTCTAATAGAACTTTTTGTCATGAGGAAAACATTCTACATCTATATGTTGTCTGATTAGATAGCCACTTGCTATATGTGGCAATTTAAATTAAAATTAAATAAAATTAAAAATTCAGTTCCTCAGTTGCACTAGCTACATTTCTAATGCTCTATTGGCACATAAGTTGAATGGCTAGTGAATTTGACAGCACAGATGCAGAATTTTCTTATCCTTGAAAGTTCTATTGGACAGCATTATTCTAAAACATAAAAAACACTATATTCAGAAGCAGAGGTGCTCCCATGGTTTATTATAAATGTTTTAACATATTAAAATTTCTTCCTTCATCAACTATACACTCACAGAGAAATGTATGCAGACACACATTCTAAACTCTAATAATAACTTACTTGAAAATCACTTTATTCACAAAAGCTTTCCCACCCATAATATTATTTTATCCCCAAAGAATCTATGGTCAGAAAAGATTAGGTATGTTTAGGGTGATGTGACCTGCAGAAAAGATAGCATTACCCCATTTCACAATTGGAGAACATTAAGCCCCAGAAAGGTAATGTTACCTGTCTATAGTCACAGAGCTAGAAGTTGCAAGGGTCAAGGTTTAAGCAAAGGTTTTCTAATTCCAAATCCAAATCTCAGTTAATAAGTCACAAATTCAAAGTCATACCATGCATCTCTTTTGACCACAATGCTATGAAACTAGAAATCAACCACACACACACACACACAAAATTGGATTCCATACAAATCTTAGGATTGTTTGTTCCAGCTCTGTGAAAAATGCCAACAGTATTTTGATAGAGACTCTGGACTCAAGGAAACAAACTAAGGGTTACAGAAGGGAGGGGGGGTGGAGGGATGGGGTAGCCAGGTGATGGGTATTAAGGAGGGCACGTTTTATGATGAGCACTGGGTGTTATACACAACTAATGAATTATTGAACACTATATCAAAAACTAATGATGTACTATATGTTGGCTAACTGAACAAATAAAAAAAGACACTAATAAATTTTCAACAACAGCAACAAAAACAACAACAAATTTGGAAAGAGCACAAATACATGGAGTTTAAATAACATGTGACTAAACAATGAATGCGTCAACCAAGAAATCAAAAAGTACATGGAAACAAATGAAAATGGAAACACAACAGTCCAAAACATTTGGGATACAGCAAAAGTGGTTCTAAGAGAGATTTTATAGCAATACAGGCCTACCTCAAGAAGCAAGAAAAATTTCAAATAGGGGCGCCTGGGTGGCTCAGTTGGCTGAGTGTTCAACTCTTGGTTTCAGCTCAGGTCATGATCAGCTCAGCATGAAGTCCACTAGTCCCTCTCCCTCTGCTCCTCCCGCCACCCCCCCATGCTCTCACTCTCTCTCTCAAGTAAATACGTAAAATCTTTTTTAAAAAATCTCAAATAAACAACCTAATGTTACACTTAATGGAGCTAGAATAAGAAGAACAAACAAAACCCAAAACTAGCAGAAGGAAGGAAATAATAAAGATTAGAGCAGAAATAAATGATATAGAAACCAAAACACAACACAAAAGAAGAGATCAATGAAACCAGGAGCTGGTTCTTTGAAAAGATCAACAAAACTGATAAAGCTCTAGCCAGACTCATAAAAAAAAAGGACAAAAGGACTCAAACAAAATCACAAATAAAAGAGGAGAGATAACAACCAACACCAGAGAAATAAAAACAATTCTAAGAAAATATTGTGAAAAACTATTTGCCAACAAATTAGACAACCCAGAAGAAATGAATAAATTCTTAGAAACATATAACCTACCAAAACTGAAGCAGGAAAAAATATAAAATTTGAACAGACCGATTCCAGCAAGATTGAATCAGTAATCAAAAAACTCCCGTTACACAAAAGTCCAGGACCAGGCAGTTTCACAGGCAAGTTCTACCAAACATTTAAAGAAGGTTCATATCTAATCTTCTCAAATTATTCCAAAAATAAGAAGGAAAACTTCCAAATTCATTCTGTGAGGCCAGTGTCACCCTGATACCAAAACCAGATAAAGACACCACAAAGAAAAGAGAACTACAGGCCAATATCTCTGATGAACATAGATGTAAAATCCTCAACAAAATACTAGCAAACCAAATCCAACAATACATTAAAAAGTCATTCACCAGGGTGCCTGGGTAGCTCTGTCAGTTAAGCATCTGCCTTTGGCTCGGGTCATGATCCCAGGCTCCTGGGATCAAGTCCTGAGTTGGGCTCCCTGCTCAGTGGGGGGTCTGTTTCTCCCTCTCCCTTTGCCCCTCCTCCCGCTTGTGTGTGCACACGCGCTCTCTCAAATAAAAAAAATAAAATCTTAAAAAAAATCATTCACCACCATCAAATGTGATTTATCCCCAGGATGCAAGCCTGGCTCAATATTCACAAATCAATCAAATGTGATACATCACATCAACAAGAGAAAGAATAAAAACCATATGATCATTTCAATAGAAGCAAAGAAAGAATTTGACAAAGTACAACATCCATTCATGATAAAAGCTCTCAACAAAGTAGGTTTAGAGGGAACATAGCTCAACATAATAAAGACCATATATGAAAAACCAACAGCAAACATACTCAATGGGGAAAAACTATCAGATCAGGAACAAGACAAGGATATCTGCCCTTATCACTTTTATTCAACATAGTATTGGAAGTTCTAGCCATGGTAATCAGAAAACAAAAAGAAAGAAAAGGAATCCAAATCAATAAGGAAGAAGTAAAACTTTCACTATTTGCAGATGACATGATACTATATACAGAAAAATCAAAAGACTCCACCAAAAACTACTAGAACTGATAAATGAATTCAGTAAAGTCACAGGATACAAAATCTATGTGCAAAACTCTGTTGTATTTGTATACACTAATAATGAAGTAGTAGAAAGAGAAATTAATAAAATAATCCCATTTACAATTACACCAAAAATAATAAAATACATAGAAATAAACTTAACCAAGGAGGTGAAAGATCTGTACTCTGAAAACTTTAAAACACTGATGAAAGAAATTGAAGATGACACAAAGAAACGGAAAGACAGTCATTGCTCATGGATTGGAAGAACAAATATTGTTAAAATGTCTATACTACAAGTTACATATTAATGCAATTGCTATCAAAATACCAACAGCATTTTTCACAGAATGAGAACAAATATCATAAAATTTGCATGGAACCACAAAAGACCCTGAAGAGCCAAAGTAATCTTGAAAAAGAAAAGCAAGGCTGGAGGTATCACAATTCCAGACTTCGAGTTATATTACAAAGCTCTAATAATCAAACAGTACGGTACAGGCACAAAAACAGACCCATAAATCAATAGAACAGAATAGAAAACCTGGAAATAAACCCACAATTATATGGTCAATTAATCTTCAATAAAGCAGGAAAGAATATCAAATGGGAAAAAAAGTCTCTTCAAAAATGATGTTGGGAAAACTGGACAGCAACATGCAAAACAATGAAACTGAACCACTTTCTTACAACATACAGAAAATAAATTCAAAATGGATTAAAGATCTAAATGTGAGACCTGAAACCATAAAAATCCTAGAAGAGAGAACTGGCAGCAATGTCTCTGACAGGGTGGGGAGATGGAGCCCCATGTGAGGCTCCATGTTGAGCGTGGGCATGGACATGGAGCCTGCTTGAGGTTCTCTCTCTCTCCCCTCCCCCTCTGCCCCTCCCTGCTTGTGCTCACCCTCTCCCTGAAAAAAAAAAAAAGAACTATGATCCAGCAATTGCTCTACTGGATATTTACCCAAAAAATACAAAAACACTAATTCAAAGGGATACACACACCCCTATGCTTATAACAGCATTATTTATAATAGCCAAATTATGGAAGCAGCTCAAGTGTCTATTGATACATGAATGGATCAAAAAGATGTGGTATATACATAATGGAATATGATTCAGCCATAAAAAAGAATGACATCTTGTCATTTATTACAACACGGATAGAGCTAGAGAATATAATGCTAAGCAAAATAAGTCAGAGAAAGACAGATACCAAATGATTTCACTCACATGTGGAATTTAAGAAACAAAACAAATGATCAAAGGATAAGAGAGAGAGAGAGAGAAATCAAGAAACAGACTGTTAACTATAGGGAATAAACTGATGGTGACCAGAGGAGAGGGGTGGGTGGGTGGATGGGTGCAACGGGTGATGGGGATTAAGAAGTCCACTTGTTCTGATGAGCACCAGGTAATGTATGAAAGTGTTGAATCACTATATTGTACACTTGAAACTAATATGACACTGTGTGTTAACTCTACTGGAATTAAAATTTTTTAAAAGTGACATTGAAAATTAGAAGAGAAATAATTATTTAATTAATAGTGAACAAAAAGCATTTTGGAATATAAAACTGAGATAATGTAACTCAGTGCAAAACAAACTGCAGATGCTCTAAAGAGTTCATAAAGAATAATAAAGTATTGGAATTTAAAAAAATAAGTCACAAATTCATACCATTCATGCATTCACTTATTCACCAACATTTTCTAAGTACTACCATGAGCTACACTGTGCAGATCCTAGAATACCAAGATTAATAAGACATGTTCCTGCTTTCAAGGAACTCACAGGATAGTGGACAAGACAGACAAGTAAACCTAGCAGTTACGATCCCCAGTGACAGGAGCTATACTAGAGAAGTGGGAGATGCTGTAAGAACACAGATGAGGAGCAAGTCAGGCTGAAGTCATCAGAGGAGGCAGAATTAGAAGAAGCTTTCTGGAGGACATCTAAGCTGAGAGCAGAAGGAAGAGCAGATGTTGGCTGGGTTAAGAATATCCTGGAAAAGAAAACAGTATTGCCAGGGACTAGAGGCAGGGTGGGCAGGGCAAAATCACAGAACCTGTACTACAAAGTTAGATTTTCTCATATACTCTGACTTAATTTCTTTCCTTTGTTTCATTCTTCTTTCATTTCCTAGTGTGTTCAATGCACAAGGCAAGTTTCCTTTTTCCTGATTAATCCCAAATGCAATTCCCCTGTCCCACTGCCACCAAAGTGCCCAACTCATGATTCCTTTATTGCCTCTGCTGCCTTCATTCTTTTTAACCCCTGAGTATTTTGTCTCCATATTACTGAGCAGACAACTTGCCAAATCTCCTGCTATATACTAGTCAGAGACTGAATGTTGATATGTTTCCTCTTCCCTATACCCCTGCTTTAGACAAGTGGTGCTTTTCTTATGTGAAACCTGATGCTAGTTGGTTTTCCTCCAGATGTTTTTAATGTGTAGTAGTCTATAAGAATTCTCTACTTGACCAAATTATTCTATTTCATGCAGCCTCTACAAATCCTTTTTCATAACCTTATCTACTCATCCATCAATTTCTATTTTATGGGTATGGCTTTCCTTTGACACTTCTTTGTATACAATGTTCTTAAAAATGTTTTAGGTCTTCTGCCTTCATCCTTTCCTTTTCCTTTTCCCTGACACTTCCTTTTCAAAGACTAACACTTAGAACACATTGTGTCCCTGTGTATGAATTATTTCAACAACAACAAAAACCTCCATTCTGTATATGCTGTCTTTTGGTTACTTGTTTGAGAATTCAAGGGGTTCACAACTCTTGAAATAAGTTTAAAATGACAAAATCTGGGTCAGTACAGAAAGGACAATAAAGTCACTTTTCCCCTCCACTTATAGCTCTCTTCAGAATGAATTAAAAATTATGTGTTGAATCTTAAGAGTCAAAGAAGCTAGGAAGATGGCAAAAGATGGCAAGAAGCACTCTTTTGAACACTGCAGAAGCTGTGATAACAAACAGGAAAAAACTGAATTGTAGATGGTTCATTTGATCATTTTTAAGATAACAACGGTATTAATTTCTAGTGACCTAATCTGCAGCTTTATCTATTCAACATATATTTATTGATATCCTACTATGAGTTAGCGATTATCAAAATACCTAACCTGTAAATTGACATTCAATAACTATCCCATGAACTGTACTGAACTGCTTAAGCAATGAGAATGCAAACATAATGAAGTCTCTTGAGCTTACAATCTGGAGGATTAAAAAGAGGCTTAATATTTATTGGAGACTATATTAGGTACTGGAAAATTTTAACCTAACCTCCCACTTAATCCTAATAGTTCATACTTTAAAGATAAGAAAAGTGGAAAGCAAGTCACTTAGAAATGCATTGGGTGAAGTAGCAGTAAATCCAATCAACAAAGACCTAAATAAATAAGAATTTATTTTTCCTCACATAACAAGAAGGTAGGTGAATTGCTAGAGATGATACAACAGGCTAAAAATATCAGGATCTACGATACAACAGGCTAAAAATATCAAGATCTACATTTCTGTGTTTCCTTTGGTCTTTCTTTTCTTCTTCTGGCTTCATGGTCAAAAATGCCTGGACAGGTCCACATACCACATCCACATTAAAGACATGAATAATGGGAAAAGGAAAATAATGGTGCTAGGCATTTGTCCCCTTTAATAATATAAAAAAGGCAGATTTAACATCATATTAAATGCTTCATATGCATTATCTCATTTAATTGTCTTCTTGGAATACATCTTTTAGCAGTTCTTTTAGTGCGGATCTATGGTAGTAAAGTTTCTAAGTCCTTATTGTCTAAAAATATACTTATATAACAGGCACACTTGAACTACAGTTGTGCTGGGTATAAAAATAAGTTCAATATTATTTTCCATCAGGGTTTCAAAGATATTTCTCCGCTGTCTTCTTGAATTCAGTGTTAAATAAAAGTCTGGTGTCATTCATATTATTATTCCATTGTAGTTAATATACCTTTTGGAATTGCTACCTTCTAAATTTTCTGCTTTTCCTTAATGTTCTGAAGTTTCATACAATGTGTCTAAGCATGGAGTGCCTTGGTTGGGCATCTGCCTTTGGCTCAAGTCATGATCCCAGGGTCCTGGGATTGAGCCCCACACCAGGCTCCCTGCTAAGCTTCTCCCTCTCCCTTTGCCCCCCTCCCCCCACCGCTTGCTTGTGCTCACCAGCTCTCTCACTCTCTCTCAAATAAATATTTTTTTAAAAAACAATGTGTCTAAGTATGGGTTTATTTTTATTCATCTTGTTCAGCATTTTATGGGCTCTATAAATCTGGAAATTTATGACCATCTCAGGTGTTGGGAAATTTTCAATTATTTTTAAAAATATTGCCTTTCTTCCATTCTCTTCACTTTTTCTTCCTGGGACTTTTATTAGAATATTTGAATTTCCTTATCTGTTTCCATTTTTTCTTTACTTTTTTCATAATTTTGTCAAATAATAAACATTCAGTTTAGTTAAAGCACAGCTGAAATTTACTTGACTAAGAGGAAGATCAAATACATACAAATTGATTGCCAGAGAACAAAAGTGAGACAAAGTTTATAAAAGAAAAAATAAACACATTTTGTGGGAAAGTGAAACTTATTTTTACATTTCTGGTAGAAGCTGGGCTAAAACTGTGTGCTCTGGAGGACACTGACATAGCAGTCAGGTATAGTAGTATGGATAGTCACGGTTGTATGGATTTTCCACAAAGTATTGTGATTTCACCCATGGAATGCTTGTGGGATGCTCATCTATGGGTAAGGGCTGCTGCTGTCCTTCTGTTGGTTTCTTCACTTCAGTTAAGCTGGGACTGTATCATTTCCTTCATTATCATTCCCTATTTCTCATCTCTTATTCTCTTTGTATAACATTCTAGAAGAATTTCTCAGCTCACTGATTCAATTATGAATGTGCTCTTCAAATCATAAATTGAGGATTTTTTTTTTTTCTGATGGCTATAAGTACATAAATTAGATAGCCTCATGTGGTGGGCCAGTTGGTGTTTTCTATCAGTTATAACTCAGCCCAGGCTGAGAATCAGGGGCCTTGGTCTCTCTTCATCTGAGCCTCCATAATGGAGTGCTTGGGCTTCTGTATGGAGTAGTTTAGTTCCAAGAGCAAGTGTCCTGAGAGACCCAGGTAGAAGCTGTATTACCTTTTATGACTTAGCCTTGGAAGTCCCATAACTACTTCTGCCATAGCCATAAACCTGCCAAAATTTAAGAAATGGGAACCTAGATTCCATCTCTCAATGGAAGGTATGTCAAAGTAACATTATGAGAAGAGAATGTGGAATGGAGACATTATTATGGCCAATTAAGAAAATATAATCTGTCACATTGTCCCTCTTTTTTGTGGTGACTTTCCTGAGTTACTGGTCACTTTTGTTGTGGGTCACTTAGATAGCCTATATTCTCTTGGTGGGGCACTTCAATGACAAATGGCAGCTTCAGACTCTCAGATAATATGATACAAAACCCAGAGGCCACCTGGGCCCTCAGCAGCAGTATGGAGGTCTCTTTTTATTGATCTGGTTCTTGTTCTGCATTTTCCATTAAGGACTCTCTGTTTATAGTACATAGACAGTCCTTTTTGTTGTCTTAAAGCTTGGGTATATATTTATTATCACTTTGGTGATTCAGTGCATGAGTGAAAGATTTTAGCATTTTCTCAGCTCATCATATTGAACATAATTTCCTCAGGCTGGAATTTTTATTGTCCTCATTTTATAGTTAAAGAATCTGAGGCTCAGAAAGGTTAAGTGACTTGCCTATGCTTGAGAGATTGAAACCAGTTTGACTCCAAAGTTACTACATTCCCTCTCTCTTAAAAGTTCCTGTTCATGTCCAAAATATTCCTATAGAGAAATGAGACAGATTGCATCAACCACACATTTAAATCAACATCAATAAACCTCATATATGAAGTATTTTAGTATCAGTGGATAGGGCTAATAAAACCTTAATAGCTTGAATCCAGCAGCTTCTTATCCTATGATTTCAAAATATATATCTCACCATTTTAGATAACAAATTCTTTACCAGGAAAAAAAATATGATTTGGTAACTTGTAACCGGCACTTATTAGGTAGCAGAATCATGGGTAATTTTCAGAACAATATTTTATAATAAACCTAAAATTGTGTGCTTAAAACAAGAGCAATTAACTTTGTAACCCTCTTCTTACCAAGATTTCTGGATATTTTTCAGAAATCCATAGTCACTCATAGAAACTGGCTTCTTTCCCTCAAGCTGGTAAGCGTGGATCTGCTCGGGATAGAGGACCAGAACCAACCCTGAGGGAGCTGGACCTTCATAGCTGCCCTGGCAGCATCATAGTTGTATCACCATTATTTCTGGATAACTAACTTACCTAAAACATGGTGTTTTAATATTATATTTCAAATTGGCCTTGAGAATCCTCATTCATCTCTTCTTCACTTTCACATCCTCCAAGTCATTTCTATTCCTCTTTCTCTCCTGTTCTCATTATCTTGCAACCTAACATGAAACTCTTGACCAAGTTTTCAACATGCTCCAGAGTAGTGGTTCCCACATGTGGAACAGTGTAATTACAAACAAAGCACAAGAAAAATGTAACACAAAAAAATTTAAAGCCATGACTAACATGAGAGTTAATAACTTTTTATTTGGTCAAGTATATTAAAACTTGAAAAAAATGGCTACTACCTACTATCATTTCCTAACCAAGGACATGTTATGCTTTTAAAGATGAGGAAAAACATCATCTCATACTTAAAATTTTAGACAAGAAAAAATCACCATATAACCTTTTTTCTTAGTTCTTTCATTTACCTATAAGAGAAAAACTGGATTGTGTTTGGGAACTATTGTTCTAGGTAACATGAATAATTGTTTCTTCTCCTCTCTTGCTCCAGTGTGATGTCACCCACTCCTAGGACTGGACATCAGCTAGCATATCACTGTCCCTTTTCCTCTTCATAGGCTACCCTCCTAGAGATTGACTTCCTGGTGAGTGGGTCTGCTGAGTATACCTACAGCAATTGCCTACAGGTCATCTTTGCTTCACTCACCAGGCAATGCACTCCTTCCTCCACTCACCCATGAAACATGGGGAGACCATCCATGTTAGTCATAAGTAACTGCACAAAATTCTTCCTGCATAGAATTCAATAACTTGATATATTTTCATTACTTGGGCAGGTATATTATGTGATCAACAATCTCATTTAACCCAAAGCCTGGTTGGTAAGAGTATACACTCTTTACTTGTGCTTCTCATCCACATAGGTAGAGATTTCACCACTAGCCACAGAACATCCAAAGTCTTTTCACATTTTAGATCATAAGAATCTCTGGGAATCTGAGAGAAGGTTTTCTTTAACCCCCAATGGGCAGAAAACAATGGTCAAAAGAGAGGAGTCTCAGCCTTCTCTACAGAAGCATTCATTCCTGCTATGTGTCAGATAGTGTTCTGGAAAAACCACAAATAGTTTTCCAAGGTAAGATGCTTTTGGAGAAAGCACATTGGTCATACTCAGAGAGAGTGTTGACTGAAGTGTTACTCCCAAAGTAAACTGATCCCATTGTTAGCTATTACTCCCAAAAGAGAGATATCAATTCTAAACAGGGCAAAGTATCAGAAATGTAGGAGGACAGAGTAGGTTGATTATAATTTCATTTATGTGATAGTTTTACATTCTCAACAAAGAATCCACCATTTCTAGTTGCAGGTGCTTCATTTTTAGAGGACTCTATCATTAGATTCCATTAGGCTGGGCCAGTGTTCCCCAAAAGATAGTCCACTAGATCAGACCACTGAAGAAAGAATTCCTTGGCAGAAAGATGTGGAGGGGTCGGGGAGGGAAGGGGAAGGGTAGAGGAAGGGAAGGGAACGGGAAGAAAAGAAAAAAAGAAAAAGAATTGCTTGGCCAAATAAATTTGGGAAGATTCATACAGCATTCTTCTCTTAAAGATTCACAATGTCCACTGGCATATGAAATAAAGGCCACAGAAACCCTGCAGTAAAGGACCCTTATACCTACTTTTAACCTAGGAAACTTAGGGTTTCCTAAAAGAATTGGACTTCAGGAACTTTATTTCTCATAACATTTATTAACATCTGGTAGAGCCAGTGTCTGCACACTTTACTCCATTTTCACTTCACCTGGAGATGTTCTTAGTTTTATCAGTCAGTCCATATGGTGACAACAGAGCAAAGTTTCCTCCAGCTGGGATTGTAAGGTCTCAAGAAAGTCTGAAGAGCCAGTAGATTTTGCTTCTTAGATGTTGCAATTCACTTGTCAACCAGTTTGGTAGCATGTGTCATGTAGCATCAGGTGGCGTATTGTACATTACATAACTGCTCTTGGGCTTTGATGGCAGGAGTGTAAACTACATACTATGGAAGTTCATGCAGCACTGACCATATTAGGTCTCAGAGTAAATTCACTGAATTGGGTGTAATTGACTTGAATTTTCCACCATGAACAGGTTACTCCTCATCTTTGGAGCTAGTTCTCTAAGTGGTTACAAAGTCTACCTCTCATCCTTCCCATAAAACCTCATTAAAATCAGCCAATTACTGAGTGACCATCAAAAGCCAAGCTCTGCTCCAAGCAGTGTCCACTCTGCCCTCCTCTGGAAAAACCCTCTCCCTTGCTTTGGCAAAGGTAGCCTGGCAGTACCCTTGCTAATTCTTTCTTGATTCCTCACCCTGAATACTCTCTAAGACCTTGGAGGAGGAGAAAGGGAAAAAAAAGCCAATAAGAACCAAAAGAGAAGGTGTGCAACAAGCTTGAAAGATACTCTAAAATAACCATTTCCAACTCTTGAGAGGATACAGACCCCTTCTTTTTTTTTTTTTTATAATTGACTACAGGAATTGAACTTTATTTATTATTTCATTTATTTTTATTAACATATAATGTATTATTTGTTTCAGGGGTACTACAGGTCTGTGATTCATCTGTCTTACACCATTCACAGTGCTCACCATTGCACATACCCTCCCCAATGTCCATCACCCAGCCACCCCATCCCTCCCACCCTCCTCCTCTCCAGCAACCCTCAGTTTGTTTCCTGAGATTAAGAGCCTCTTATAGTTGTCTCCCTCTCTGGTTTCATCTTGTTTCATTTCTTCCTCTCTTCCCCTATGGTCCTCTGCCTTGTTTCTCAAATTCCACATATCAGTGATATTATATGATAATTGTCTTTCTCTGATTGACTTATTTCACTTAGCTAACATCCAAATATTTCACAGATTTCAGCATGATTGGGAATATGCTTTGAGTACCTGAAAACTGAGAAAACATCCTAATATCAACCTATTGGAAAGGCATTAATATATCTGTTTTACAGTTTAGGAAACTGAAGCTCAAACAGACATTTGAAATTTAAAGACAAAGAGAGGTGCGCTCAGTCAGTTAAGCGTCTACCTTTGGCTCAGGTTATGATCCCAAGGTCCTGGGATCGAATCCCACATCAGGCTCCTTGTCCAGCAGGAAGACTGCTTCTCCCTTTCCCGCTCTCTCGCTGTCAAATAAATAAATAAATAAAATCTTTTTTTGTGGGAGAGGGAGAAGCAGGCTTCCTGCTGAGTAGAGAGCTGGATGCGGGGCTCGATCCCAGGACCCTGGGGTCATGACCTGAGTCAAAGGCAGACGCTTAATGACTGAGCCAACCAAGCACCCCTAAATAAATAAAATCTTAAAAAAAAAAGACAAAGAGTCATGTAAGAGTGGCAAGGTTATGTCCCTTAGTAACTGCCCCTGTGTTTCAGCACACTTCCCTCACCACTTGTCTCTCAGAGGTGTCCTCAGGGTCTTTCCTTTCCCCTGGCCACTCCCATAGTTGTGAGAGCCACTCGCTGGGGAAGCAACTATAAAGACCAAGTACCTCAAAGCAAAAGACAGAGGATTGGGGTGCTTAGTTTCCCAAGGAGGTTTTTCTACTACTGGAAACAAAGTTAGACTCCACAGGAGAGTGGAGAAGGAAGAAGCATAGGGCAACTAAGACACATGGGAAGGGAGGGAAAATTCATTTCTACTGAAGGGGGGGGGGGGGCATTGGTAGAGTTTTTGCACCTCAATGACCAGTGAACTGAGAGTGAGCTGAATCCTGCTCAGTGTCACCAACCTGAGGGCACTCCCAGGTCCTCCATGCCCCAACTGGCCCACCATCTACATAAAACCCACCATCTAATAGTCCCAACACCTTTGGGTGGCAGATGGCCAGGAGGCTCTCCCCTAACCAACAGTGGACTGGGAAGAACCAACTGAATAGTTCTCTGTGAGCCAGGAGAGCAGTGGAAAAGATGGGAAAGAAACAACCAAGTTTAGACATGGAGAGATGCTAAGAGAGACTTCACAGGTGGATGGATCTTTAGTGCAGCCCCACTGAAGAGAATATGTTCTGAACCACAGATGAATAGAGGAACATCTCAGCCATGCAGCTGCAACAGGACTGGCAAGATCAGCAGAACCACAGGACTCAGGATAGGACCTGAGAAACTACAATGCGTGTGTGATTCCAAACCTCCAGTCTCATTAGGGCCAACACCATAGCTCCTAGCAGCTGTTGAGGGAGAGCAGTATTTGCCGTTCCAAGATCATTGCAGGGAGAAACTCAGCCCAGCTCAATCCTATTTCCCCTAGATTGCAAAACTGAGGGGTTATTTATACAGCAAGCAGATGCCAACTCAAAGAAACTGGTCAGTAAAAATAATCACAATTTTACTACATTAAAGTATGTGAAAATAGAGTATAGCTGAACAGAAAATCCATAAAAAGAAGGTTCAGATGTGCATACCAAAAGAGCTTCAGCTTCTACACATAAAAGCTTAGCCATGGTTATATAAATTCAGCTAACTCTAACTCTAGACAAAACCTGAAATGGTGAACAAGGGAGGCTTTGCTATCACATATGGAGCTTTTGACTATACCAACAGAAAACCTAACCAGAAAGGACTTAATAAGGAAAAACAAATTCTCTCACATATCAAGAAGTTTCAAAGTTGGGTTCCAAAGTTGGTTATTCAGCAACTCTACAAAGTCCTCAAGGAACCAGATTCCCTCCCTTTTCCCACTCCCATTCTCATCTTACTAACATGTTCTCTTCACCCATTCCCTCCATGATTCCAAGGAGGCTACCCTAGTCCCAGTGGCAATTGTGGTGATATGCTGACAACAACATCCCCAAACAGAAAAACTGGGCATCATTTCCTCCTGTGCAACTCTTTTGAAAAGCAAGGAAAACATTTCCCAGAACCCCACCCCACTCGTTGGCCAGCCTGGGTCACATGCCCACCTTTAAACCCATCCCTGGCAAACAGATGGAGTCTGTTATTGGTTTAATCAAGCAGCCCCTGAGTGCTGGGTATTAAAAAAAATCAAGGTCTGGTTAACAAGGAAGAACAGGGGAAATGACTGTTGGTTGGCCAATGAGCTTTGTCTCACAGATTTCATGTCACAAATCAGAGAATAATGATAGGATGGTTTACAAAGGTGGGGAGGTGCCTGGGTGGCTCAGTCGGTTAAGCATCTGTCTTCGGCTCAGGTCATGATCCCAGGGTCCTGGGATTGAGCCTCATGTTGGGCTCCCTGCTTCGCGGGGAGCCTGCTTCTCCCTCTCCCTCTGCCCCTCCCCCTGCTCATTCTTGCTCTCTCTCTCTCATAAATACAATCTTAAAAAAAAAAAAAAAAAAAAACAATGGAGGAGAGGGTTCTGTGCCACCTACCAGGACCACAAAAGAACTTCAAGATATCTGACCTAGTTATTTAGCTCAAAATCATCTTCGTATATCTAATAAGTATGCCCTATGTTTCAACATCTTTAAACAAGTATTTCAGCAAGGCTGTATGATAGAGTAGGATCAGAAAACCTATGTATCAATCCTGGCCCCATGATGTGCATGTACATAAGTGACCCTCGTTGTGCCATTCCAAGGTGGCTTCTTTCTCTCATAAACTTGTGTCTACTGTGGAGATTAATAAACAAGGAATCTCAGTGTGTGATAAGTACTATGGAATACAAGGATTGAGATTACCTTTTAAATTATAATCCTAGGATTATAAATGGACTGCCCTGATTTATTTGAAGACTAATCATTGCTAAAATTATCCTACTGAATTTAGCTCTTGAACCTAGGCTGATAAGGGAATCAATCCACTCCATAGCATAGTAAGTACAAACCTAAAAATATTTTTAGCAAAGAACTGCTGCAGATATATTTGGTTAAAACCATAATAATAAACCAAAATAAGTCCTCATCAGCAGACTAGACATTCTGCTTTCTGATAAAAGTACAAATTTAGGGGACTTTATTGAAGTGAATGTTACATTAGCAGAGACATTGCACATGCTTACCCAGAATAAAGACAGTAAATAAGCACAGAGTAACTTCCAATGTCTTCCCATCTCCACCCATCTATATAACATTTTCATACAGCACTTCATGAAGTCCCATTGTTAACCTCTCACTCCTCATCTCCAAAACCTACCGTTTTTGTTGACCATCTGATAGCTTGCCAGCCCCTCATTCTAACATCCAGTGACATTGCGACCTGGTTCACCTAAACTTCCACCTTTTCCTAGTCCACAGGGAGTCCTCCATCCCATTCCTATACCAGCCCCAATGCACACAGATCCCCACCTGACCTGCGTCTTTCCCTCCCCTCAGCCTATGCAATCCTTCCATCCTTTCCTGAAGGAAGATGGTCAAGGCCCCTGCTCAAGGTGTCTTCTATGAAGATATAGCCCTCAAGGATCCACACAGTCCCTCTTCTGCCTCACACCATGTTCATGCGGAGGGGATTAGGATAGCAAAATGTGAGCTCTTGAGTCAGACAACACCTGAGTTCAAATCCTGGTTCCACCACTTATTAGCTCTATAACTATAAGCAAGTCCTGTCTGACTTTTTAGGCCTCAGTTTCCTCATCTTCAAAATGAGGATAATAAAAGATTTCTCCACCTAGGCTTATTGAGTATTAAATAAAATAATGTAGATAAAGAGTTTTCGCATTGTACCTGGAACGTGATGTAAGTAAAGAAAAATTCGGTCATTATTGGCTGCTACCTGCTCCAACTGTCTGCTCTCAAATTGCTTTCCAAATCTATGTCTTGCCTCACTAATTAGACTGAAATTCCTAGTAACCAGAAAGGGCACATCTCTTCCTCTGCCCAACTCCTCACCAAGTCCTAATGGGCCGTCACCATCTAGGCTCAGGAGGCTTGGTTTTGGGTCATGACTGAACTTTCCCTGTCACCACTAACCCACATGTAAATCAGAGATGGCAGTTCCTCCAGAGCTCTAGGCCTATTTCAATACAGAGCTTTTCCAAATACAGCTGTTCCTTTGTGTGTTTTTAGGGAGAGTTCTAATAAGAGTAGAGGTGCATGTACTACCTCACAGAGGGCAGGATGGCCACAGGGCAGCAGGAGCCCCTGGAAGGTAGGGAGGAAGAATGCCAAGAGGTAAGACAGAGAAGAGCTCAGAACGTTAGGGGTAGGGGGCCAGAGCCAAGGAAAGGGGCAAAAGTGAAGATAGGACATTCCTGCAATCCAAAAACATGAAGAATAAAGCCTGAGATGGGAATACAGGACACAAAAATTGGAGCTCCAACATAGGAGGGAAGTGAAGGAGACCCCAGGCACCAGGCAGAGAAGCACCTGTTCCAGACTGGAGAAGTAAGACTTAAACAGACTCCTGTTGAGGAATGCTGCTGTCAGCCATCTCTTCAACCTGATGAAAACACTGGAAGGTACACTCCAACTAAACCTTGGAGTAAATGAGAATGGGGAAGATGTGAGAGACAGAAGGTAGGAAAGTCAACCCAGAAGGAAAGGACGTCCAGAAAGGAGGTCTTCAAGAGACTAGAATGGTAGACTTCCTGACATGGCTGACCTGGTGTGAAATTGTGTGAGGGGCAAAGGGCTGACAGGGGAGAGTTAGTAACAGCTACAAAACTGTTACTTTGGAAGTGGGGGAAGAAAGCAATCGTGGCAAGTAGGAAATGAAAGTAGTCATAATACACTATAATGCTCAACTGTAAATATCTGTATAGGTATAATAATGTAAATACTGTTAATTTAACAAAACAAAACAAAACAAAAACCTGTAACAGAACTCTATCAGGAAGGTGGAGGAGAGAAAGCAGATGGCATGGGGGTGGGATCAGAAAACTAACTCCTCACCCATCAGGCCAGTAAATAACAGTTTGCACATTTTTTTAGAAACATGGAGACCTAAAGAGATTCACAAGGAATGGAAAATGACTATCTTTAGAAAGAGGCTCTTTGGGGATTGCAAAGAGCAGGAGTTTCTTGAGGCAGGAATCTTACCAGTCTTTAGTACTTTCTCCCTTTTTAAATTAAGTGAACAGATTATTTCAGTAAAACCAAAATTTAAATAACAAAAAAAAGGAAAAGGTCAAATTGATCAACATACTCCAAGTCAATGTACTGGCTCCTCATCCACCAAGTGCTAATTGGTTTTTTTACTTACAGATATTTTCATATTTTATTGAGCTGTATTTATCAGGATCCAGATTAGCTAAAGAGCAAACAGAGAGTAAAGTGGTATCATTTCAGGGGTGTTGCAAGGGGCTCCCTGCTCAATGGTATTGGTAACACTGCCTATCTTTTCCTCATCACAGTCACACTGACCTGGGGCTCCAGCAGCCCTCTCCTTAAATCTAGCTCTTTGAGTCTCTTATTAGCACCATAAAAATGAGTGAGCCTGTTAGCTCACAGAAGCTGACAGAAATTAACAGGACACAGTTTGGGGATGAAATTGGTGACAAGTAGGATGGTGTTAAAGAAACTGGAAAAAGAGTAAGGGCCAACCCCAGCAAGGCCAAACATGCACTGACACACAGAAGTGGTAGAATTTGGATGGCGGAGGAGTAGGAGACCTGGATTTCGTCTGGTCTCAGGAATTCAGCTGGATAGGGATCAAACCATTCTGAACACCTATGAACTCAACAGGAGATCAAAGAAAAGAATAGCAACAACTCTCTGAACAGAAAAGCGACCACTTTCTGGAAGGTAGGACGTGCAGAGAAGTGAGTCCGAGGTGATATTCGGGAGGATAGACAGCGGGGGAGGGGCCTCCGTTGGCCGCTTCTGGCAAGTGATAGAGCCACGGAGCACAAAATCGGAACTTTTAGAAGTCGGCTCCGCTGAAGGACGTCATCCAGTGCCTAAGTGGGGGGTGGAACCCTCGCGGGACAGTGTGGTCTCAGGACCCTTGGGGTCACAGAAAGACCGGGGGTGCCTGAGTGCGGCAGAGGTCCCAGGTATCGGAGCGGGGAAGCCGGCTGCAGAGACGGAGCCCAGGCGCAGGCTCTCAGCCCGGGGTTGCCACAGACCATGATCCAGGGCAGAGTCGGGCCACTGCTCCTCCAGCAGGGACCCAACAAGCGGCAGATCCAGGGAGACTCACCTTCTTCCCCCAGGAGGAGCGGCACCGGACCACACCACAGGGATCTGCTGGGTTTGGAGACTCCACACGGGGTTGGGTGCCAGAGATAGAAACGCTCGGTCAGAGGCCGGGTGAGCACAGAGTGCGGCCGGACACCCGGGAGACGGGAGTGACTGCTTTTCTTTGGGGCTCACTGAGGAGTGGGGCCCCGAGTTCTCGGCTCCTCTGGGGCGGAGATTGGGAGGCCGCCATTTTCACTCTCAGCCTTCAAAGCTGTATGGAAAGCTTGCAGGGAACAAAAGCTCCCGAGAGCAAACCCAAGCAGATTACTTAGCCCGGACCGGGCAAGGGCGGGGCAATTCCGCCTCCGGCAAAGACATTTGGGAACAACGGCGACAGGCCCCTCCCCCAGAAGATCAGCGAGAACAGCCAGCCAAGACCAAGTTTACCGATCAATGAGAACGGCAGAACTCCAGTGCTAGGGGAATACTGCACATAGAATTCATGGCTTTTTTACCATGATTCTTTAGTCTTTCAAAGTTTTTTTTTTAACTGTCTTTTTTTTTTTTTTAATTTTTCTTTTTCCCTTTTTCAACCAACATCTTATCAATCCCTTTTTTAAAAAACATTTTTATTTTTCATTTTTAGAGTCATATTCTATCCCTTCGTAGTAGTTACCCTTATTTTTGGTATATATATATAAGTTGTTCTCTCTTTAAAATTTTGAGATAGTTTCTTCTAACAGATCAAAATATACCCTAAATCTCTAGTGTATGGTTTTGTTCTATTCTCCTGCCTGATCACATTCTCTCCCTTTTTTTTTTTAATCCTCTTCTTTTTTCAAACAACTTATCAATTCCTTTTATAAAATTTTTTGTAATTTTCATCTTTACAGTCATATTCCATCCCTTCATCATATCAAGCCTTATTTTTGTACATATATAAGTTTTTCTTTCTTTAAAATTTTGGGAGGCACTTTCTTCTAAAGGACCAAAATACACCCAAAATCTAGTGTGTGGCACAGATCTATGAACCAGCCTGATCATATTTGATCATATTCTGGTTTTTTTTTTGTTTTGTTCTGTTTTTGTTTGTTTTTATCTTTATCCTTTTCCTTTTTTTTTTCTTTTTCTTTTTTCTTTCTTTCCCTTTCTTTTCCCCTGGCTTCAGGTCTTTTCTGATTTGTTTAGAGTATATTTTCTGGGAACGTTGTTACCCTGTTAGCATTTTGTTCTCTCATTAATCTATTCTCCTCTGGACAAAATGACAAAACGGAAAAAATCACTTCAACAAAAAGAACAATAGGTAGTACCGACTGCCAGGGACCTACTCAATACAGACATTAGTATGATGTCGGATCTAGAGTTCAGAATCATCACTTTAAAGATACTAGCTGGACTTGAAAAAAGCATGGAAGTTATTAGAGAAACCCTTTCTGGAGAAATAAAAGAACTAAAATCTAACCAAGTTGAAATCAAAAAGGCTATTAATGAGGTGCAATCAAAAATGGGGGCGATAACTGCTAGGATAAATGAGGCAGAAGAAAGAATCAGTGAGATAGAAGACCAAGTGATGGAAAATAAAGAAGCTGAGAAAAAGAGAGATAAACAACTACTGGATCACGAGGGCAGAATTCGAGAGATAAGCGATACCATAAGATGAAACAACATTAGAGTAATTGGGATCCCAGAAGAAGAAGAAAGAGAGAGAGGGACAGAAGGTATATTGGAGCAAATTATAGCAGAGAACTTCCCTAATTTGGGGAAGGAAACAGGCATCAAAATCCAGGAAGCACAGAGAACGCCTCTCAAAATCAATAAAAATAGGTCAACACCCCAATATCTAATAGTAAAACTTACGAGTCTCAGAGACAAAGAGGAAATCCTGAAAGCAGCTCGGGAGAAGAGATCTGTAACCTACAATGGTAGAAACATTAGATTGGCAACAGATCTATCCACAGAGACCTGGCAGGCCAGAAAGGACTGGCATGATATATTCAGAGCACTAAACGAGAAAAATATGCAGCCAATATCCAGCTAGGCTGTCATTGAAAATAGAAGGAGAGATAAAAATCTTCCAGGACAAACAAAAACTAAAGGAATTTGCAAACATGAAACCAGCCCTACAAGAAATATTGAAAGGGGTCCTCTAAGCAAAGAGAGAGCCTAAAAGCAACATAGACCAGAAAGGAACACAGACAATATATAGTAACAGTCACCTTACAGGCAATACAATGGCACTAAATTCATATCTTTCAATAGTTACCCTGAATGTAAATGGGCTAAATGCCCCAATCAAAAGACACAGGCTATCAGATTGGATTAAAAAACAAGACCCATCGATATGCTGTCTGCAAGAGACTCATTTTAGACCCAAAGACACCCCCAGATTGAAAGTGGAGGGGTGGAAAACCATTTACCATGCTAATGGACACCAAATCCTGGCAATCCTTACATCAGACAAATTAGATTTTAAACCAAAGACTGTAATAAGAGATGAGGAAGGACACTATATCCTACTTAAATGGTCTATCCAACAAGAAGATCTAACAATTGTAAATATCTATGCCCCTAACATGGGAGCAGCCACTTATATAAGGCAATTAATAACAAAAGCAAAGAAACACATTGACAACAATACAATAATAGTGGGGGACGTTAACACCCCCCTCACTGAAATGGACAGATCATCTAAGCAAAAGAGCAACAAGGAAATAAAGACTTTAAATGACACACTGGACCAAATGGACTTCACAGACATATTCAGAACATTCCATCCCAAAGCAACAGAATACACATTCTTTTCTAGTGCCCATGGAACATTCACCAGAATAGATCACATCCTAGGTCACAAATCAGGTCTCAACTGGTACCAAAAGATTGGGATCATTCCCTGCCTATTTTCAGACCACAATGCTTTGAAACTAGAACACAATCACAAGAGGAAAGTCAGAAAGAACTCAAATACATGGAGGCTAAAGAGCATCCTACTAAAGAATGAATGGGTCAACCAGGAAATTAAAGAAGAATTTAAAAAATTCATGGAAACCAATGAAAATGAAAACACAACTATTCAAAATCTTTGGGATGCAGCAAAGGCAGTCCTAAGAGGAAAGTATATAGCAATACAAGCCTTTCTCAAGAAACAAGAAAGGTCTCAAGTACACAACCTAACCCTACACCTAAAGGAGCTGGAGAAAGAACAGCAAATAAAGCCTAAACCCAGCAGGAGAAGAGAAAGAATAAAGATCAGAGCAGAAATCAATGAAATAGAAACCAAAAGAACAGTAGAACAGATCAACAAAACTAGGAGCTGGTTCTTTGAAAGAATTAACAAGATTGATAAACCCCTGGCCAGACTTATCAAAAAGAAAAGAGAAATGACCCAAATAAATAAAATCATGAATGAAAGAGGAGAGATCACAAGCAACACCAAAGAAATACAAAAAAATTATAAGAACATATTATGAGCAACTATATGCCAGCAAATTAGATAACTTGGAAGAAATGGATGCATTCCTAGAGATGTATCAACTACCAAAACTGAACCAGGAAGAAATAGAAAACCTGAACAGACCTATAACCACTAAGGAAATTGAAGCAGTCATCAAAAATCTCCCAACAAACAAAAGCCCAGGGCCAGATGGCTTCCCAGGGGAATTCCATCAAACATTTAAAGAAGAATTAATACCTATTCTTCTGAAACTGTTCCAAAAAATAGAAATGGAAGGAAAACTTCCAAACTCGTTTTTTGAGACCACCATTACCTTGATCCCAAAACCTGACAAAGACCCCATCAAAAAGGAGAATTATAGAACAATATCCTTGATGAACATGGATGCAAAAATTCTCACCAAAATACTAGCCAATAGGATCCAACAGTACATTAAAAGGATTATTCACCACGACCAAGTGGGATTTATCCCTGGGCTGCAAGGTTGGTTCAACATCCGCAAATCAATCAATGTGATACAATACATTAACAAAAGAAAGAACAAGAATCATATGATCCTCTCAATAGATGCAGAAAAAGCATTTGACAAAGTACAGCATTCTTTCTTTTTTTTTTTTTTAAAGGTTTTATTTATTTATGTGACAGAGAGAGACACAGCGAGAGAGGGAACACAAGCAGGGGGAGTGGGAGAGGAAGAAGCAGGCTTCCCGCCGAGCAGGTAGCTGGATGCGGGGCTCGATCCCAGAATCCTGGGGTCATGACCTGAGCCGAAGGCAGCCACTTAACCAACTGAGTCACCCAGGCGCCCCTACAGCATCCTTTCTTGATCAAAACTCTTCAGAGTATAGGCATAGAGGGTACATACCTCAATATCAGAAAAGCCATCTACGAAAAACCCACAGCGAATATCATTCTCAATGGGGAAAAACTGAGAGCTTTCCCCCTAAGGTCAGGAACATGGCAGGGATGTCCACTATCACCACTGCTATTCAACATAGTATTAGAAGTCCTAGCCACAGCAATCAGACAACAAAAAGAAATAAAAGGCATCCAAATCAGCAAAGAAGAAGTCAAACTCTCACTCTTTGCAGATGATATGATAATTTATGTGGAAAACCCAAAAGACTCCACCCCAAAACTGCTAGAAGTCATACAGGAATTCAGTAAAGTGGCAGGATATAAAATCAATGCACAGTAATCAGTGGCATTCCTATACACCAACAACAAGACAGAAGAAAGAGAAATTAAGGAGTTGATCCCATTTACAATTGCACCCAAAACCATAAGATACCTAGGCATAAATCTAACCAAAGAGGCAAAGAATCTGTACTCAGAAAACTATAAAATACTCATGAAAGAAATTGAGGGAGACACAAAGAAATGGAAAAACGTTCCATGCTCATGGATTGGAAGAACAAATATTGTGAAGATGTCAATGCTACCTAGAGCAATCTACACATTTAATGAAATCCCCATCAAAATACCATCCACTTTTTTCAAAGAAATGTAACAAGTAATCCTAAAATTTGTATGGAACCAGAAAAGACCCCAAATAGCCAGAGGAATGTTGAAAAAGAAAAGCAAAGCCGGTGGCATCACAATTCTGGATTTCAAGCTCTATTACAAAGCTGTCATCATCAAGACAGTATGGTACTGGCACAAAAACAGACACATAGATCGATGGAACAGAACAGAGAGCCCAGGAATGCACCCTCAACTCTGTGGTCAACTAATCTTCGACAAAGCAGGAAAGAATGTCCAATGGAAAAAAGACAGCCTCTTCAACAAATGGTGTTGGGAAAATTGGACAGCCACATGCAGAAGAATGAAACTGGACCATTGCCTTACATCACACACAAAAATAGACTCCAAATGGTTGAAAGACCTAAATGTGAGACAGGAGTCCATCAAAATCCTAAAGGAGAACACAGGCAGCAACCTCTTCAACCTCAGCCTCAGCAACTTCTTTCTAGAAACATCGCCAAAGGCAAGGGAAGCAAGGGCAAAAATGAACTATTGGGACTTCATCAAGATAAAAAGCTTTTGCACAGCAGAAGAAACAGTCAACAAAACCAAAAGACAACAGACAGAATGGGAGAAGATATTTGCAAATGACATATCAGATAAAGGGCTAGTATCCAAAATCTATAAAGAACTTCTCAAACTCAACACCCAAAGAACAAAGAATCCAATCAAGAAATGGGCAAAAGACATGAACAGACATTTTTCCAAAGAAGACATCCAAATGGCCAACAGACACATCAAAAAGTGCTCAATATCGCTCGGCATCAGGGAAATCCAAATCAAAACCTCAGTGAGATACCACCTCACACCAGTCAGAATGGCTAAAGTTAACAAGTCAGGAAACGACAGATGTTGGCGGGGATGCGGAGAAAGGAGAACCCTCCTACACTGTTGGTGGGAATGCAAGCTGGTGCAACCACTCTGGAAAACAGTATGGAGGTTCCTCAAAAAGTTGAAAATAGAGCTACCATATAATCCAGCAATTGCACTACTGGTATTTACCCCAAAGATACAAATGTAGGGATCCGAAGGGGTACGTGCACACCAATGTTTATAGCAGCAGTGTCCACAATAGCCAAACCGTGGAAAAAGCCAAGATGTCCATCAACAGATGAATGGATAAAGAAGATGTGGTATATATATACAATGGAATATTATGCAGCCATCAAAAGGAATGAGATCTTGCCATTTGCAACGACATGGATGGAACTGGAGGGTGTTATGCTGAGCGAAATAAGTCAATCAGAGAAAGACATGTATCATATGACCTCACTGATATGAGGAATTCTTAATCTCAGGAAACAAACTGAGGGTTGCTGGAGTGGGGTGGGAGGGATGCAGTGACTGGGTGATAGACACTGGGGAGGGTATGTGCTATGGTGAGCGCTTTGAATTGTGCAAGACTGTTGAATCACAGATCTGTTCCTCTGAAACAAATAATGCAATATATGTTAAGAAGAAAAAAAAAGAAGAAGATAGCAGGAGGGGAAGAAGAAGGGGGGGAAATCGGAGGGGGAGACGAACCATGAGAGACGATGGACTCTGAAAAACAAACTGAGGGTTCTAGAGGGGAGGGGGGTGGGAGGATGGGTTAGCCTGGTGATGGGTATTGAGGAGGGCACGTTCTGCATGGAGCGCTGGGTGTTATGCACAAACAATGAATCATGGAACACTACATCAAAAACTAATGATGTAATGTATGGTGATTAACATAACAATAAAAATTTTTTAAAACATAGTCATTACTAAAAATTAATTAACTTACAACTTTTTGCTTTATATTAAAACAAAAGCAATAAATATTCGAAATGCAAAAAAAAAAAAAAAAGAAGTGGTAGAATTCAAGGCAAAATGGGGTTCTCCTCACAATTCTGCCAAGAGTTAGCTGTGATCATGTCTGGAAGAAACAATCAGTGTGGGTAACAGATTTACAGTGTTTTGCTGCCTATAAAGCTCTTCCCATTCTGTTACCCACTTGGAGCCTGTGGTGGCTATCCCCCAGAAGAACCCCCCAGTGATCCTTCCTCCTGGTATTTGCTCCCTTGTGTAGTCTCCTCCCACACTGTACCAGATTCTGTCTTGGTCCCTGTCAGATCATTTTCACAAGGGGAATCAAGATGCCATATCATGAGCAGTCCTTAGGAAGAGGCCCATGTGGTAAGGAACTGAGGCCCCCTGCCAACAGCTCCATGAGTGAGCCTAGAAGCAGATCCTCCCATTCAGCCAAGCCTTCAGGTGACTGCAACCCCAGCAACATCCAGATTGTACTCCTTAAGAGACCCTGAATCAGAACCATCCAGCTAAGCTGCTCCTGAATTCTTGACCCTCAGAACATATGAGATAATAAAAGTTTGATGTTTTAAGCCACCAAATTTTGGGAGTAATTGTTACACAGCAATAGATATGCAGTATCAGGCCTCACAGCCTACCAGCCAACCAACCTGAGCACCCAATGTATTATCATCCCCATTCGGCAGCTGAGAAAAGAGGCCAAAAGTCAAGTAATTTGCCCAAGGTCTCACAGTAATTGGAAGCCCTAGGTCTTGAACTGCATCAACTTAACAAATCAACTTAACAAATATTTCAGTGACCTTAGTATCAAATAAAATACTAAGGGTTGTTGGTCTTCAGAACATGTAAAAATGATGCTTTAAAGAAATAAGTACATGAAAAGAAACATGCTTAAAGTAGCACCTTTTGCTGAGTGCCCCAATATTTCCTGCTATTTAGGTTGTGAGCAGAGGTAGGTACAAAAAGAAGTGTTATTCTGATCCTTGATTGGGGCTTGTTGCCAGAGTTTGGTCTTATCCTCTGCAGTGCATAATTTGTGATAAAATTGGCAAGAGAATGTATGCTCCAATAACTTGGCCGATTGCATTAGGCAAACAGAGTCTTAAAGAGTATTATTTATGATAAAAGCTGACCAAGGATTCTTACATCAGAAGAATGGGGGTGGGGGAGCCCTAATGCATGTGAAACACCTGAACACAATAAAACCCAAGGCAGAAGCATACAATGTTGACATTTTCTTTTGGCTTTTATTTTAGAACAAAATGTCTCTCCTATTCTTATAACCACTGGGATTTTTTTTTTTTAATTTCAAGAAACATCACTTGCTCACATATAAATCCTCTATTTCTCAGGCTGAGATATTTAAGATGCCCCGTATGTAGACTGAGTGTCTCCAGAAAGGGCCAGCTCAGACGCCTGGCATTCTCCACAGGGAAGTAGAAGAGCACCACTTGGTGGGAAGTAGGAAGAGTAAGTCAGGGACCCATCAGGCTGCTAATATCTACTGAATATCAATGGACAAGTTTTTGGAATCGTGAAGAGCTGTGGCCATCCCTTGTTTTTTCCCCTTAGCTTCCCAAAGGGAAAGGAGAGATAAGAGGAGTCCAAAATATTCAGCAGGAGTAGCCTTATTTTTTAAGGCATAGTCAAGAGCTGACCCCAGGACCAATAAAAGTTTGTCCATTTATAAAGTTTCAGGCCCATAATTTAAGGTAAGATTCCTCCATAAACAGAGTGTCTCATAACCAGTATGTCGTGTGTGTGGTTCTAGGATTGTTACATAATTTTGGTGTGTCTCATTCCAGTGACTTCCCAGTACACTTAGAATAAAACCTAAACTCCTTATGAAGCCTATAAGGCCCTGGATAATATGGATGCTGCCAACCTCACCCAGCCTTTACCTTATACTCTCCCCAGGGTCATGGCCAGGTTTCAGCCATTCTGGCCCCTTACATCCTCAGGCACTCTTCTTCAGGCAGTGGGATTTCCTGCTTCTTCTACTTTATCTCCCCTTTCTTTATCAAGTTGGCTTATTCTTGTGTTCAGGTTCCTGACCACCCAATGTAAATGAGACTTCCTTCCCTCAGCCTGTCCCATCATCCTGATTCACTTTTTGCCACTGAACACTATCAGAAAATAACTTATTTAATTATAAAATAATATAATCTGACCTTTATTGAGCAGTTTCTACATGCCAAGCACTGTTTTAAGGGCTTTCCTTGTAATAACTCATTAGGTCCTGATAATAATCCATTATACCTACTACAGCTGAAGGACCAGGACACAGGTTAAGTACCTTGCCTGAAGTGATGCAGCTACTTGGTAGCTGGAACCAGGAATCACCCAGGATTTATTTCTTGTTTTTTGTCTGTCTTCCATTGGGCTGGAAGCTCCATGGGAGAAGGACCTTTGCAGGTCTTGTTCACTGCTGTATCCCATCTCTGTGCCTAGCACATAGCAGGTGCTCAATAAATAGCCTTTTAATGAATGAATGAATAAAAAGATTTCAAAGCCCTACCCCTGCTCATACCCATCCCATTTTCTGGGATATGTGTGCAGACGTTAGCAATCCTCTATTAATTTTCACCAAGTCGGTGAATTACGTGAGCTCTGCTTCAAACAGACCCCTGCTAAGGTAAGGCAGTTTGAAGTATCAAAAAGTCTCCTTACCTGGGCACGCTCTTGTGGTTGAGACCGACGTGTCCTTCTTCAGCCCAATCAAGCACGCTCTTCCAGCTGAGCGTTGCAAACGTGATGTTGCAGGCACTCCAGGCATCTGGGGCCCGGTTAAGTCGCTTTCTCATTGTTTCTTTGTGGAAGCCAGGCCCTCCTGTGCCATCTTGGCTGCGAGGGACACTTGAAGTTTTAAAAAATTTCAAGACGAGTGGGCTGGGCTGGCTTCTGGAGGGAAGATCCTACAGCAATTATCAGAAAATGTCCTAATAGGACCAGAGAGTCCTGCGTCCTTTTGAGCACTTTAGAGGTATGGGATATCTCTAAAGTCTGAAAACAGGAAAAAAGAAAAAGGGATACCAAATATTACAATATTTTTGGTAATAAGAAAAATTTAGTTTACAATTTAACCAAGGTGCATTATTTCCCAAGATCAATTTATTATCCTCAATATTGGCTCCTGGGTTGTCGACGCTCATGGGTGGGCTGGATTAACTCTCGTAAACACCTGAGTGTGCCTCGCGCTCACACTCCCCGCAGCGAGCTGGGGCGGCGCGGAGGGTCCCCGAAACCCACACTGGAACTTCCTCAGTTCCTCTCCAGAATCCCGGCGGGGCCGCAGTAAGCAGGCAGGACTGGCGTTCTGCGAGTGCCCAGCCCCTCCGCAGATCCTAACGTGGGTGACTCTCCTGGCCTCTTCCGAAAACATGCCAGGCGCGAGCCGAGCGGCAAGCTTCCCTCACGTCCTCCACCCCACAACCGCGTTCTCCAAGTCACCATTTGCGCCCGCATTCCTCTCCGCACTCGGCTGTCGCTCAGTTCCGGAGGCCTCGGAGCTGAGACCTTCTGCCCACTAGAGAGGAGGAGGTGGTGGCTGGAGGGCGGCATAGCGCCGAGGCCAGGCAGGTGGGTGCGGGCCCGGGAGCCCGGGACTTCCGCGCTTGACTCTACCAGGCTACACCTGGGATCTAACCCCGCAGCTGCAAGGCTGGGAAAGGCCTGTTGTAAAACTTTAAGCCGGAGCAGAAGGAAACTACCCAGCGTCTTCTTTGCCCTCGGAGTTGTGCGGACACTGGGCACTCAAAGATAAAACATGCAGCCACTGCCTTCAAGGAGCTCAAAGTCTGGTGGACTCCACGGGCTGCGACAGGGCTCCACGCGAGGCTGGGAAAGGGGCATGAGATGGAGCGGGTGTGAGAGTGAGAGCATAAGAAGGGGTCTTAGCCCAGCACGGGAATCAAAAAGGGCTCTGCAGAGGTGAAGCCTTGAAAGAGACCCGAAGTACCGACAGGAGTTGGTTGAAAGGAGAGCGGAGATGCTCCCTGAGAAGACCCAGAGCAACCAGAGAGGAGGCGCACCTAGGACCTTGCGGAGTCGGGGGGGAGAGGGGACCAGAAGGATATAGGGTTGTGACCTGCGAGGTCCCTCCTTCACTTCTACACGAACGAGGACAGTTGCCGGCAGCAACCCTATTGCTCAGGTATCCAGACAGAAGGCTTAGGCTAGCACGCGGAGTGCTTTGAGTTATTGCGCTGCGTAAAGGTGCGCATACGTACTTAAGGGTGTGCGAGGATTCTTTCCGCAAACGCGGAAGCGGAAAGGCCGCACCTCAAGGAGGTCTCCAGCTTTGGGGAGTGGCCTGACCGCCTGAGGCCCGAGCTTCAGGTTTCGGATAAAGCACTAGGCGCGTTTAGGCGACCTTTGTCCTAAGACCTGTTCCAGCGGTGACCAAATCCCCTGGCTCTCCCCAGGGGCCACCTCTCCAGGACGTCTGCCCATTGGTCTAGGCCTGGCAGGGAGGCTGACCTTAGGGGGACAGCTCAGAAGAAGGAAGAGGCATGGGCTGGAGACAGTACCAGGAAAGACTCCGGGATCACGGGAACTCCTTCGAGGGGCCCAGAACTGAGTCTTGAATAAACGGGTAGCCAACCAGCACTGTGTAAGGGTTGTCAGCGGCTGCGCGGTTCGCCTAGAGACGCTGGGATGCCAGGCTGGGAAGGCGCGGCCCTCAACCCTGAGTTCCCTCCCAGCGCGGAGTTCAAGTCTCAAGGCCAAGATGAGCAAGGGGATACTGGCTCCCTCCAGGGTCGATGCAGTCATTTGGCGCCTGGGGCTCCGGCCCTGCCCACAAACTGCCACCCCACCATTGCTTCCCCTTTGTACTAATCCGCTCAAGAGTCTTGGATTACAAACTAGGATGGAGTGTGAGATGTTTAGAGAGTAGCGCAGACAGGAGGTGGAAGAGGAAATTTGAGGAACTGAAGAGGGGCGCACGCTTGCCCCGAGTTGCCTCGGGGCAACTGGAATGAGTTGGCTCAGAGGCTGCGAAGAAAGAAAGGGTCTGCGACCTTGTGCCAGATCCCCTCCTTGAGCAGTTTCTTAGAGGTTGGTTTGCATCAGCCCGTTAATTTTGTGTGTGGGTTTGGTGTCCCCCGAGGGTTCCAGAGTGAGAGTTAGCGGGTCTCCGCCAGACGCTATAGCTCTCTGCAGATATGAGCATTTCTGTCATTCTTTCCTCAATCTGTAGAGATCGCCCAGTGGAACTCAAATTGCCTGGCTCTTAGACCTCGATCCCTGGCAGGCTCTGAGCGCAGCGCTTAGTCCGCAGGCTAGTCAGATCTGAGTAGGGGTTGCCTGAGACTCTTGAAACCCTCCCGGACTGGGCTGAAAAACACCTCTACTTCCTGGTACGCCAAGCTAAGTGAAACTTCTTGCAGAAAACAGGGTTAGAGGGCGGGATAAAGGCCGGGGCTGGTGCTGAGAGTAATGTAAAAACTGTGCACCTGCTCACAAGCCCACACGGAGGTGGCTCACCTGGAGCGAGGTCTATTGTCAGGGAAGCCAGGTCTCCAACCAGAGCATAAGTGAAACAAGCGCAGGCGCAAAGATCAGTCTTCCAGTGAGGTTTATCTACATGGCAGGTTTCGATGGCTCCCATAGCCAGCACCTCTGGCTTGCGGCACCATCTAATCTTGAGACCTGCGCCCGCGTGGGGTGGAAAACAAATTAGGGGTTTTCAAATCCCATACACGCAGCATCACCACTTCCCACTGGAGTTATTTGGCAAATCACTTAGCCTTTCTCAACCTCAGTTTCCTAATCTGCAAAATGGGCTCTCTGAAGAGCACTCTCGGGATGAGAAATGCCACGGGTCTAATTGTAGGAAGGAGACTCAAAGCCTTCGCCTCAAACTTGATAGACTACATGTTAAAGAAAGCCCCTCTCTCCCTGCTTCCTTTTTTTCTGCTTGCCTCCCCCACCACCAACCCCTCCAAGCACGCTGAACCATGCGTTTCTGGTCGTCCTCCCGAGAGAGGCTGGTGCAAAAGCCAATAAGCCTGGAACACACGCAGGTCCTGCTGGGCCTGGGACAATGGTTTCCATTTAATAAATATTTCCCCCAAGGGCATTTCACATTGGGCAGGCAATTATTCAAAGGAAACAGGCACGCAGGTTGGTTCTGCGTGTTATTTCGTCCTTTTTACCCGAAGAATGTTCATCTGACGCAAGAAACGAGTCTCGAATTCTCGCTGGATGGAAGAGGTGCCCAGGGACAAATCGGCCCTGGGTGCCGATACAGCCTGAGACTCCATTCTAGGGCATCTGCAGAAGGGGCGACGGGAAAGCCCCCATGCCCCACCGGGAGCAGGCCCGGCCTCCAGACTGTCCTTTCCGTATGAACAGATGTAGGGGGAAAGTTGGAGGTTTAAAAACACTAAACAATAATATCGTATAAATAGGAATCATGACGGAAATCCCATTCCCCAGCCTCTCCCCAAAAGTGAAGAGCGGATCGCTGCGCTCTTCAAGCTCACCCACCAGGGTTTGAAAACTGCGCTGCCAGACACGAGGCCTTCCAGCAACGGCTTGGAATGCACCGCCGTGCTAGCCCAGGACCCAGCGCTTTGCCCAGGCGCCACATCCTGGGGCAGGGGTGGAGGCGGAGCCCCAGGGGCATCCCGTGAGAACGCCGCCAAAGGACCCCAAGAGTATGGCTAGAAAAGTTTATTTCGCTTTTTAATCTGAGTTTGATATATTCTTTTTCTTTACCGAGGATCTTTGGCAAGGGGGGAAAGTGCTGTCCTTGCATTTCGTGGCGAGGCTGTCCTATTTATCAACACGCGCTCTCGGCTCACTCGCTTTGCTGCCCCCTCCCTAGGTCTTTGTATTCGAAGGCCTAATTCTCCTTTGCACGACCGGGAAAGGAAACAGGCATGAAGAGTTTTATTTGTTGACAGTGCCAGAAACAATGTGGAATCCAAGTCCCCAGTCCTGAGCTGGCCGCTCTGTTCTCTCCCTCTCTCAGTCTTTCCTTCACACCTCTCCCCGCCCCCACTAGTCGCGCGCTCTCTTTCCTCCCCGGGCGCGTTGGCAGGTGCGCCCCCTTGCCTTCTCTGCTGCTGATTGGCGCCCAGGTTGGGGAGTCACCGCCCCGCGCTTATGTCAGAGTGCGTGCTGTCCGGGCCCACCTCGCCTTTGAACTTCGCCGCTTTTGGCTCCCGTTCACTAGCCTCCCTGCATTCTCAGCCAGGTGCTGTGCTAGGCAAGGCAGCTCCGGGAAAACCACGGGAGGGGGGAGGGAACCACAGCGGTAGACACAGGAGAGAAGAGAACCAGAGAAGGCGAAGGTGGAGAGGGGGAGAAGGAGGAGCTTCCTGCCCTCGCCAGCAAATTACCTGGCCACTTAATCCCAGAGACTCTGGTACTTGGGCCCCAGCCTCTGGTGCCGGCAGCCCCCGGCCGGCTGCCCTCTCCTCCCCCGCCCCTCCTGTCCTCACTCGCCCCCCCGGGGCCTGCCTGGGTGCCGGGACTGGCATGATCAGCTGAACTTTGCGAGGTTAGCGCATCTCTCTGGCTTCCCCTCAGCGGTGCGGAGGCGAGGGGAGCGCAGAGCACCGGCTCAGGACGGACAAACAGGCAGACAGACAACCGCGCTCGGGCTTGCCTGCAGAGCCCCTACACTCCCCACCCCCACCCGCCTAGCCTCCGGGACCATGTCCAAACCTTCAGACCACATCAAGCGACCCATGAACGCCTTCATGGTATGGTCCCGAGGCCAGCGGCGCAAGATGGCCCAGGAAAACCCCAAGATGCACAACTCAGAGATCAGCAAACGCCTAGGCGCCGAATGGAAGCTTCTGTCCGAGGCAGAGAAGCGGCCGTACATCGATGAGGCCAAGAGGCTACGCGCCCAGCACATGAAGGAACACCCTGACTACAAGTACCGGCCACGGCGCAAGCCCAAGAACCTGCTTAAGAAGGACAGGTATGTCTTCCCCCTGCCCTACCTGGGCGACACGGACCCGCTCAAGGCGGCCGGCCTGCCCGTGGGGGCCTCCGACGGCCTCCTGAGCGCGCCCGAGAAAGCCCGGGCCTTCTTGCCGCCAGCCTCGGCGCCCTACTCCCTGCTGGACCCCGCGCAGTTTAGCTCAAGCGCCATCCAGAAGATGGGTGAAGTGCCCCACACCTTGGCCACCGGCGCACTGCCCTACGCTTCCACCCTGGGCTACCAGAACGGCGCCTTCGGCAGCCTGAGCTGCCCCAGCCAACACACGCACACGCACCCGTCCCCCACCAATCCCGGCTACGTGGTGCCCTGTAACTGTACCGCCTGGTCTGCCTCCACCCTGCAGCCCCCCGTCGCCTACATCCTCTTCCCCGGCATGACCAAGACTGGCATAGACCCTTATTCGTCAGCCCATGCCACGGCCATGTAACCCCCAGCCCAGCCCGCCAGACCTGGAGGGCGACCTGGAAGCGGGGTCTGCACCCTGTCCTCTGCGCCTAGCGGGGGCCTGCAGATGCCTCCCGGTCAGCTGTGCCGCTGCCCGCTACCCTACCCCAGACTCTGCCTCTCTTCCAGGGGGATGGTAGGGGCATCCTCCCGGACCCAAGGCGCAGACAGGTGCCAGAAACTTGCGAACATATGACAGCTATACAGCTGCCCCTACCCCGACTGTCCCAAAACAAATCTCCAACTGTACCCCCTTTGGACAAAAAAAGTAGGCAGTTTTGCTTTATTTATGTCCCCTTCTCTCTCCTCTGATGGGCTTTGGACTCCAGAACTCCCAGATCCTGGTATTATATCTAGAATATGCATATATATTTTTTTCTTTTGCACCCTGAAGAGTTAGCTGTGTCTCTGTGTTTTGCCATCAGACACAACTAGGTGCCATTTGCTCTATGTGTGGGGGGGAAAGGCTTAAAATTTTAAAACTACAGAAAGGGAAATATTTCTATTTAAAATCATGCTATGATAGTGTTTGCTTCTTTAAAGGTAAAACAAAGGGACCCACATGATTATTTTCTTTGTATAAAGCAGTGCTCCTAGAGACCTAAGTTTACTTTTAGGCAGAATGTCGGGTTATGAAGTCAGGAAGTAGAAAGTGAACAAAAATTAAAAGAATAAAAACATCCTAAATGGTCATAAATGTTTTGACGATGTCTTGGAAATGTACCTAGAAGGATTTCACCTCCTTACTCTGTTCATTTGTTGAACAAAGACGTTTTGAATAAAGACAATCTGTCATTGCAAAAAGTAACCTTTGATGTGCATAAAATCTGAAGTCAGGAGGCCCTGCCCGAGGGGCGGTGAAGTCGGGTCGTCGGAGGCTTAGAGCACATAGAGTGACTAGCAGTGACGGCTGGCCTTGCGTGGGCTGAGCCTGGTGGCCTGCGGGCCAGATGCAATGGGGCCCAGAGTCTGGGATTTGTCCCAATCGATCGCGCCCTCTGGACCCGCTATTTGCCTTTAGAGGCTGGACAAAGGTATCGGTCCCTTGGACGTCACTCCTTCCATGCCTTCTTCACAAAGTGGTCAGACCACTTCAAGGAGCGAATGAGCTAAGACAAAAGCCGACCCAGACCTCTGAGACCTGGGTGCATTTTCTTTTCTTTTAAACCAAACTCCGAAAGAATGGAAAAAAGCGCAGAGTCTACTGGGAACCAGTTGCGCACCAGGCACGGAGTCCTGCGGTGGGTGTTTAAGTTCAATGCATGGGGGAAGACTGGTGCAATTGGTATTTTTAAAAGATGCTTGAGAACGCTGCTGCTGGCTCTTGGGATTTGGGGCTCCATACTGGTTCCTAAGTTAAACAATCAAAGTCTAGGAAACCTAGAAAAACGTGTCTTAGGTCCCTGCTCTGGACTACGGGAGACTTTTTACCAAGATTCTGCGGGATCCAAGGAAAAAGGGAGGCGACACGGCTCAGGCATGGAGTGAAAAAAAATCATAAAAATTCAATAACTTTCAGCCCTTGGTGTTTAACAAAAAAGCAAAAAGAGCCTTTTCCTTTCCCCACTGGGTGAATGTTAGCTGAAGATTGCTGTTTTTCATAGAGGAGAAGGGACCTTCTGATGCCTTCCAGCCCAACTCTTTGGAACTTGTTCTCAAAATCGAAGGGTGCTCCCTCACCCCTATCTCTCACCAGTCTGACCCCCAAAGCCGAGCGTGCTCTTGCATGTTTTTCCGTAGGTGGGGTGCTTTGCCCACTGGCTTTGATGTGGTGGGGAATGGGGGTGGGGGCCAGCCTAGCGATTTGTCTGCTTTCTGCTTCTGTTGAGGGATTTTTGTGCTTGCTTCTGCCTTTTCTAAAGGAGTCGGTGGCTGGAAGTGCAAGGGAAACGTTGTCAACAGACACCGAAGCCGAAAAACCACCGATTAGCATATTGTCCTCAAAACAATTAGAAGTGTTTGAGGTGTTATTTGGAGCCTATTCATCCGAGCCCCTTTGTCAAAGGGGGATTTTCATTATTAAAAAAAAAAAAAAGTTAGCAGTTGTCCATCTGGCTGAGCTGAATAGCAAAGTGATCCGTGTTGTATATGCTTTTCTCATTAAGAGCTCTTTTGAGACCGATGTTAGAATTAAATGGTATAACACAATTAACATACACGGGCGTTGAATAGGAGGGGACGCCTATAAATAATAGATAAATAAATGAGCGATCAGGCGAAGGTAAACAAAAGCGGGCTGGGGACGTGTAGGGGGAGGCCGGGCGGGCTGCGCCACGCTTACTTAGCATCACAAAACCCTCTTACAAATCGAGACAATTAGGAAGTGACTTGCCTCTGGTGGCCGTCCGGTCTGGGGGCTCTAGGCGCTTAGGGAAAGCCCCTCCTTCCGCCCCCTAGAAGCCCAGGAGGCCTAGGGCGGAGGCACCGCGGTTTCGCTGTCTGATATAACCCCAACTGACAGTCCTGTCAGCCGCTCTGATCTCCCTCATAGCTCAGTGTCCCTTAACATCTCCTAAGATGAAGCTTACAGGGGTCTGGGTGTCTCCCGGCAGAGCCCGGCGCACCAGCGCCCCAGGTGCACAGAGCGCCCCGGCCCAAGGAGGATTCTGGCGCACACGGCCCGACCAGGGTGCCCAGGAGACTCCCGGGCTGGCTTAGGCTGAGAAGGGGTACCAGGTGGGTCCAAGAGGGGAGGCCTCGGGCGGCGGCGGCGGAAGCTGGAAAACTGAAACCAGGGTTCCAGACTGCGCCAGGCCCTGGGGACTCGAAAAGGACCTCCAGGAAACTGGGGTGCGCTGTAGCGGGGAGGCGCCCGTGTGCCCGCGCCTGGGTGATTGAGACTAGTTTCCAACCAGCAGAGAGCGCGGGGCCCAGCGATGGTCCCGGGACCTAAAGCCGTAGACCTAGCTCTAGCCGTGTCTGTTCCACCTCGTCTCTTTCCTTCCTAGTCGGGCCGTGTCCAGCTCTCTGTCCTTCTTAGGCCTGGCCCCAGCCTCGGCCCCGCAGCGCCTGCCTCCGCCTAGCCTCCCGCGCCCCGCGGGCCGCAGAGGCTCCGCCGAGGTGCGCGGCTGCGACTCGCCCTAACAAACAGCCGAAATCCTCCTCGTCACGCCGCTGACAGGCGCCGATTACTGACTTTGAAGTCAGGCGCAGACAAAAAGAAATCCCCTGGGGGGGGTGTGTGGTGGGGCGGGGGGAGCAGTCCCTGTCAAACCTGTTTGCTCACAACTGTCTCTTTCTTTCAAGAAAATCATTAAAGCAAACCTGTAGGGAGAGGAGCGCCCCGCCCGCCCGGAGTGGAGGAGAGCCGCTTCTCCTGAGCGCGAGCGCGCTACTCGCAGCAAAGAGCAGTCAAGAGTCACCCTCGACAGACTCTTGGTGTCATCGGGAGAACGCGAACTCCCGAGGCGCGCGGGGCGACAGGGACCCTGCAGGAGCCGACTCCGTGGACTCCTCCGAGCTCTGCGCGCGTCCCGCAGCCTGGGGGTCCCGGACTTCTGCCCGCAGCCTTGGCCTCCCTGGAGCAAGGGCAAGGGTGCCAGAGAGGGCCCGGGCCGCTCGCCTGCGGGGACTGCTTCCAGGGAACAAAAAAATTGACCCCAAAACATGCCACGCTCACCCCCACCTCTCCTCTACTAGGCATTTTCTAGGACCCTGGAGTCCTGACCAACACAGGCTCCAGATCGCAGCGGGTGGCGCTGGTGCGGCAGGGGGAGAGTTGTTTGGGTTTTAGTTAGGTTTTCTTTCTTAAACCTTGGCAGTCCCCTGGCTCAGGGGCACACTGGCCACATCCTCTGGGAGATTCGAGATCATTGGCCCCCTTCCGCTCCTGGCCTCTCATGGAGAACTCCCGCAGCCTTTCAGGCGCTTCCCCAGCTTTGGGTCTGTCTCCAGAAATCTTTAATTCCCTTCCAGTTTCTGAGTTTTCCCATTTAAATATTAGTTTCCTCAGAACCACCAACTTTATACTGGGGGACATCAGCTACTTAAAGTAAATCTCACTGAGGTGTGAGTGACTGACATCGGAAACCCTCTTAACATTTGCATTTTAAAACTGGATCTAGATAACCTCCTGAGTTTTCCAGTCACCTAAGCAGGGTGATGTTTCAGTCAGGAGGGTCTAGGGAACTTTCATTACACCGCGCTACCTAGAGAAGCGTCTCCCTCGTGGGCACCCTCTCTGGAGAGAACTGAGACTGCCAGGGCCCGGAAAACTTAGTGAGGCTGGCGCTAGGACTGCCCTCGAGGACTCTCCTTCAGCTCCTCCCCGGCTCTGGTCTTGTCACCATTGTTCAAGCGGACAATGAATTTCAAGTCATTTGAATTAGAATATCACTTAATTCACAAGATTCGTATTAAGAACTCTCATCTCTTTATTTGCTGAGTGGATTGTGCGTGTGTGTGAGTGTGAGAGAAAGACAGAAGGGGCACGTTAGATTTGGGTATGGAGATGCCAGGGCCTTTCCTCCCGCCATGACCAAGGGGCGCGCCCTCCTAGCCTCTGGCTCTGCGCTGACCTCGAGACCCTCGACTCAGCTTTGGGGGCACTATTTGGGCCGGTTACTCCCTTGGCGCTCCGGGGATGGTACTTGTCCTGGAACCAGAAGCGTTGGCGCTGGGCAGCTGCAGAGTAATTAAGAAAATAATAAAGTTGGGGACGGGTGGGAATCTCTAGAAATTCTGGGGCGGGCGTAGACGCGGAACTGGAGATTCGCTGTCGCTTCCGCCTAACCCTTGCTCTGTGCGCTCCGGCAACAGCGACTTGGTGGTGCCTGCCCTGGCACTGGGAAGGGGGCTGGAGGCAGAAAAGAGAGCCTCGACACCCCCTCCTCGCCCAGCCCCCGACCCTGCATCCGGCTTAGCTGTCACCCGCGGCCCCCTGCCAGTCCCTGGGTCGGGGTGTCGGAGTTGTGCTCTTGAGAAGCTGGAAGGGCCTCGGGCCCAGGAAGTTCTTGGGAGGCCTCCCTAGATTCTTGTCCTCTTCGCTCGAATTCCTGCTCTGGGCATCCTCGCCGAGCCCCCAAAAGGCCCCAAGAATTTGGTCCGAGTCGGGGAAGGGAACGGGTCCTCAGGCCGGACAGAGACAGAAAGGAGCCCGCGTTTCCTCTTTGCTACAAAATGAAGGAGTTGCGCTATTTCTGGCGGCCAGTGGCCATTTCCAAACTTTTCCACTCTTGGGTCGGGAACAGAAGCAATCAAACGCGATTCGTGCCTTCGGGGCAGGGCTGGAAGGGACTTCAGGAAAACTCTGCCAGCCGGCCGGACCGCACTCGGCCGGGAGCCAGGAGGAGACGAAGCCCAGACCCGACGGCCGCGAGCCGGGAAGACCGGTCGTTCTAGAGCGCAGGGCCCCTTCGGCCTCAAGGCCGCCGCGTCGCCTGCTGCTCCCTGCTCGTGAGCTCAGCCTCTCCTGGGTGCCTCAGGGCTCGGTGGCACCTCAGAGCCCCGAGGCTCTGCGGGCGCTAGAGCGGCGCGGAGCAGGAGGGGAGGTGGGTGTGAGGCGCGCGCTGGGTTCGGCGGGAAAGGCGGGAGCGGCGCACCAGCCTAGCTGACGGAGGGCGGAGAGCGGGGAGTCCCGAGAGCCTCCGAGCGGCTCCCGACTTCCTGCAGCGGGGCCAAGCCCCTGCGGGCTCTCCGGACGCCCCGCCCGGGTACCGCGGGAGGAGGGAGAGGGGAGGGAGGGAGCCGGCGGCCGAGGCGCTCGCCGCTGGTCCCCGTTCGCCCGGCACCCCCCGTGGCGCGGCGAGTCAATGGGATTTGCACACTCGAGGTGTAACAGCATTACTGCATTAATTACCATTTCCATTTCACGTCCAGATTGTTTACTTATCTGCGGGAAACATATGTCGGGAGAAGTTCACATTCCGGATTCTGCTCCGCTGCCCAAGGTGCAATTCCGGGGAGGCGGCGAGGGGGAGGGGAGGGCTTCAGATTTTTTATTACACCCTCTAGCCTTATCTGCCGCTGTAAATTATGAGGATCCTCCATTGAGCGGCATATGGAGATTATATACTTTTTTGAATATCGTTTCCCAAAGCCTGCAGATTTTCACTTTGAAATGAAACAATCCTTTACCGACTCCCTCGGGGCCGGGCGCCTGCTGCGCTCCCCCGTGCGGCCTGGGGGGACCCTTTTTGCAGGGCCGCGCACGCACCCACAGCCCCAATGCTGCGGCCACTGCCCAACGGAACCCTATTTTCCAGGATCTGAAATAATCTCTCGGGAAAAACCCATCCTTCGAAAGTGTTTGAGAACCAAGGCGGCGCCCCTGCTCTGTTTTCTGCACCTCATCCCCGGACTTCTGCGCCGTTTGCAGCTCTCTTTCATTTTGGATACCCGCATAGACACGAGCCCACTTCTGCCCTCTTGCTACGCCTCGCGGCTCCAAACCCGTGGAGAGGGTTGAGGAGTCCACGCCTGCCTGCAGCAGCCTGCCTCGCCCTCACGCACCTCGAAGGTTCCCAAGCGCATTGGGCTTGGGACAGCCAATTTTGGCTTCTTTGTTTGGGGGGCGGTGGAGGTGGTGGGGAATGTGCTCCCGCTTGAGACCGCTTATTGTGAACCCCGAACTGAAATCCTGTGGCAACTGCCTCCCTGCTCCGGGATAAGCAGGACCAACCAGAGCAGCACGGACCGAATCCCATCTTTCTTATCTCTCGGAGACTCCTTTCAGGCTGAGATCTGAGAGGGAGGGAAAAGGAAGAGACAATCATTGTTCTTCTTCTTTTTTTAATTTAATATACCAAGCCACCCGTTCAGGTCATTTATATGCTTAATTTAGTGATAAAAAGTCAATAAGCAGAATCAGAGGATTCTCCTCTCTTTCTATTTCTTTGACCACATTTTTCCACAGTAATTAGGAACACAGTATAATATATATGCCCCTGTTTTTTTTTTTTCCGTTCAATGGTTTGTCTGCAATGCAATTATAATAGGTGTGCTTTTTGTAATGTAATTTGTTCACCTTCTTAAGGACATAGGAAAAATATGCCTCTTATGTGATTATTTTTCATCTTGTTTAGGTTCGGCTTGAAGTATTGCACACATTCCATATGTAGACACCCACTCTCAAAAACCAAATTCAGAAATTTCCCTGAAATGCCTGTTCTTAGGATGCTAAATATCCCGTGGGAAACGTATTGCAATGTTATACTAGGAACAATTAAATGTACCAAAGCAATGCAATTAAGGTGGAAAAAAAGTAAGATGGTAGAATGGGGAAATAAACAGATTCTTTTCCATTAAGTATTGTTTTGGGATTTCTAATTTTTTCAAGACCTCTAAGAAAATTGTGAGGTGTCACTTCTCTCTTCTGGGTCTATCTGTAATTGAATCTAGGTCACTATTCTAAAGCAAGAAAAGTCTGCTTCCCACTTTCCTACATCAGGTTGAAATTTGGGGGAGGGACAAGGGTCTTGCAATTTCATTTAAAATGTAATGGTGGATGAACTGATAAGCAAATAGGGAGAAAGGAGTCTGCTTAAAAGAAAAAAAAAAGGCATGGTTTTAATATGCTCCAGATGGGGGGAAAATGATTTACATGAGAGTTTATTTCCTCTTTGCTGGTATGAAAGAATTACAGATACAAAACCCACTGATCTATAGAATAAAAAAAGAAAAGAAATGTTATTTTCCTGTAAAGGTGTCAGTTCATTTATATTCATTTAACCATCCATCCATCAATTCACTTTCTCACTCCTTGCACATCCTCTCTGGCTCTGTTAAACCTTCGCCTACAAATACACTTTGCTAGAATATGCAATGAAGTTTTCTTTCTTTAAAATAATGTGAGATTGAGGTGAAGTAGGTAAAGATAGGTAAAGAGGGAAGGTTTTTGTTGTTTTTAAATATCCCTACTAATTTAACTTGTGATTTGAGGGCAAAATTTTAACCATATTCACCTTTCATTCTTTGCTGCAGTTTGAGCACATGCAGCAAGACTGAAAAATTATATGCAGAGGATATGCAATTATTTTTCCATAAAATATGCATGCAATAGAAAGACATTTATCAATTGAAAACCTTTCTGTAACATAGAAATGTACCAAAAAAACGAATCTTCATGGATAGTCAGATGTTGGTCAATAATGCATTGTTTCACTAAAACAACGGTTATGGGTTCGAACAAGTTCATATTTCCCTAAGGATTTTCTGCGTGGTCAAGTTATGAGCAGCATCAAATCTTTTGTGTTAAAAGTTGCCAGATCTAAATAATTGTGTAGTAAAATTTGCACATATCAAGAAAGAAATAAGAGGTGCTATCACTTGGGAGCTTCCAAGAGATGGAGGAGATTAAGAATAGGTTTTACTTTTTTTGAAATAAAAGATAATGACCAGCATGATAGATACTTTCTCCATATTCACCCAAGTAAAGGGGTGATGTAATGTCACCTCATTTCAATGTCACCCAAATGGGTGATAGGAGACCTACAAACATAAGAAAGGACAAGACCAACCATCAACATCTGATGATGGTTTTCACAAGTAAAATAAATAGTAAATGCATTTCCACAGGATAAAGCTTCTCCAGACTGAAGACTAATTATGTAATTCTTTGTTTTTCCTTTCTTATTCCTCCTCTTCCCCTTCCTTGTCCCCTTCTTGTTTAGTTTTCCTTTTTAAAATGTGGACACTACTATCAGATCAGAAATTTCCTTTGTAGGTCTTCATCAATTACCAGCATCATTCTTCTTCACGTTGGTTTCTTCCTGGTCTTATTTCCTTCCACCGTGGTAATGCATGTTCTTACCCATCTAATTTTTGATCAGACAAACTGAATAAGAGGGAAAAAGGGTAACATTTTCTTCAGAAGTTGAAATTTTTTGTGTATATTTCTTACCTCCAACTCTAGACTCATTTGGAGTGTTTATAATATACATTGGCTGGATGAGAAAACACCTTTAAGACACTTAAAAATTTCTCCTTACCATTGTCTTTTACCTCCTGGGTTCTCTGGAATGTTTGTGATACTTGTACCTAATAAGAAGGATCCATTTGCTTTGAGTTATCTTTGAGAACAACACTGAAGGCCTGAAGGTGTGTTGTCTGCAGAAGAGGTGAGCTGAACTTTTCTCTTGTCCAAATATACTCATGGTTTTCAATGTGTCATTTATACATTTATATAAATAGGTTATACTCTGAGCTGATATGAACACAAACAAGGTGTAAAAATAAATGACTACCTAGTGGCTGCTGTGGCAGCTCCAGCTGACACCTGGGCTTCAGACCTGCCTTGCTAGCACAGGTTCGATGAAACTCAAAGTGTATCACACAACTGTAACAGTATTCATGGCCAACTTGTTAGGCAGAGAGGACTGGAATCAGATGGGAGGTCAATCTGCTATCCAGTTAACAACCTTAGTTCCTTCGCAGATGGTTGGAGTTGCTCCAACATTTCTTGAAAACATATCTTGTAATAAACAGGTGAAATGAGTGATAATGGATGTGGGTTTTGATTTTCTATTTTAGGAAGAGAAATTCCAAGAGCAAATCTGAAGCCAAGCCTTGTGATTAGGTCTCTCTCTGCGATAGCTCCATCCTTCTGCAGGTGACCTCTTCTGGAGTTCTCTTGGCATACCAAGACTGCCCGCCTCTTTGGGGACAACATTTTGCTGCCCCATGTCAACTCTCAGAAGACATTCTACAGGGACATTTTATTCTTGTCTTCGTTTTTTGTTTGTGTTTTAATGGAGAGAGAAATTAGATTAGCTCTACTAATCACCATTGTGTAATATGATGGACATCCAAATCACCAAACCCACTGGGAAAAGGAGCCCTGATTCCCTTTTGAGACAATCTGGAGGAAAACAGGTAAATTTGATTTGTGACAAACTGTTGCCAAAAAGAAAAGTACCATTATGATTTTAGTTTTCTTAGTTGGCGATGGCTCAAAAGTAGGATAAAGCTTAACAAGAAAAAAAAATCTTTGGAGTGAGATCAAAAAGCATATGTACTGATTTCTGTCTTCTGGTCATCCTTTGAGTTTCAACTAGATGTCAATAGTTAATAAAGGGAAACAAGTTAAAAAAGCCTTGATTCGTGAATGCATTTGTCAACACCTTATGGTCCCAATTCTTTACTTTCCTGAATGGGCAGCTAGTCACCACCACCCAGAGGAACCCAGAGACCTTATACTAAGGTTCCACACCACTGTCAATGCAACGGGGTGGGAATAGAACGATGAAGGGAGTGGCATGCCTCTGCCGATTACTCATGAAAGTTCTAATAATTGGGCTTTAGATCCCTATTAATGGTATCAAGTTCACTCATATACTCTTTCCCTTGATAAGAGAGGGCAGCAACAAAAGTTCTGACTGCCTTACTAGGAGAAATCCCTGATGCTGAAAGACACAAAACCTGGAATATGATCAGAACAGCCTGGAAGACTCCCAGAGCCCATTGGAGCTGTTGCCTGGCATGGAAGCAAAAGCCTGAGCACCAAGCCTCAGACCATTCATTTAATGAAATCCCTGGCTTAGATGCAGAAAAAGAAGTCAGGAAACTCATATTTTACTCCAAGGGGCATCCACTGTGCCTGCATTGGAGGGTACAACAGACTATTCGATGCAAAGGGGTAAGATTTTGATCTCTTTGAAATCAGAAACTGAGAGAAAAGCCAACATTGTCAACCATGTTTAGGTACCATCTCAGCTAGTATAAGTGAGAATACTTTTTCTTTCAGTAAAATGGGTTTTAGGGATATGCTTTAATTGATTATATTTCCTTCTAGCACTCTGAAGATTTGTCTCCATCTTCCCTGGGGAGATGTACTCTGTTTTCAATAAGAGAGAGCCACAATTATTTACTAAATGGATATTAATTGAGCAATCTGCGCGAAGAAGCGTGTGAGGTGTCGTAGACACTCCATCTTGTTAAATTCTCTCCAAAGCACCAGGAGGTAGGTACTGTTATTACCCCTATTTGACATAGGAAGAAACTGTGTCTCAGAGACATTAAATGACTCACCCAAGGGCTCATGGCCCTCACAATAGAACTGCTATACCAATGCTCACTGTCTGCCCACGACTATCTATAAAATCAAGGGCTCACTGGAGGTGGGGGAAGGAACAAAGGACCCAAGGAACCCACAGCTGGGGACAAGACCAAGGAAGAGGAGAAAATGTAGAGTTTGGGGTAAAGTGGAGAATTGCAACACTTTCCTTTCTCAGATGGATGAGTAGAATATGCAGAATCAAAATGAATCCGCATCTCCTGTTACTATGAATGGAGCCCTCTTACTAGCTGGGCCCACAATGCTTCAGCCTTCTTGGCCCAAGTCTCACTGATACTTCTGCATCTTGCAGATGTGGCCAGGGAGCAGGATATCACCAAATAATCCCAAGTCAGCACAGGTTTGGAGGGGCACATCCACAGACACAGATTTCCTGCAGAGCCAACCAGATGAGCCCCAGCCCCTTCCAGACTCATTTCATGATGCTCACTTCAGATGGCCCTCCTATGCCAGGGAGCTTGGCAACTGAAGGCATAGTGTGTTGGGAAGGGAAAGGAGAAGTATTTTCCCCAATCCTATTTCTCATTCTCCTGCTCCTAGTCAGGTTTAGTAAATCTGTTACCCTTATCATGCCCCTGAATGCTCAGCCAGATTCTTGAAATCAGACCAGCTTCTGTGCCCTTGCCTTAAGATTCAAACACTAGTTTTTGCTTGTTTATCCTGTATTGAGCTTCTGCATATCAACCATGGTATATCAAGTGGTTTTGCACTTCCTTGCTAATAATAGTTTGCATGGGTCCCATCTTTCTGGGAAGATCAAAGCTTGCCATAAACAAAAAGTTACTAATCACAATATTTATGTTTAAGGCAATCTTGGGACATTCCAAAGTCTCTCCGTTGCTCAGTCCCTCCTTTGGGCACAAGTTTTACAGAACTGCTCAGAAATATGCTCATTTACTCCTTCCTCTTCTAGTTTTAGAATCATTGCCTCAGTTGGAATACAGATGATTCCTAAGAAGTCACGTAAAAATGAATGTATGAACCAGAGGAAGGAGTCCATGGAGAACTGAGGGGCAGAAAACTGTGAGCAAAATTTGATAATTTTATAAACATTTTAAAAGGAGATTTGACATGCTATTGGCCTTACTAAGACTGTTATTTGTGAACTGCAGTTGATAACATGATCACTTGTGCAAATTACAGTTTTGTCCCAAAAGGCTGCAGACCAGTGGATATGTGTTGGGCAGGTTTTTCAATAACGTTGACAGGAAGACCTGGAGGCTAGGAGGGCAGGGAAGAGAAGCCTGAATGCTGGTCCTGGTCTCTGCCCTTTGATTAGGACAAAAAGTCAAGGTTGGCCTTCTTTCAAGTATCACTTTTGCAGTTTTGGTCATACCCATCTATAATACTAGTTTATGTGTTTAATTTGACTCATTTTTTTTCACTTTAGCCTCATCCTACACAAAAATGTACTTGAGTTATGAGTTTGTTGTGGTCATTCTTTTGGTATTATTAATTGAAATTAAAATTCTTTCCTTATAACAGTCGTAATATCTTGTCACACACTTTGAGCAACACTGATCTAAAGTGCTCACTTCACCCCAGAGGAAAAAGAACAAAGATCAGAGGCATGAAGTGATTTGTCCAAAGTCACACAGCTTGACAACAGGAAAAGCTAGTCTATAGCGCAAGTCTTTTAGGTGTTGGCCAAGCACTATTTTCTTCTATTTCTCTCATTTTTTCTCAGAGGTGAAAAGAAAGCGTTAGGCAATTGGTTATTGGGAGGAGAGTATGAAGATTCACCAGATTCTTTCATAAAGCTTAAGGGTTTTCTTGGTAGTGCTAAGCTTTATCTCCTATTCAGAACACCTTCCGTCTACTTATTATATTGTATAAAACCTAATGCATTTCCACCAGTAACTGGGGGGAAAGACAAGGAGCTCTATGGGAGGAGGGATCAGAACAGGCTTGGGAGGTAGGAGCTGTGCGTCCTCTAGGAAGGTCAGCTGGGCAGGAGAGGGCAGGAAGGGAAGGGCCACTAACCATGAGCGGTCCAGTCATGGCAGCAGTGGGCACCAGTGTCTCTGTGCCATATAAAGACGCAGCATGTCAGGGAAGAGAGTCTCCTCCACCAGCTGGGATCCCAGGGCTGTGCACAGCCCTGCCTGCCTGATTTCCCTGGATATTTGTTTGAACTTGGACCACCTTGTGGCCCAAGAGGGCTGAATTCTTAATCCGTGGTCTTGAAAAGTCTGTGATTGTTTCCAAAATCCGGTGGCCTTGTATTTGTCACTCCCGGCACAGATGGCAAAATAGCTTTCAGCAAAAGTTAAAAGAAACCAAGAGCAGTTTAGCTCCATAGAAGAAAAAAAGCTCCTGAGAAATCAAGTATTTTGTTGCAGACCCATGCTGGTTTTATTTGTTTATTTGAGGGTCCGATATCCTCTCACCAACGACTATTTTTCCATCTGCTCAGCCTTTCTCCTCCAGAGCTATCTTGTAGCTCAACCCCTCCGGCGCTCAGCGGCAGTAATGGATGCATGTATCACTCCCAGCTCACCCTGCCTTTAGTTAGCTCACGGCAGCTCGAAACACCCACCTATGGGCACCATCTCCATTGTACAGAAGAAACTGGAGCTTTGAGAAGTTAAGTGACTTGCCTACAGTCACAAAGCCACTCAGAAGAGGACCTGAAACTTACCCTTCCTAGTTTGGGGCTCTTGCTCCCATCCCACCAAGCCTCTCCCCCGATCCCCTGTGTGCCTTTCTTTCAAATCAACACACACTCTCTCCAGAGCCCTTGCGTCCTTCATCCGTCCCCTCTGCAGCAGTTACTAATTCATTAGGACTCCTCTGCCCTGGGTTTGTTTTGTCTTTTGTGTCTATGTCAGGCATTGCAGATGGCAAGGGGGATTTCAGCGGGCTTCTCAGCTCCGAGATCAGAGAGAGCGTTACCCAGCTCCTGCTGGTCTCAGAGCCAGTATGTCCAATGCCTCCTGTCTTCACCACAGTCCTTTTGGGTAACTGCATCCCTGCAGGCCTCGCCCTTCTTTTTGTGCTGCCTGAGTCTTCTTTCCCAGAGCCAGCTTCTGCTTGCCAACCCCCCCCCCACCTGGCCTCCATACTTTTCTCTTCCTCTTTGCCCACTGCAGTCTCCCTGCCCTCTCTCTTGACCTCCTACCTCAGCTTCCTCCTTTTTCTTTCCCTTTATACATTTATTCATTCAACCCATAGTCATGGAGGGCTAGTCACATTCAAGCACTTTTTGACATGAAGGATACGAAGACTAAGCCACTCAGGTGCCCCAGGAACTTCTTTCTTAATTCAGAATTTTCCTTCTCACTTTTTCCTTTCCCATGATATTTAAGCATCAAGGCCCTGTATATTTTTTAAATCAATTATCTAGTAATTGTTTATACAATGATTCACTTAAGAATCTCTCCAAGTTTCTGTATAGACCCAATGAGATGTCAGAATAATAAACAGGAGAGGGGTTGGTCCACACCTTCGGGGTCAGCAAAGAGTTTCAAACCAGATGGAATGGGAAAAGAGTATATAAGAACTTACTAAGTTCTAAAGTGGTCTTTGAGTACCTGGAGTTTTAGAAGTTCAGAGCTGTAAGCCTCACATTTTCACACACACACACACACACACACAAATCAAGGACTGGGGAAGCCAAGGTGCCTTGGTCAAAGCCACACAAGGGGTCAATGGTAGAGCAAGATCTTTTGGTGCCTACCCTTAAGTGAGCTGAACTTCACACGCTAGGAGGACAATGGATGAAAAAAAGTTCAGTGCACTGTTTTTAACCTTTTTGATGCTGAATAATTTTTTGTGCTGTACCTATATGGCAGCCTCCAAAGGAATGGTCTATAGGCTTTTGTGATGGCCAAGTGGATGTAAACTCATAATAATGAGCACTCTTACCACTGATAGCTCAACATAATAACGGCCTGCAATTTACTGCCTGCTCTATGTCGGGGGTTTTGTATTTGTCCTCTCATTTATCTTCTCTCCCACTCACCAGGGGAGATGTTATTCTGCCCTGAGGAAATTGAGGCTCAGGTAATGCCCACAGCCCTATCAAACTCAGGTTGATACTGAGATCTGTGTGTCTTCAGAGAACATGTGTTTTTCCCTGCGTCACGCTGCTCACTTTGTGCTCAGAACTAATTTCTTGAGAGAGTGATAAAAAGAGAGGGACAGCCTGTGGAAGAAAGGCTCAGAGAAGGAGGATAAGGAAGTTCTGGGGAACCAATAGGAGAAGTCTTCTGGAAGAAGTAAGTTTATAAAGAATTGAAGGAATGTGTGGAGAGGGAGAAGGGAAGTATGACAATGAAAATGAAAGTCATGTTTACAAATGGATCTTCTCATATTCAGCTTTATGTCAAATAACTTTTTAAGTTTTGCTGACTTTATTTAAGAATATAAAATAAGGCAGGGCTCCTGGCTGGCACATTCATTGGGTGTCAGACTCCTAGTTTCCGCTAGGGTTGTAGTCTCGGGGTTGTTGTCCTAGGGTCATAGGATCGAGCCCCATGTCAGGCTCTGCACTTCGGGCAGAGTCTGCTTGGGATTCTCTCTCCCTCTCCCTTTGCCCCATCCCATGTTTGCTCCTTCTCTCTCTCTCTCAAATAAATAAATAAATCTTTTTTTAAAAAAGAATATAAAATAAAGCAAGGCTGATTTTTTCATTCAGCAGAATTTCTTCCATTTATATGACATTCTTGAAAAGTCAAAAGTATCGTTGCTAGGGGTCAAAGGTGGAGGAAGGTGTGGCTAAAAAGGGGCAGAAACTGTTCTGTGTCCTGACTGCAGCAGCGGTCACACCAATCTGTATCCTGTTAACATTCATAGAACTGTACATAAAAAGGCAATTGTACTATATGTTCCTACTGAAAATAAAACAAAACGTTATAAAATGAGGCACAGAAACTCACTGAAGAGCACTTGGAGTTCTGTTCACAAGGATATAAACCTATCGAGTTAAATTGGCCCCCTCTGATCTGTCGTCTGATGCCTCTTCACCAGAAAGCCTGATGTCCAGCTACCTTCCTATGGTAATGGCTGAGGGCCAGGGGCCTGTTCCACCCAAGTCCAGGCTTCAACTCTTCCATGGGCCATGCTGTTCTGTCTGAGTCAGTAGGAACCAGAGTGGGTAAGGGTGAGAGGTTAGGTGGGAATGTGTATCTTTTTAATAATGCATATTTTTTGTAAGAGGCCTTTATCACCACAGAGTATGGATGACATTTCTCCTAAACCTATTATCTTATGAAATTAAATATAGGTAAAGAGATTCTCTAAAACAGAATGTTACTCTAAAGTAGCATTAAACCCTCTTGCAACTAAAATAGCAACTGTTATCATTTACTGAGTGCCTACTCAAGTAATCAGGAATTTTATCTATATGCATTCTCATTTTTGCCCCCACAATCATCCTTCAAAGAAGGGAGGCCGTTGCTTGCATGAGGAAACTAAAGCTCAGAGAGGTGGAATCATGTGCACAAAGTCACAGGGCTGATCCCTACACAGCTAGAGTCTTAAGACTCAGAGTTCAAGACCTAGTATCCTTCCTTTGAGCTCCAATGCCCACTTCAGCTTAGGCCGGCCAGTCCTCCTGAGGAGCCAGTCCTGCCTGACCTCTCCTCCTCCTCCCACTTCTCACTCCTCAACACTGACCACCCCATTTCCCACTCTGCCCACTTGGTCTCCTCCCCTCCCCCAGATATGACCCCACCCTCACCTATCCCCTTAAGAGGTTTGTCTTTGCTTTGAATCCATCTGTCCCTAGCCTTCCCATCCTGCCCTCTGTGCGCTAGAAACCACCTCCAGTCGCTTCAAAGCAGGGAAGAAACACAAAGTCAGAAGAAGATGAGCTCCGGGTACTCCACTTGACCATTCATGCACTTATCCTTATAGACCTTGTTATAAGTGGTGGTCTTTTTTTTTTTTTTTTTAAGATTTATTTATTTATTTTGAGAGAGAGAGAGAGAGAGAGGCAGAAGGAGAGGGAGAGAGAATCAGGCAGACTCCGTGCTGAGTTTGGAGCCCAACATGGAGCCCCATCTCACTACCCTGAGATCACAACCTGAGCCGAAACCAAGAGTCGGATGCTTAACCAACGGTGCCACCCAGGTGCCCCAAATGGTGATTAGGTCTTATAGGCCATTGGCTTGGAATCAGACTGTTATTCTCTCTCTCTTTATTCATAGACATGAGTGTTGGAGGAAACCTCAGTCCTTATCTTGTCCAAGCTCTAAGGACTGTAGAGATTTTTGTGGGCTGACGTGGGAATCTAGTCATATTTAAGTCTGTGGTACTCCTGACATGTGTGCATCAGCAACTGGGAACTTGTTAGAAATGCAAATTCTCAGGCGTCTGCCCAGACTCACTGAATCAGAAACTCTGGGGGTAGGGCTCAGCAATCTCGGTTTTAACAAGGCCTCTAGGTGATTCTGAAGCATATGAAAGTTTGAGGTCTACTCCTATGAACCAGTGCTGCTCAAACTTTAACTTGCATAAATATCACCTGAAAGTGGGGTGTCAGATTTAGCAAACAAAAATATAGATATATTTATGGGACATACTTATATTTAAAAACTTTTCATTATTTATCGGTAATTAGAATTGCACTGGGCATCCTGTGTTTTATCTGGCAACTCTACCTGAGTGTCTTTGTGAAGTGCAGCTTCTGAGTCAATAGGTTTGAAGTGAAGTCTACGATTCTGCATTTCTAACAAGCTCCCAGGTGCCAGAGCTGCCAAACCACACTCATAACAAGGATCTAGAGCCACTTGTTAAATACAGATTCCTGGACGCTCCCTTAACCCACTGAACCAGAATGTACAAGGGAAACACTGACTTGGAATATTATAACCAAAGGGTCATATGTTCTGAGTCACAAACATCCCATTTACAAACTTCGGGGAGACATCCTATAAGCTTGGATCTTACACATACATGTAACTCTACACACACACACATACACACACACACAGATTAATAAAGCTGAGCCAAGAATGGGGTGGCTGTGCTGAGAGGTGGGGTGGGGATGGGAAGCTTGCTGAGGTGGATGGAGAACTTCCTGTGGGAGTAGGAGGCCCAGGAAATAGGAGGCTCAGTGCTGCTGTGGGGAAGCTGCAAAACTCCAGAGCTGCTCATGCCCCAGGCCCACCAAAGACAACCACGTTTTTCTCAATGTGGAAAATGTTAGTAAAGGTGCATTTGTTGAACCCCTCTTGTATAAAGAACCCTATATATCATATTTCATTTCAGTTTATTCTCAAACAATGCTTTCAGTTGGAAATTCTTTCCCCCACTTAGGAGATGAAGAACCCAAGGCTCAGAAAGGGCTAACTTGCCTAAGGGCACACAGCTAGCATGTTCTGGAATCAGGATTCAAACATAGGTCTGCTCCCAGAGCCCCTCTCCCCCTTATGTCTCACTCTACTGACTCTCATTCTTGTGGAAGGTATTAGAGCACCGTGGTGTTTCCAGGAGAGAACTGACCACTGCCATCTAGAGTTGCAGCCTCAGACTCCTTTCTTCATGGCATCTGCTTTCAACACCCAGCTGGGCTGCTTGGTTGCGTCAGACGATGCCCCAGAGCATCACCTGCATGGACCCAGCCTGCTCTTGGACTCACCTGCTGGTTTGTTTCTCTCTGGGAGTGTGCCCTGCACGGCGGGAGCTCCTGGAGCGGGCCTGACCACCCTCTTCATTAGGCCCATTAGCTTCCTCCTTTGGCTGCAGCAGGATTAGTCATGTATTTATTCTTGATGCACTTTTTTTCCTTTGATCCTCCAGAACAGCCACTTCAATTTAGGTTTCTACCTGGACATGATGAAATTCCAAGCATGTTCTTAACTCCATCCCAGGTTTCAAGGTGTATTAGTTTAAAGAATTCCTCTCTATCTGAGGTGATGATATTGGTCTGAGCAGCGCCAGAGAGTTGGAGGTCCCAGACTCACTGTGGGTAAGATGTTAGAATTTCAAACTCTTAATCCTATTGATTCCTCGTCTTTTTGATCTTTTCAGCACTTGTCCGGAGAGTTGAGTTTGTGTAATTTGGAGGGGGGGCTGATTGGCTCTGGTTTTATTATCACCTATTTGTGTCATTTAATTAATAAGAAAAGCAGCATCCAGCTGTTGAACCACTTAAGGACATCCTTGTGGCTTTGGCTGTTTCAAAGCCCAGGCAATTATTTGGGTTTTAGAAAAGTGACTGAATCAGATCATCAGCCTGGGCTGGATTTTGTTTTGCCTTTAAGCAAGCTCCAGTCGTCCTTTGTAGAGCCCACGAGTGACTAGAATAACTAAGAAACACGGGGTTCTTTTCAAGGACAGGAAAGGGGAAGAAAAGTAATATTTCCTGAGTGTTCAGGTTGTGCCAGGCACTTAATTCACTTAATCCTCTCAATAGCTTTAGGTTGTAGATCTTATTATCCCCATTTTACAGATTAGAGAGTCTAGCCTCAGAGCTTAGGAAACATGCCCCAAGTTCAAACGGCCAGAAAAACGACAAGCCTGTCTGATTTCAAAGTCATTGTGTTTTTACGCTAGGGAGGTTGGAGAGTTTCTTAATGCATCCCAAAAAAGTAAGAAAACTTGTTTGTTTTTATTTTATTGTTTCTGTGTTTTTTAAGGAATGGGATTTGTATATTTAAAAGTACTGGTTTCTCAGTCCTCCAGACATCAATACTCACTAAAAGCTCTGCTAGTAAGTAGGAAATATAAAGTGACCAGGGGAATGATATGGAGATCTGAGAAACAGCCCAACAGAAATCAGTGGGGGAGGGGATGGACTATTTAATAAATAGTATTAGGGTAACTGACTTTCCATATTAAAATAAATATAAAGTTAAATTCCTACCTTACCCTGTACATAAAAACAAACTCCAGATGGCTTATGTATCTAAAGATCAAAATAAAACAAAACATTTTAAAGAATCTTTAAAACTATTAGGAAAAAATATAAGGGAATATCTTTATGATCTTGGGGCAAGGAAAACACAAAAAATAGAAGTAATAATGGGAAAGATTGATAAATGTGGCTACCAGAAAATTTAATTTTTTTGGAGGAAAATGGGCCTTGCTTACAAACGTAAAGGATGAGACACAGCCAAAGAGAGGATATTGGTAGGATACATAACAACCAAGATTAGTATTGAGAATGTTTTAAAAAACAAAACAAAACAAAAAACTCCTACAAATTAATACCCTAAGACACACAACCTAGTGAATAAATGGGCAAAGATTATGACAACAAGAAATTCACAGAAGAGAAATGCACCCCACCCAGAAAAAAAAACAAATGAAAAGATGTTCAACCTTGTGGGGAAATTACAACAAAAATAATACAACTGGCAAAAATTAACATATCACTATTAAGTATGAGTGAGAATACAGGGCAATGGAAACGTTCACATGTTACTGGTATTAGTGTATATTTGTACAGCCATTATGGAACCCATTTTGGCAATATCAAGTTAAAACTGGCAATGTGCATAACCACTCAGAAACCCATTTGCAGACCTATATCCCAGAGAAACTCTCAGGCAGATGCAGGACCAGCTCCATGGGGCATGTGTGGTCTTCAGAGCTCTGTCCTCAGGAGGCCCCCTTTGCTTGGTTTAATGCTCTGCTTTCACCGTCTTGATATTGTTAATAGTTTCATTTTTGAAATTGTGCTTTTAAGTGAAGTTGGATGGGACAATGGAGTATGTCGTGAGCAGAGGACATGGGTGCAATGTGCATGCTCCCCTTTCCCGCCTTCCCTGCTGCCCCATTCACTGACAGCGTTGGGGATGCAGGGTGGTCACAGAATTCCAGCTGACGTACAATGCGTGGGAGTTCAGCAGGACTCAGAGCCAGAACTCGGTAAGCGTGTGACGTCTAGGACTGAGTAAGCCCGGAGATGACAGCCCCAAGAGGCCATGCTTTCCGTCTGAACCAGAACTCGCTTCAAAGGCAGAAAGAAAGCATGAGCATCCAAGGAACTCTGTCATATCCTTTCTTACTCATGTTACTTCCCTGTATTAACCAACCACTTACACTGAAAATGATGACATAGAAGGAAAGGGAAAGAGAGCAACTCAGTTCCTTTTCCTTTCAGTCCTTCCTTACTCATCAGTAAGCTGAAGGCAGAGAGTATGGCTAGAAAGTGTATGAATCGACAAGTGAAATGAAAGCAGTTCAATTACTTTTGTACAGTGTTTTCACCGATCTGGTAATAATGAAATATTTATGCATATAGGAACCACAAAATGCAAATTGTATAATTTCAGTGATTTCCCCATAAATGTAAATATGCTTCTATTTGCATTTTAAACTTGGCATTGCACAATACAACAATAAAAGGTAAAATTCATGATGATAAGTTACATTTTAATTTTTCTTAGAACAACATCAGGATGGCAAATAAAAAACACCACGACAAGTCAAGGGCCACCTGGGTGGCTCAGTCAGTTAAGTGTCCAGCTCTTGATCTCAGCTCAGGTCTTGATCTCAGTTCGTGAGTTCAAGCCCCATGTTGGGCTCCACACCGGGCACAGAGCCTACTTAAAAAACAAAAAAACAAAAAACCTGCCATGACTAGTTGAGAGAGAGATATTGGAAGAAAGGAAAAGGCTTTATATTTTAGTACCTTTAATAGCACTTTTTCCCTGTGTTTTGAATAGGGGGCAAGGGCCAGCCCTATAGTTTCATTTTGCACTTGGCCATGAATTATGTAGCCAGTCCTGTGTAGTTGCCCGTGGGAGTATGAACAAGAATGTCCATATTAAGATAGTTGTAAAGCTGAAAAAGGTGGAAATAATTCAACATCCAGAAATAAGTCATTGTATAGACTATGGCATAGTCCATAGGATGAAATAAATCTATTGAGCAAATCTGTAGTTACATAATGGAGATAAAAAACAAGAATGGTGAAAAATTAAAGCTGGAGAGCATTATACAAGATATGAGAGCATGCATCTATATAATTTTATAAAGCACTCACAAAATTCATTGTTTATGTGTACATTTTTGTATATAGTTAAGTATTGAAACATTGACCAGGCACATACCAAGTTCATGACGGTGATTTTATTTAGGGAGAGAGAGAGAATGGAGCCAAGAAGAGGAAATGGAGGACTTTATGTTTCTTTTAAATCTTGTATTTCTTAAAAAAATACAACAAACTATTTATTAAATTGAGTGCCGAATACATGGATTTGGTATGTTCTTCTTAGTAATCTCTGCATTTGTTTAATTTTTAAAAAATCCTCCCTTTTAAAAATTTAAGTAAGACAGACCAGTCATGCCTCCCACTATCCCTCCATTCCAAAAGGAATTTCCAGAAAGAAAAAGGAAATTTGCTGAAAATGCAGAGTAGAGTCTTCTATGCATATGTTTCTTTGAACAAGATGCTAAAGCATGATTCTACCTATTTGTCAATATGGGAGAGATGGCAGAGAGGCCTGGAGTAAATCTCTTCAGTGTTTGTGAGTAGAGGTTATGCACAGACCATTAGCTAATCATCTGGCTGGCACAGGAAGACGCACACTGCATCTCATTTCCAGAGTGATGCTGGTTTGGTTTTGTTTTGTTTTACTCTCATCATCTTTTTTTAAGTTATGTGATTTTCATGTCCTGAAGTTGCAAATCATAAGTGAGACCTTTGGAACCTTCTGTCGTCTTCTGGAGGATGGTTACATTCTTGGCCTTGGACCAGACCACAACACAGTGGTGATCTACTGATGAATACAGCCCCTCAGTCCTGGCTCCCACACAGAGCTATAATAGCTCTTTAAACTCTGAAGGCTTGAGCTCCAATTGATTCACCATAGGCACAATGTAAGAGGCATAATGTAGCCCTTTTGTGTATAAAACCATTGCAATGAAAGGAAAGAAAGTTAATCCAGGGATGTGAGGCCTACTTTTGTTTTTAATTCCCTTCCTTTCTAGATTCTGGCCTTGTCCCTGGGAACTTGGCTGCTACTTGAGCCCTGGCCCTCTGGGAGTAACAGGGCAATGCTAATAGTATCTGCAAGGTGACCCTCTCAAGCTCAGCCCGATATCCTTCTGTCTTCTGGCCCCTATCCTCCACCTCCATCGAGCCCCCATGAGCAAATCATGTAGAGGTAAGTAGCAGGGGACCTCTATGCCATTTTTTAATTGAAATAGCACTTAATTCACAACCTGCACCTCTGTCACTTTTCTCCTCAAACCTCAAAACTTGACAAGGATTAAACATGACCAGCACTTAAAGGACAATTCAAAATGTAAGTAGCTCTTATGTTGAAAGTGAAAAGAAAAATAAAAGCCTCTATGTGAAAGTTAGATGGCATTTGAAATTATCTTAATAACTCACCAGCAACCCCTTTTCCATCCAAATTGGCCACAAAGACAGAATTTATCTTTTCCAGATAAGTATAATATTTTATTCTAACTTACACAGGAAATAATTCACGAAACAATTAGAGCTTCTCTTACTGACATTGTAGACAACCACAACGGACTTGAATTTTCTTCATACTAATTGTTTACCCAGTGGAGGGGGAGTGGCAACAGTAGGATCACTAGTAAATAAAATTGTGTCTCAAGGTGAAAAACTGATATTGAAAGGAGCTTACTGAGTCAGGGGAAACTCTCCCTGTCTTACTGCTTTGACTCTGATGGCTATGTGGTTAGGAACCCGGAACTTTATCAGCTTATACTGTACTGTACGGCACAAAAATCAATATACAATTAACTATCAATTATTTGGACTCCTGAAGGGAAGATCTCTCTCTCTTTCTCTCTCTCTCTCTCTCTCTCTCTCTCACACACACACCTTCCAGAGAATTTATAATCCTATCCATAAACCATTAATACTTGTTTTTGGAATATGTGATGTGATTTACATTTCAACCAAATTGCTTCCCTAATTGTGTATAATTTAGACTAATATGAAAGTTCATTTGCAGTCTGTGTACATAGCAAAGGGAGGAAGGGAAGGAGTCTGCTAGATGGTGGGAGGAGGGCAGTCAGTCATGGGGAAATCAAATTTTCACCCTATATAATCCCCAAGGTTAACAATCGGCAAAGAGGATGCTGCTTTGTAATCAGGGAAGAGTTGATGTTCCTTCGCTTGTTTATAGCATCTTTTGTTCCGATAACTCAAATCAGCGCTAGGTGGGGATAGGAGTTGGGATGGTGGGGTTGGGGGGGTGGCAGTTGTGAATTCTTTGTTTCCATTTTGCAGATTGCACTCAGCAATACACGAGAGTTGTTAGAGACCATGAGAGTCCATGAGACCATGTGGCCAATCACTTGGAAGCCAAGTCCACTGTCACGGACGTCCTAACACCAAGCTCATTTCTGCAACAAAGCAAAAGTGTACTGACTGGACACATAGATGCTGAGTACAAGACTCACTCTAGAGACACAGACATACCCTGAATCTACTTGCTGCCATCTGAACACACTGGGCACAGGGGACTGTTTGGAGAGAAGCTCCATTGCTCTAATTGGAATAGTCCCAGCCTCCTTAGCAATGCAGATCATTGCTTTTCACTCTACTTCCTGAAATTAGCACTTCAAAATGTTATTAAATGATGTTTATTTTTATTTGCAGTGCCGCTTCACTTATTGTTTCATCTAGTAGCTAGGTGTACCTTAATCTATCTAACCACTATTCATATATATTGTTTGACATTTAGTTTTTCTAATTTTCTGCAATTACAGATAATGCTGCAAAGAATATTTTGCTTATGGCTTTTTTTTTTTTTCTGTTGAGTGATCCTTTTAGCATAATTCTCATATGTGTTCTTAGCAGCTTAAAGTCTAGAAACATTTCAAGGTCCCTTTCTTTTGTTTTTTGAAAAGGATATTCCAATATATACTATCATAGTAATAGAGTGCTGTTGTTTTACATTTGTTTAGTCTAATTTTGTATAATACATTTTTTTTCACATTTCAAGTTTTTATTTAAATTCTAGTTAGTTAATATATGGTGTAATGTTGGTTTCAGGAGTAGAATTCAGTGATTCATCACTTACATACAACACCCAGTGCTCATCACACCAAGTGCCCTTCTTAATGCCCATCACCCATCTAGCCCATCCCCCACCCACCTCCCTCCATCAACCCTGTTTGTTCTCTATGGTGAAGAATCTCTTATGGTTTGCTTCCCTCTCCCTTTTTTTTTCTTTCTCCTTTCCCTATGTTCATCTGTTTTGTTTCTTAATAATACATTTATTTTTAAATTTGATATTCTCAAAGTTCCAGCCCTAGACTTCAGGGCCTACACTGTCACGTTACTTGAACTGACTCTCCCATATTCCTACGTGAATTAGAGCCTTTATCAAAGGAGCATAGTACTGGTTTTTCCTGGTAGCCCATCCCACGCAAGCAAAAGGGTCCTTTCCTAAAATAAAAGCAGGATTCTTTATGTGGAAAACAGAATGAGTATGGCCTGATTTAGGGTTGCTGACAAATCCTTATGCTCTGGAGATACGCAGGAGTAGGAGGCTTCGGGGGCAAAGGGTGTCTTAAGCCACCAAGGACAATCGGCCCTTTTAAAATAAGCTTCCCAGTATAAAACAGAAGCACATACACACAGCCACATACACACCCCCTGAGCCTCCCAAGTGTTGAGGCACTGCATCTAGATCCCTGAAACCAGCCAGGGATCTATCTAGACTTAAAAAATGAAAAAGAAACCATGTTTTTTTTTTTTTCATGATGTTCAGTGATACTATAATCATCCAAAGTAGTAATAGTATAGACAACTGATGTTTAAAAATTGTCTTCCAATGGATTAAGTCTTTTGGGTCAGAGAGGATACACTGGGCTATGTATGGGTTTGGCCTGAAACTTTCTTCCTAAAAGAAATCTCTAATGCCAGTTTGCTTTCCTGGCAAATAATAAGAGGATAAGCCATAAGGAAACTTAATTCAAAATTAAAATGGCCCATAAGTGTCACTTGCTTCTTTCTCAAGAAGTAACCAACACTTAGGTATATAAAATTATAGTATTTCTATAAATACAATTCTTGAATTGGAAGCTCACCCAGATTTCTATTCCCTAAGCTTTCTACACTCTCTATGCAACACTCTTCATTATTTTCCTGGGTGTCCATTGACTTTTCACCAGTATCCAAAATGTTCCCCTACTTTAGGCTCTGCAGCAGCTGCCCGGTAGACTCCAACATGGTTGCTAGGTGCAATGCTGCCATCTCGTGGGCACTTGGAATGCTGTGCCTTCATCCCAAAGTAAAGTTGCATTTTCCCAACTACAGGCACAAACGAGACTGTCCTCTTACCGCTCTTTCATTTCTAGGCTGATGGGGCTCCCAGATGACTGAAGATGTCAAGAGGGCTTGGGGTGGACAATTTGTAGTGCCTCTTGGCCATGTCTTGAGATTTTTAAAAAAAATATTTTATTTATTTGCCACAGAGAGAGAGAGAGAGAGAGAGCAAGTGAGAGTACAAGCAGGGAGAGCGGCAGGCAGAGGGAGAAGCAGGTTCCCTGCTGAGCAAGGAACCCAATGTAGGACTTGATCCCAGGACCCTGGGATCATGACTTGAATCAAAGGCAGATGCTTAACCGACTGAGCCACCCAGGCATTCTGCCATGTCTTAAGATCTTAAACAAACCTTGGGAACTTACCGTGTAAGAGTTGTTGGAAAACTATGTTTACAAAATGCATATCAGACCTAATAGAACATTTTTTCCAATAATACAATAATGTGGCAATGCTGTACCATGGGTGAGCTGGCATGCCATGTGACTTGATTTACCTTTATGAAAAATGACTCTCTTGGACCTTGGTCTCCAGACAGAATAGGCTCTGTGATTTAACCTTTTAAATATGAGAACTATTTCCACTACAGAAACTCACCCACATGCTTTTGAACTTTGTGGAATTAGATGTACCAGTTCAAATATGTACTAAACTTCTGGATAGAACACACAGGGTTTTAGTGATGCTAAAAAATAAAAAAAAAAAAAAAAAAAACCAAAAGTATTTGGGAAAATATTTGAAACAGCACAGAAATTACATAGTTTAGCAAATATGTTAATAAAAAATTAATTTTCTTGTGATTAAACTCTATTCTTAAAAAAGCTTATAAACTTTCTATTCAATGGACATTCTTATATGGTTCAGCTAAAGACTGGAATGCCTGTTGGTATCCCTTGGGAAAAAGGAAATGATGTCCATGTAAGTTACTCCTAAAAAAAGGTATTTGTTCAACTAAGATGTGCTGTCCTTGCAGTGCTATCACTGTTAGAAAATAATCTCTGATCCTGTCTTCTTGGTGTGGATTCTCCACTAGTAAAATTCTATTTTGAAATACAAATAAGCTCTTCTTACTACAAGCTTGTAAAATGGCAAAACATCTCACAAGAAAAGATATAATTGTCACACAATTAGGTATCTAAACAGGAATGTTGTGCCAATATTTTAATTTGGCTCCATTGCAATGATGTATATTCAATGATGAGACAGGATAGGACAAGATGGTAAGTTAGGGAAGAAAGTAGCTAATAGAACCAGAGAGGGATGACCCTGAACCCAAAACCTGGCAGAAGACAGAATGAACTTCCAGGGAGTCATCATGGGTCCTAAAGGAAATAAACACCGCTTAGGGAACCCTCTTGACTCCCTGGTTAAATTAGATTAACCAGAACCCAACAAACTGCAGTTGCAAGCCAAAATTGCTTTTAGAAGAAACTTGTGAAAATGAGTTTATAAGGAGGTTATGTCCTGCGGTCAATACCAATTCAGTCGAATGCCTTCAACTTTCTTTATTTCCCTACAGCACTGTACTTCCTGTTAATGTTTGTTTTGACCACCCTGTGGCACTGTAGGATCCTGAATCATCAAAGAAAGATCCAATTATATTCCATGATGACACTTAGTAGACAATATAATGTGTTCATGTGTTGCACAATGATGTTTCACAAACGTGGAAATAGCAGAAGTTATCTGATCCATCTCAATTAATCAGAAACTTCAATTAAATAGAACCCCAGTTCTGATACTATTCCATTATGGTGATAATGAAGAAGAAAAGGAGGAGGAGGAGCAGAAGCAGAAGGAGGAAGAGGAGGAGGAGGAGAAGGAGAAAAAGGAGAGGAGAAAGAAGAAGAAACTTTTTAAAAATAATAATAATTCTGGCTTCCTCTCAGCTCATCCCTACTTTATACTGAGGAATCCCCTCCGTGTTCGGTGGACCTATATTTTGGCAAGACAACTGAGCAGGAAGTCATGTGGTAATGCTGCTATATCCTGAACTTATGACTGCCTCCTTCAATTTTCCAGTATGGAATATATTGTGCTTTTATAAAAGTTGTTCTTTACAAGACCCCTTTAAATATTTGTCAAATACATCTTTGATAACAAGGTGCATTATTTTCAAGAAAATCCCTTATAAAATTGGAGGCTAGAGTATTAATATGATCTACTGATAATGCTGTAACTACCACTTACTCATCACCTACAGAGTCACATTTGTATTGTCTCTCATTTTTAAGGCACCCCTGCCAGGGTGGCAGTATTATCTCCCTTGTCCAGGAAGGGAAGCCATTTCACAAAGGCTAAGTAACCAGAGTAAGGCAATATGGCCAATAGTGCACAGACAGGGCTCAAGTCTTCCTGGATTGCCTTGCTGGGTTCTAATAGGAGAGTCATGATGCTGTTTGGGTAGGAAAGTCAATTCTCTTGTCTCTTCTTAACTCAGTGGAAGGTCCCTCTGTCTCTTCTTAGCTAGACAGCAGGAAGGCTGGATGGATCTGTGTCAGATACCAACTGAACCCACATTTGTTGCCCCTCTTTCCAGCACTTTTATATTTCTCTTCTGTTCTGGATTCTTCAAATAGATAAGGGCCATCCCTCTACTTAAAATAACACTACCCTGCCATTTTTGCTGTCCCTTCTACCTACCAGTCTAAATCCATCTTTTTTATTTCCAGCTAAACTTATCAGATGAGTGTCCTAATTGCCCTGTTTCCGTTTTTCTTTCACTCTCATGACAAAATGTATCTCTTTATTTCCTATCACTGTAATAAAGCTGCTCTCCTCATACTTATCCATGACATCTGCTCCAACTCCAAAGGTCCTTTCCCATTCCTGACTTTCTGAAATTCTCTGCAGCATCTCAGACAGTTGACCACATGCAGCATTTGCCTCTCACTAGTAAAAATACTAGCAGCCAACACACATGGAACAGTGACTTTGTGCTAGGCTCCAGGTAAGCACATTACATGCATTATTTGATTTAATCCGCACAACACCCCTGTGAGGTTGGTACTGTTATGGGTCCCCATTTTACAGATGAGGAGACTGAGTCTCAGGGGGGTAAAGTAACTCATCCAATATTACACAAGCAAGTACCTGGCAAAGAGAGATGCTATGCTAACTTTAACAACATTTACCCAGTTTTACTACTTTACTGGCACAAAGCTAAGTTCTTAATAGGTATTATCTAATTATTTGGTGTTACATCTTCTCCTGTCTTACTTCCCCCTGAGCCTACTATAATACCAAGTTTATAATCTTCTGCCTAAAATAAGCTCTATCTCTCCTCTTTACTCCTTCAAATTCTAAACTCAATGGTTTTTAAAGTTTTGCCTTGTGTCAAATAGTTATTGATGTACAGGGCATGGTGCAAGATTCTGAGCATCAGAAGGGGAGCAAGGCAGGCTGCCACCTGCTTGGAGTCAACCGTGTAGTGGGGAAAGAGACAGATGTGGTACAAACCATTACCTGAGCAATCAGTGGCCACTGAGAATATGACCTCTGCCTGTCTGTGAGGTTTGGTGTAAAGTGGCACACCATCCCAGGTACCCCTTCCTGGAAAGTCTGTACTGCCCTCCAAAGCCAAGATCTCAAATAACCCCCAGCAACTGCCAGGAGTGCTGTTTTAGTGGTGGAGTTTGAGGTGAGCACTCTGGCAACCAGGTAAACACTGGATATCAACCCAGGTCTCATTGAGGCAAGAGACAACCCATGCCTCCCCACCCTGGGGAAGCCCTTGAGGCCAGTGTCAGAGCTCCCCAATCCCTCCTGATTATGCCTGGACCCCTGTGCTTGATTGACAGTCAACCCAGAACAAATGCTCTCCTCCACTTTCCCCTAACTGTGCATGGTTCCAGGCATCTCTGCAGCAGGAATATGAGCTTCTCACTAGCTAATAGGAACACACCTTTGCTTTGGTTTCTTTCATAAGTACCCAGCTTTGGATTAAGTATTTAAAAGGCATGCATCAGATATACCTGTTTGAGTAAATTTCTCCCATCAATATCTGGCATGAAATAAATGGAATTTACTCCCCAAAATTCAAGTCTCTTGAGCCAGAAAGCAAGCAAGCTAGATTTCAAAGAAAAGTGGGTTTGTGTCAAAAGAATATAGGCATCAGCTTGAAGGGTTTCCTACTGGTCAAAGTTGGGGCAATTTAAGCATGAAATACATGATAACTGTAAATTGAATGTACAAAAAATCCATAAGTCTACAATGATACTCAAAAGAGAAAAGGCAAAAAAAAAAAAAAAAAGTGATTTGTCACCATTAGAGAAGGCTTTTCCATCAACTGCTTACTTGTAAAATTTATAATTAATGGGAAAGAATTAGACATCATCCTACCTTTCAAGTGGCAGCTATATTCCAGGGTAACCAGAAGAAATTTTTCCTCTATTGTAAAACCTCAGCTAATAATAGATGAACTTACAGAATTAGAAAATCATTACATCACAACTCCTAATAAGAGGAATGATTCAGGCATAGATCACTGCTGGATGCTAAAATCATTAGGGGACAGTTGTCTGGTGCTAACATGTCACCCTGTTGATTATAAGGGGGAAGGCTTTGCAGAGTGGGGATCAGTGTTTTATCTGAGCCTCACGAGTAGTGGGACAACCAGAAAGGATGGGCCTTTTATGATGAAGCCTCATGAAGTACAACATCAGCTGTGACATATTCTTGCCAGAACTATTTAGGCTGAATCTCACCAAGCCTTTAGTTTTAACTTTCAGTTTATAAGAAATAAAGTGATTAGGGGAACAGTGAAACAATTTCACAAGGAATCATAAGTCCACAAGGTGGTACACTCTAAAGGACAGCTGGACTAGTGTCACAAGGTATTGTAAAGGGAAACAAAAGAGAATGAGGTGGTTCTACGGTTAAAGGAGACAGGCATAACAATGAAATACAATGTGTGGTCCTTGATGGGATCCTGGTTTGAATAAGCCATTTTGGGGACAGTTGGAGAATTTTTCACATGGAGTAGGTATTACATGATATCAAGGTATTATTGTTAATTTTGTTAGCTGTTATAAGGGAATTGTGGTAACGTAGGAAAATGTCCCCAAATTCCAAAACCCTGAAATGACTGTTGTTAGTATAGATAAACTTCATTTCAGACATTTCTTCATGAATGAGAGAGAATGAGCATGAGAAATATTCCTGTAAAGATAAAATAATTCTATATATAATTTGAAGGGAAAAAATTACATTGAAATTTAACTGAATTTCGAGAAGAAAGAGGAACCAAAATGAATCTGAAGAAATGACTGAACTTTAGATGAATGCTTCTTCACTATGTGAGATTTCTAAAAATGTAGCACTAAGATTAAGAACAAAATTTGAGAAGCATCTTTAGAGGCTGAGGCCATAACTTTTTCGAATAAACTAGATGCTTAAATTTTAAGCAGCAGTGATCAACAACTTGGTCTAAAAGTTGAAGAAATTAGCCTTCTTTTTTTTCCTCCTATCATCTCCTCCACCTTCCAAATCCATCCTTACCTGTTGATCAAGATGTTCAACCACTGTTCACACACTTATCTAGTCTTAGTTTATATTTAATGGATTCAATGCCCATCACGTTTATCGCAACTTCTTTATTTTTCAGTTCTTTATTTTTATTCATCTCTTGATTGGCTGGATATTATCAAAATATTTTTTATAATGCTCATGAATGTCTCAAAACTTAAAGCCAGAGGAATTAATACCCCAAAACTTCTCTCTTCCCTCCCTCTGATCTTCTACCTGGACTTTCACTGGCCAGCCCTGTTAGCCAGAAGGTATGGGGGCCTATTGATGTAATCTTTAGAAGTCAGCACCTGGGGCAGGATGGGAAGGAGGAAGCACAGATCTGGAGCAGGAAACAGAGACAATCCACTGCATGTGAGCAGGAGGAGACTGTTGCTGGCAGGGCAAGCAAGATAAGGACTGAAAACATTACTGCCAGACATCAAGGTCCTCATGAACTTAGAGGACCCCTTGGGTGGAAAGTGTTGTGGAAGTCAGAATGGAGTGGACTGAAGAGTGAATGGCAGGTGAGGAAATGAAGAGATTGCACTAAGTTTGGCTGAGAATGGGGAAGAGAAAAGAGAGTGACTGCTGGAGGATGAGGTACAAATGAGAGAGATGGTGTGGATAATATTTCAAAGAGTTCATTGATGTGCTCCCTGCCACTCCCACCTGCTCTGTACTCAATGAACTTCCCCTCATACCCTGAGGTACTTTCCCTGATTCCAGCCAACCCAGTTAGACAAGAATATATACTGCTTTGGGACAAGAGGTCACTATGAAACGAGATAGACAATGGCAGCAAATTATGGCTATTAAGTTCAAAATGGACTTGTCTGGGTATAAGATAGAAAGACTCCAATGTGTTCTTGCAGAACCAGTTTATCCTACCCCTGCAGCTGAGCTAAAAGATCCCCAGAAATGCTTTACCCACCCCTTGGGCTGAGTCGGACAGACCCCCCCTTTAGTCTGGAGAGGTAAGAGTAGAGAGGAGTCATGCCTCATGCCAAGGTAAGACCCAGGGAGGCAGCAAGCCTCTTAGAATAGTCCCCCATACCTGGTGCAGCAGCTGTGCAGTGGAGGGATTTCTATATTGACAGCCCACAGAACATCATCCTTACATTACATTCTTCATTATATTATTGATGTTATGCTAACTGGACCATTCCCCTGCTAAGTGGACCTCAGAAGATTCCTTGGTATCTTTGATTATCAATTTGGACCTCATGACCAAATGTAGAAGTAGGAACTATAGAAACTATGTTACACATGAATTAATTGTTCCTCCTTCCCCATTTCCCCAATACTACCATATATGGAGATTATTGGTAGTGACCAATATTTTAGGTTACCAGAGGGATGAAAAATTGATGTCACTCCACAAAAATATGATAATATGATGAGACTTGGAGTGTTTCCTGTGCCAGAGACACGAGCTCTTCACCTGAAGGAAAGAAAAGAATGGATGCTGTGGGGCAAAGGGGTGGATAGTACTGGGTATCTTCCATTTGCTCTTCCACATCCACTATCTACCCTCCTCTGCTCCTGTGGGAGGCTGAATAATAACCCCCAAAGATATCCAGGTCATAATCTCTGGAACCTGTGAATGTTACCTTATATGGAGTTAAAGATTTTGAGATGGGGAGATTATCCTGGATTATCCCACTGGGCCTTAAATACGATCAGAGTGTTCTTATAAGAGGGGGAGAGAAGGAGATTTGACGCAGGAAAGAAGAAGGCCATGGGAAAAAAGCAGAGAGAAGCAAATCAGAGAGGAAGATGTACATCACTGGCTTTGAAGATGAAGGAAGAGGCCACGAGCCAAAAATGCATAGAATGTCACTCTAGACTCTGGAAAAAGCAAGGGAACTGATTGTCCCCTGGAGCCCCTGATTTGAGCCCTATAGGGCTTATTTTATTTTATTTTATTTTTTAAAGATTTTATTTATTTATTTGACAGAGAGAGACACAGTGAGAGAGGGAACACAAGCAGGGGGAGTAGGAGAGGGAGAAGCAGGCTTTCCCAGGAGCAGGGAGCCCTATGTGGGGCTCAATCCCAGGACCCTGGGATCATGACCCGAGCAGAAGGCAGATGCTTAACAACGGAGCCACCAGGTACCCCAAGGCTTATTTTAGACTTCTGGACTCCAGAACTGCAAGAGGACACATTTCTGTGGGTTAAGCTCTACATTTGTGTTCATTTGTTGCAACAGGAATAGGGGAAAAAAATACAACCCTGTTCTCTGCCCTCAAAATGCTGGCCTGCATGGACTATAAAAGGGTTCCTTTGCCCTCTCATTTCTGGTTCAGTTTGGCCCAACTGGTTACTCCTGTATAATAGGACCTAAGATTATGCAGGAATAACTAGAGAGAAAATGTTTAGTCGGGCTTATCCAGGGATGAGGTTTTGTATAGTAGGTTCAGGGATATTGTAGTTGGCTTGCATGGGCCCTCAGGAGCCAACTGTGTACATTTCTCCCCAGCCCCATGTTCAGTGGCATCATGGTAATGGCTTGAAATCAGCCAGCCCCAGTGGGAAAACTTACACCAAGGAAATCAGCAAATGCTACAAATCAGCCACCAACTCAAATTGCTTATGAAATATTTATACACATCCTACTGAATGAGAACAGAAAGAGATTAAAGAGCTCATGATATTGTAACAACTTCATGTGCAGCCATTATGGAAAACAGTGTGGAGGTGCCTCAAAAAATTAAATATAGAGCTACCCTATGACCCAGCAACTGCACTTGTAGGTATTTACCCCAAAGACACAGATGTAGTGAAAAGAAGGGCCATATGCACCCCAATGTTCATAGCAGCAGTGTCCACAATAACCAAATTGTGGAAAGAGCCAAGATGCCCTTCAACAGATGAATGGATAAAGAAGATGTGGTCCATATATACAATGGAATATTACTCAGCCATCAGAAAGGATGAATACCCAACTTTTACATCAACATGGATGGGACTGGAGGAGATTATGCTAAGTGAAATAAGTCAAGCAGAGAAAGTCAATTATCATATGGTTTCACTTATTTGTGGAACATAAGGAATAGCATGGAGGACATTAGGAGAAGGAAGGGAAAAATGAAGGGGGGGAAATGGGAGGGAGAGATGAACCCTGAGAGACTATGGACTCTGAGAAACAAACAGGGTTTTAGAGGGGAGGGGGGTGGGGGGATGGGTTAGCCTGGTGATGGGTATTAAGGAGGGCATGTACTGCATGGAGCCCTGGGTGTTATATGAAAACAATGAATCATGGATCACTACATCAAAAACTAATGATGTATTGTATGATGACTAACATAACATAATAAAATAAAATTTAAATAAATAAATATAAAAATAAAATAAATATAAAATAAAATAAAAATAAAATAAAATCTTTTTTAAAATGTCATTAAGGAGGAGGAGCAAGATGGTGGAGTTGTAGGAGACCTAATTTCATCTGGTCCCAGGAATTCAGCTGGATAGGGATCAAACCATTCTGAACACCTACGAACTCAACAGGAGATCAAAGAAAAGAATAGCAGCAACTCTCTGAACTGAAAAGCGACCACTTTCTGGAAGGTAGGACGTGCGGAGAAGTGAATCCGAGGCGATATTCGGGAGGATAGACGGCGGGGGAGGGGGCTTCCATCGGTCGCTTCTGGCAAGTGATAGAGCAGCGGAGCACAAAATCGGAACTTGTAGAACTCTGCTCCGCCAAGGGACGTCGCTCCAGTGGCTAAGTGGGGGGTTGAACCCTCGCCGGGACAGTGTGGTCTCAGGACCCTCGGGGTCATAGGAAGACTGGGGGTACTGAGTGCGGCAGAGCTCCCAGGTATTGGAGTGGGGAAGCCGGCTGCAGAGAGGGAGCCGAGGTGTGGGCTCTCAGCTCGGGGTTGCCATAAACCGTGATCTGCGGCACAGTCAGGCCACTGCTCCCCAGCAGGGACCCAACAAGCAGCAGATCTGAGGAGACTCCCCTTCCTCCCCCAGGAGGAGTGGCGCGGGAGTGCACCGCAGGGATCTGCTGGGTTTGGAGACTCCACACGGGGTCGTGAGCCAGAGATAGAAACGCTCAGTCACAGGCCGGGTGAGCACGGAGTGCAGTCTGAGACGGGGGTGACTGACTGCTTTTCTCTGGGGGCGCACTGAGGAGCGGCCCCGAGTTCTCGGCTCCTCTGGGGCGGAGCTTGGGAGGCCACCATTTTCACTCTTGTCCTCCAAAGCTGTGCGGAAAGCTTGCAGGGAACAAAAACTCCCGAGAGCAAACCGGAGCAGATGACTTAGCCCTGACCGGCAAGGGCGGGGCAATTCCACCTCAGGCAAAGACATTTGGGAACCACGGCAACAGGCCCCTCCCCCAGAAGATCTGCAAGAACAGCCAGCCAAGACCAAGTTTACCGATCAATGAGAATGGCAGAACTCCAGTGCTAGGGGAATACTGCACATAGAATCCATGGCTTTTTTACCATGATTCTTTAGTGTTTCAAAGTTAATTTTTTTAATTTTCTTTTTCTTTCTTTTTTTTTTTGAATTTTTCTTTTTCCGTTTTTCAACCAACATCTTATCAATCCCTTTTTTAAAAAATCTTTTTTATTTTTCATTTTTAGAGTCATATTCTATCCCTTCATAGTAGTTAACCTTATTTTTGGTATATATATATATAAGTTGTTCTCTCTTTAAAATTTTGGGATACAGTTTCTTCTAACAGACAAAAATATACCCTAAATCTCTAGTGTATGGCTTTGTTCTAGTCTCCTGCCTGATCACATTCTCTCCCTTTTTTTTAATCCTTTTCTTTCTTTTTTCAACCAACTTCTTATCAATTCCTTTTATAAAACCTTTTATAATTTTCATCTTCACAGTTATATTCCATCCCTTCATTGTATTGACCCTTATTTTTGTACATACATAAGTTTTTCTTCCTTTAAAATTTTGGGAGGCACTTTCTTCTAAAAGACCAAAATACACCCAAAATCTAGTGTGTGGCAATGATCTATGCATCAGCCTGATCATATTTGATCATATTCTGTTTGGGGTTTTTTTGTTTGTGGGTTGGTTGGTTGGTTTTTTTTTTTATCTTTTTCTTTTTCTTTTCTTTTTACATTTTTCTTTCTTTCCCTTTCTTTTCCCCCGGTTTCAGATTTCCTCTGATTTGTTTAGTGTATATTTTTCTGGGGTCATCGTTACCCTGTTAGCATTTTGTTCTCTCATTCATCTATTCTCCTCTGGACAAAATGACAAGATGGAAAAAATCACCTCAACAAAAAGAACAAGAGGCAGTACCAACTGCCAGGGACCTAATCAATACGGACATTAGTAAGATGTCAGAACTAGAGTAGAGAATGACGATTTTAAAGATACTAGCTGGGCTTGAAAAAAGCATGGAAGTTATTAGAGAAACCCTTTCTGGAGAAATAAAACAACTAAAATCTAACCAAGCCAAAATCAAAAAGGCTATTAATGAGGTGCAATCCAAAATGGAGGCTCTAACTGCTAGGATAAATGAGGCAGAAGAAAGAATCAGTGACATAGAAGACCAAATGATGGAAAATAAAGAAGCTGAGAAAAAGAGAGATAAACAACTACTGGATCACGAGGGCAGAATTCGAGAGATAAGTGATACCATAAGACGAAACAACAGAATAATTGGGATCCCAGAAGAAGAAGAAAGAGAGAGAGGGGCAGAAGGTATATTGGAGCAAAATATAGCAGAGAACTTCCCTAATTTGGGGAAGGAAACAGGCATCAAATTCCAGGACGCGCAGAGAACCACTCTCAAAATCAGTAAAAATAGGTCAACACCCCAACATCTAATAGTAAAACTTACGAGTCTCAGAGACAAAGAAAAATTCCTGAAAGCAGCTCGGGAGAAGAGATCTGTAACCTACAATGGTAGGTTCATTAGATTGGCAATAGATCTATCCACAGAGACCTGGCAGGCCAGAAAGGACTGGCATGATATATTCAGAGCACTAAACGAGAAAAATATGCAGCCAAGAATACTATATCCAGCGAGGCTGTCATTGAAAATAGAAGGAGAGATAAAAATCTTCCAGGACAAACAAAAACTAAAGGAATTTGCAAACATGAAACCAGCCGTACAAGAAATATTGAAAGGGGTCCTCTAAACAAAGAGAAAGCCTAAAAGTAACAAAGACCAGAAAGGAACACAGACAATATACAGTAACAGTCACCTTACAGGCAATACAATGGCACTAAATTCATATCTTTCAATAGTTACCCTGAATGTAAATGCACTAAATGCCCCAATCAAAAGACACAGGCTATCAGATTGGATTAAAAAACAAGACCCATCGATATGCTATCTGCAAGAGACTCATTTTAGACCCAAAAACATCCCCAGATTGAAAGTGAAGGGGTGGAAAACCATTTACCATGCTAATGGACACCAAAAGAAAGCTGGGGTGGCAATCCTTATATCAGACAAATTAGATTTTAAACCAAAGACTGTAATAAGAGATGAGGAAGGACACTATATCCTACTTAAATGGTCTATCCAACAAGAATATCTAACAATTGTAAATATCTATGCCCCTAACATGGGAGCAGCCACTTATATAAGCCAATTAATAACAAAAGCAAAGAAACACATTGACAATATGATAATAGTGGGGGACTTTAACACCCCCCCTCACTGAAATGGACAGATCATCTAAGCAAAAGATCGACAAGGAAATAAAGACTTTAAATGACACACTGGACCAAATGGACTTCACAGACATATTCAGAACATTCCATCCCAAAGCAACAGAATACACATTCTTCTCTAGTGCCATGGAACATTCGCCAGAATAGATCACATCCTAGGTCACAAATCAGGTCTCAACTGGTACCAAAAGATTGGGATCATTCCCTGCCTATTTTCAGACCACAATGCTTTGAAACTAGAACTCAATCACAAGAGGAAAGTTGGAAAGAACTCAAATGCATGGAGGCTGAAGAGCATCCTACTAAAGAATGAATGGGTCAACCAGGAAATTAAAGAAGAATTTAAAAAATTCATGGAAACCAATGAAAATGAAAACATAACTGTTCAAAATCTTTGGGATGCAGCAAAGGCAGTCCTAAGAGGAAAGTATATAGCAATACAAGCCTTTCTCAAGAAACAAGAAAGGTCTCAAGTACATAACCTAACCCTACACCTAAAGGAGCTGGAGAAAGAACAGCAAATAAAGCCTAAACCCAGCAGGAGAAGAGAAATAATAAAGATCAGAGCAGAAATCAATGAAATAGGAACTAAAAGAACAGTAGAACAGATCAACAAAACTAGGAGCTGGTTCTTTGAAAGAATTAACAAGATTGATAAACTCCTGGCCAGACTTATCAAAAAGAAAAGAGAAATGACCCAAATAAATAAAATCATGAATGAAAGAGGAGAGATCACAACCAACACCAAAGAAATACAAACAATTATAAGAACATATTATGAGCAACCATATGCCAGCAAATTAGATGATCTGGAAGAAGTGGATGCATTCCTAGAAATGTATCAACCACCAAAACTGAACCAGGAAGAAATAGAAAACCTGAACAGACCCATAACCACTAAGGAAATTGAAGCAGTCATCAAAAATCTCCCAACAAACAAAAGCCCAGGGCCAGATGGCTTCCCAGGGGAATTCTACCAAACATTTAAAGAAGAATTAATACCTATTCTTCTGAAACTGTTCCAAAAAATAGAAATGGAAGGAAAATTTCCAAACTCGTTTTTGAGGCCACCAATACCTTGATTCCAAAACCTGACAAAGACCCCATTAAAAGGAGAATTACAGACCAATATCCTTGATGAACATGGATGCAAAAATTCTCACCAAAATACTAGCCAATAGGATCCAACAGTACATTAAAAGGATTATTCACCACGACCAAGTGGGATTTATCCCTGGGCTGCAAGGTTGGTTCAACATCCGCAAATCAATCAATGTGATACAATACATTAACAAAAGAAAGAACAAGAATCATATGATCCTCTCAATAGATGCAGAAAAAGCATTTGACAAAGTACAGCATCCTTTCTTGATCAAAACTCTTCAGAGTATAGGCATAGAAGGTACATACCTCAATATCCTAAAAGCCGTCTATGAAAAACCCACAGCGAATATCATTCTCAATGGCGAAAAACTGAGAGTTTTTCCCCTAAGGTCAGGAACATGGCAGGAATGTCCACTATCACCACTGCTATTCAACATAGTATTAGAAGTCCTAGCCACAGCAATCAGACAACAAAAAGAAATAAAAGGCATCCGAATCGGCAGAGAAGAAGTCAAACTCTCACTCTTTGCAGATGATATGATACTTTATGTGGAAAACCCAAAAGACTCCACCCCAAAACTGCTAGAACTCATACAGGAATTCAGTAAAGTGGCAGGATATAAAATCAATGCACAGAAATCAGTGGCATTTCTATACACCAACAGCAAGACAAAAGAAAGAAAAATTAGGGAGTTGATCCCATTTACAATTGCACCCAAAACCGTAAGATACCTAGGCATAAATCTAACCAAAGAGGCAAAGAATCTGTACTCAGAATACTATAAAATACTCATGAAAGAAATTGAGGAAGACACAAAGAAATGGAAAAACGTCCCATGCTCATGGATTGGAAGAACAAATATTGTGAAGATGTCAATCCTACCTAGAGCAATCTACACATTCAATGCAATCCCTATCAAAATACCATCCACTTTTTTCAAAGAAATGGAACAAATAATCCTAAAATTTGTATGGAACCAGAAAAGACCCCAAATAGCCAGAGGAATGTTGAAAAAGAAAAGCAAAGCCGGTGGCATCACAATTCTGGATTTCAAGCTCTATTACAAAGCTGTCATCATCAAGACAGTATGGTACTGGCACAAAAACAGACACATAGATCGATGGAACAGAACAGAGAGCCCAGGAATGGACCCTCAACTCTGTGGTCAACTAATCTTCGACAAAGCAGGAAAGAATGTCCAATGGAAAAAAAACAGTCTCTTCAACAAATGGTGTTGGGAAAATTGGACAGCCACATGCAGAAGAATGAAACTAGACCATTGCCTTACACCACACACAAAAATAGACTCCAAATGGTTGAAAGACCTAAATGTGAGACAGGAGTCCATCAAAATCCTAAAGGAGAACACAGGCAGCAACCTCTTCGACCTCAGCCGCAGCAACTTCTTCCTAGAAATATCTTCAAAGGCAAGGGAAGCAAGGGCAAAAATGAACTATTGGGACTTCATCAAGATAAAAAGCTTTTGCACAGTAAAGGAAACAGTCAACAAAACCAAAAGACAACCGACAGAATGGGAGAAGATATTTGCAAATGACATATCAGATAAAAGGCTAGTATCCAAAATCTGTAAAGAACTTCTCAAACTCAACACCCAAAAAACAAGGAATCCAATCAAGAAATGGGCAGAAGACATGAACAGACATTTTTCCAAAGAAGACATCCAAATGGCCAACAGACACATGAAAAAGTGCTCAACATCGCTCGGCATCAGGGAAATCCAAATCAAAACCTCAATGAGATACCACCTCACACCAGTCAGAATGGCTAAAATTAAGTCAGGAAACAACAGATGTTGGCGAGGATGCGGAGAAAGGGGAACTCTCCTATACTGTTGGTGGGAATGCAAGCTGGTGCAGCCACTCTGGAAAACATTATGGAGGCTCCTCAAAAAGTTGAAAATAGAGTTACCATACGACCCAGCAATTGCACTACTGGGTATTTACCCCAAAGATACAAATGTAGGGATCCGAAGGGGTATGTGCACCCCGATGTTTATAGCAGCAATGTCCACAATAGCAAACTATGGAAAAAGCCAAGATGTCCATCAACAGATGAATGGATAAAGAAGATGTAGTGTATATATATACAATGGAATATTATGCAGCCATCAAAAGGAATGAAATCTTGCCATTTGCAGCGATGTGGATGGAACTAGAGGGTATTATGCTAAGCAAAATAAGTCAATCAGAGAAAGATGTGTATCATATGATCTCATTGATATGAGGAATTCTTAATCTCAGGAAACAAACTGAGGTTTGCTGGAGTGGTGGGGGGTGGGAGGGATGGGGTGGCTGGGTGATGGACAATGGGGAGGGTATGTGCTATGGTGAGTGCTGTGAATTGTGTAAGGCTGTTGAATCACAGACCTGTACCTCTGAAACAAATAATACATTGTATGTTAAAAAAAAAGAAGAAGAATAAGATAGTAGGAAGGGAAAAATGAAGGAGGGGAAATCGGAGGGGGAGACGAACCATGAGAGACTATGGACTCTGAGAAACAAACTGAGGGTTCTAGAGGGGAGGGGGGTGGGAGGATGGGTTAGCCTGGTGATGGGTATTAAGGAGGGCACATATTGAATGGAGCCTTGGGTGTTATACACAAACAGTGAATCATGGAACACTATATCAAAAACTAATGATGTAATGTATGGTGATTAACATAACATAATAAAATTTTTAAAATGTCATTAAAAAAAGAGCTTATGATATTGGAAAGAGAATTACTAAAATTACTCTGTTTAGTTACTAAAAGTTTAAAAACATGACATACAAGGGGGCTGAGGGATTAGAGAAATATATTAATAAACACAAAATTCAGGTCACCCCTAGTGATCGGGGGAAGGAGATGCAGTCAGAGAAGGCCTATGCAGGGCTCCTAAGGTACCGATACTATTGTATTTATTAACTGTGGTGGGTATAGTTAATAATAATATTCTTATTCTTTAAACTTCTAACTATGTTTTATGCACATTTTTGCAGGTATGGTGTACCTCCATTAGATATTCCTAAAGTTGGTTTGTAATTGTTTTAGACTAGTATACAGACTCAATTGTTTTATCAGAGAAGGATATCATGGAATGGTTAAGAACCTGAGCTTCAGAGGCAGACTCGAGGTCCAAACCTGAATCTTCTGATATTAGTTTTGTGACATTGTGTGAAGTATCTTTCATTTCACAAATATTTTTTGAGTACCCACCATATTCCGGACATCAGTCTGTGTACTGGGAATACAATGATTCAGAATACAGATGGGCCAGAATCGCAGATATAGTTTTCTGTTGTTATAAATCTTATACTTTAGCCTCCATGACCCTCAGTTCTTATCAAGGACTTGGAATTTGTGAAGATTATGCAGAGATTAGCATAGGATATGGTACTTGGTAAGCGTTCCTTTAGTGGTGACTATTTTACATTTAACATCTAAGAGAAATAAAATGATCCTTCATTTATCTGCAAACTTGGAAAGAAGATGTTCCATGGAAATGAATTTTTCTAGAATTTAATTCCTTGTTGTCTTGAATTTTTTTAACTGAGGTATGACATGTGTATATTAAATGCACAGATCCTAATTAATGACTCAATAATTTTATATAATTATACACCCATGTAACCACCATCTACATCAAGATAGAACATATTTCCAGAAATGTCTCACAGAAATGCCTAGAACTTTTTGATTTTAGACATTTTTATGGCTAAATTTCTGAAAACTTTCACATGCTTTTTTGTCTTCGGGAAGGGAGGACCAGAAACATAGCTATGTTTTGCTGGTTATTGCCAAGGGGAGATAGAATTTGCTGTGTTCTTTCTTCTCTTCCTTTCTCTTCTGTATCTCTTTTAGATATACAAATATAACATGAGGCTGGATAAGATTGTGTCTGATTTTTGGTCTTTTCTAGCTAATGTCAGGCCTGTCTCTTAAAGGTCCACACTTCTTTAATGTACATTATTTTTAAGTTTTTATAAGTTACTGATAACGGCATGCGAAATAAGAATTGTATTGGCACTAAAGGCAAACAAAGCCATGTGAAAGACTTTTTAGTGACAAGACCTTAGGACAATGTATATCAGGCATTGAAAGAGATTTTGTTTGTTTTTGACAATTTTTTTCTCTTCTATGAGTTTCACATAATTTGGACCTGTAGTAGAGTGCTCTTACATACAGATTTATTTATCCAAGTAGCATCCTTTCAAGACTGGTAATAATTTGGTTCCTTGTTGTGGATGAGGAAGGAAGCACAGTGTGTAAAGCGCAGCTCACACCAGGGCAGCTGTCTTAGTCCAGGGTCTTTTCCTCCCTGGCACTTGAGGTTTCAAAAATATCTCTTTCCACTTCTCTAGGAACCAAGTAAATCTGAGAGTTGGTGATTATCTGAACAGCCAGGTAATCCCAGAAATTTCTTCCTTAGGGTGGACTGTGGTCCAATAGAGATACTCCAGACTGACCACTTGATCTTGACTCGGTTCCTGCTCTTTGGTGGTCATGGATAATTCTAGACTTCAGATGAATTACTGGAGTGGGATGGATGTACTCTGTATGCAACACAAATTCATGGGTGGGTGCCAACTGCCCACACGTGTCCCCCAAGACCTTTTGTACAGACTCGGCCCAGAGAATTCATTTTATTCTTAAACAGAAACTGAATGAATAAAGGACTATTGAGGCTAGACCTTTGGGAGAGTATGGACCTCCCATCCATCCATCCATCCATTCACTGACAGCTTGCCGTGTGTTAGGCACTGTGCAGGGAGCTGTAGGTACCTCCCAAGAACACCTGGCTCATCCCTGCCTGCCACCTCTGAATGAATGTACTTTCTTGGCTTCCTTTTATTTCTCTTTTCTCAGAGACCCATCATCTCCATGCAATGTGGACCCAGTTTAATCTTGGCTTACAAATAAGCTCATTTTTCTCCCCATTTATAGAGAGGATTCTCCACAAGAAAGAGGCGGTGTTGCTCCGTGGGCCGCGGAGGAGAGATCATTGCACTGCCTGAGATGGCTTTTCTCCCTTCTGCAGACTCCCAGAGTCCCACTTGGACTCCAGAGTCCCATTGAGAGCATGACAGCAATGTTTATGTGCAATTCTAATGCTGGTTTTAGCAGTGTAAGTGCTTTTTAATGCATAGCATTACAGCAAGTGGGCCCTATTCTCTCAGCCTCTGAATAGCTGTCTAGAGGGGCGTAATTCCCAGCTCTGCCTCCAAGCACAGTTATTTACAAGCTCAGTTACAAGTTCACGTCAAGTGTGGTGAAAGCCAGGATGGAGATGGGCTGAGTTTAAAGCAATTTGGCAAGTCTTTATTCCCTGCATAATCACTCAGATCCCTCAGCCGCCCTTGACCAGAGCTTCCTGTTCACATATGTCAAAGGGATCCTGGAAATTTGGGGAGATTGACTGCAGAAGTAAAATTTCTTCCTTTTGCCCCTCTCCCTCTGAGTTTCCCCCATCAATCTCTTAGTTACCCTCTAGAACTGCACTTAAATTAAGATTCCCAGCCCAAATGTGTCCACTGCTCTCTATCTCCACAGCTTCATCCTGTCCCAAATTCTTTAAGTGTCCAAATTAAACTTGCCTCCCCTTTTCCATCCCTTGCCCCAATACAGCCATCACCCCACAACCACATTGGTTTTTTTAAAGTGTAAATCAGATCTTATCACTACACTGCTGAAAACTCTCCGATGATTTTCCATCAAGTTCAGAATAAAATTTACCTTATATACTTCATCACATGCTCTCTGTCTTGCTCACTACAATCCAGTCACACTGGCCTCCTGACTATTCCTCAAACACACCAAATTTAGTTCTACTTCAGGGCCTTTGCACATTCTGCTACCACTGCCTTTCCCACGGCTGCCTCTTCTTTGCTCAGGTCTGAGGTCAAACCTCACTTCTTTAAAGAGGCTGTCCTTCCCAATGTTTATAGCAGCAATGTCCACAATAGCCAAACTATGGAAAGAGCCAAGATGTCCATCAACAGATGAATGGATAAAGAAGATGTGGTATATATATATACACACACATACACAATGGAATATTATACAGCCATCAAAAAAACCATGAAATCTTGCCATTTGCAAGGACGTGGATGGAACTAGAGGGTATTATGCTAAGCGAAATAAGTCAATCAGAGAAAGACATGTATCATATGATCTCACTGATATAAGGAATTCTTAATCTCGGAAACAAACAGGGTTGCTGAAGTGATGGGGGGTGGGAGGGATGGGGTAGCTGGGTGGTGGACATTGGGGAGGGTATGTGCTATAGTGAGTGCTGTGAATTGTGTAAGACTGATGAATCACAGACCTGTACCTCTGAAACAAATAATACATTATATATTAAAAAAAAAAAAAAGAAGATAGTAGGAAGGGAAAAATGAAGAGGGGGAGATGAACCATGAGAGACTATGGACTCTGAGAAACAAACTGAGGGTTCTAGAGGGGAGGGGGTTGGGGGGATGGGTTAGCCCAGTGATGGGTATTAAGGAGGACACGTATTGAATGGAGCACTGGGTGTTATACGCAAACAATGAATCATGGAACACTACATCAAAAACTAATGATGTAATGTATGGTAATTAACATAACATAATAAAATAAAATTAAAAAAATAAAATAAAGAGGCTGTCCTTGAATATACAGTCTAAATAATCATTTGTTCCTCCCCATTACTTGCTAAACCATTGTCCTTTATTTTCCTCAAAGCACTCAACATCATAGGAAATAATCCTATTTATTTGACTGTTTATGTGTTTTTCTATGTACCCCACTAGAATTAAAAAAATCAATAAGAGCAGGAACCTTGAATATCATGATCACCATGGCCTGGCACATAGTAGGTATTCCATAAGTGTTTACTGAAAGAATGCATTTTCTCAACAAAGTATTAAGTGATGGAAACTGTTTTGCTATTGCCATCACTGTTACTGCCTCTAGCTGCTGCCTTTTCTATATAGTCATCTTAGGACAAATGAAATTGGGCCAGTGTGATTTTTTTTTTCATTTTTCCCTTTACAGTGTTATTTGTTTATTTTTTTTAAAGATTTGTTTATTTATTTTAGGGGGAGAGAGAGAGAGAGAGCACACAAGTGGGAGCGGGGAGGGGAAGGGAGAGAGAATCTCCAGAAGACTTGCCGCTGAGCATTCAGCCGGACGTGGGGCTCGATCCCACAACCCATGAGATTGTGACCTGAGCTGAAATCAAGACTGAGCCACCCAGGCGCCCCTATTTGTTTATTTATGTATTTATTTATTTTTAAAGATTTTATTTATTTATTTGACAGAGACATAGTGAGAGAGGGAACACAAGCAGGGGGAGCGGGAGAGGGAGAAGCAGGCTTCCCGCTGAGCAGGGAGCCCGACGTGGGGCTCGATCCCAGGACCCTGGGATCATGACCTGAGCCAAAGGCAGACGCTTAACGACTGAGCCACCCAGGCGCCCCTATTTGTTTATTTTTAATCAAAGTTAAACATGCCTGAAGTTTTAAGTGTTAACTAGTTCTATAAGGTATGTTATTTAAAAACTAAAAAAAAAAAAAAAAATGCAGGTCCCTCCTGTCTCTTTCTTCCCCCTTTCCACAGGCAATGACTCTCTTATTTTAGCTGATTATCTTAGGATTTACCTCCATGTTTCGAAATAACATCTTTATTTTATTAATTTATGACATTTTCTGTTTTAGGCATTATTGGATGACTTCCCTCTCACAAAGATGAGGATTTATTGGGACGCCTGGGTGGCCCTCAGTTGGTTAAGCGGCTGCCTTCGGCTCAGGTCATGATACTGGGGTCCTGGGATCAAGTCCTGCATCGGGCTCCCTGCTCAGCAGGAAGCCTGCTTCTCCCTCTGCCTCTGCCTGCCACTCCCCTGCTTGTTCTCTCTCTCTCTCTGACAAATAAACAAATAAAAGTTAAAAAAAGATGAGAATTTATTGACCTTTCTATGAGAGATGGGGATTCAGGTTCCTTTCCTACTTTCTGGTCAATTATATACATGCTCCCTCCTCATCCCTGAACTTTGCACTAGAGTTAATCTTAGTTTGGTTAGATTAATATTTCATGTGAATACTATTACAACCACTTAAACACTGTCACAACTAAGCCATATAGTAACATACGAATATTTTACTTTTCCTGCACAACCTCTGGTCACCAAGTATGTGCTCAGATGTTCCTGTCCAGAATCTATTTGCCTGCACAGGAACCTTTGCCAGAGAACTAGAGATTCTTCCTCCAACTTCAGAATTGTGACTCAGCTTGGAGAGTCCTTCTGAAAACAGAAACGGAAAACTCTGCTTAAGTCAATTTCCTATGCCTTAGTATGTTGATTCATTCAAATCACTGAATCTGGTAAATTGGAAGTGCTCCTTTGGAAACACATTCAATTGGCTGTCTCGTGTGTCCATATCATGACACTGTCACACAGCATTCCTCTCTGGGGGGCTCTTCTCTGTAGCAGCCTGAGGTTGCTAATGGACACTGTGTTATAAACTGTTTTATAAACTGAATTGTCCCCCCCACCTCAAACTGAAGCCTTAAACCTCAATGTGACTGCATTTGGAGATAGGGCCTGTAAGGAGGTACTTAAGGTAAAATGAAGCGTAAGTGTGGGCCCGAATCCAATAGGTGTCTTTAGAAGAAGAGGAGGAGCCACCAGGGATGCCCCAGCACAGAGCAGAGGCCATGTGAAACATGAAAAGATGACCATCTGCAAGCCAAGGAGAGAGACTTCAGGAGACAGCAAACCTCCCAGCACCTCGATCTTGGATTGCTAACCTCCAGGACTGTAAGAAAATAAATTTCTGTTGTTTAAGCAACACAACCTGTGGTATTTTGTTGTGGCAGCCTGAGCTGAGTGATACACTTTGTGGTGTTTGTAGTGTTTTGGAGCTAAGAAGGGCTCATTCTGGCAGAGAGGGGCATCTATTCCTGCCCAACTTACCCAGCACTTGCAACTTTTCCAACAGCCCCAAGCCCTTTTGGGGCCATATTTGGTGTACATGCTGGGTGGAATTTAGAATCCCTTTCTTACTGACCTACATGCTGCTCAACTGCTTTTTCTACAAAGGTGAAAGTATTTCACTTTTAAGAGTCCTCTAGATTCCTAAGGATTTACATGCTGAGTTACTTGAAGTTGAAGGAAGCCAGAATTTGTGTGGACCTCATGCCTCCACCCAGGTTGGAATTTACAGCATTATGAAGGCATTTCATGGTCTTTGTAAAGTTTTAAAACTGTTAAATTTTAACTTTAATAACTCAGGTTGTAGGTTGATAGAGACACCCTATATGTATTTCCATAACGAGCAATGAATTTTCTTCTGGAAATGGATAGAAGCTCATTTCTGCTAGCTGCGGGTTCATCTTTTTTTCTAAGGAAGCCATTTTTCATTTGTCATAGGATTAGAAATTTTAAAAAATTGTCTACAGTTGTATAGCATAGCTGTCTTAATCACAAATAAATTGGCTTCTGAATGCCATTTACATATTTTTCTCATGCCTCAGCTTGAGTTCATTTTTATTATTTGCTTTATTTTTTATCAATGTAATACATGCACGGTTTTTAAAATTGCATTTTAAAAATAGGGAACACAATGGCCCTTTATCCTAGCCCTCCCCATCCCTATTCCTGCGCCCCAGATGCCAGCATTTTTAACTTTTTAAAGCTGTTTCTTCTATTGGTTACTTCTATAGTTCCAGATAATGTACTTCTACTACTATTTCTTGATTTATCCACTGTTGACATTATCTATCGATTATGGTGGTAAAATTAATAGCTATTTAACTCTCTTAGGCTGTCCCCTCCTACACCTGTCCACATCCTCCTAATATAGTTATTTCACTATTTTTGTTAAATCCATAATCTGTAATTTACAGCATTATGACACAGTAAATACATCCTCTGCAAAGCAAAGGAATGCATCATAACTACATTTTCTCTCTTTATGGGTTTTTGTTTTTTGTTTTTTGTTTTTTGTTTTTTTTGGTCTGGTGTCTCTAAATGCCTTCCTGATTTCCTGCTGTTTTTCTGGCATCAACATAACCACGTGATTTCCAAATGCCTCATCATGTTGGGCATTGTATGGAGTCCCCTTTTTCCTGAAGGCCCCGTACTCAGGGTCTTCCCTCCAACAGGCACCAGTTGCCATCTGGTCCTGCAGCCCAGTGCTCTCCTGGAACATTCCTCCATGGCTCTGCAGAGATGATTCTACTGCTTCCCACATCCAGTTGATTACCTCCTTATCTGGTTTCATGCCTGGCTCTACTCAAGCACATTCTAAGACAAGAAGTTGTCCATTATCTTTGCATGTATGAAATGTGTCCATTTTCTCCCCATTTTGATGGATCGTTTGGCTGAATGTACAATTCTGGATTGAAAATTATTTTCCCTCACCATTTTGAAGGCACCAAACCACTGTCATCCAGTGTGTGGTACCCACTGTTGAGAAGCTTGATGCCATTCGGATTCTCATTTTTTCCCTAGTTCTTTTTCTTTCTGCTCCAGAAGTTTTTAGGGTTGTCTTTTATCCTGAGGGCTCTGAAATTTCATGATAATATGCATTAAGGTGAGCTGTTTTTATATTCATTATTTTAGATAGTGGGATTCTAACTAAAAGTCTCTACTTTTGGGGCACCTGGGTGGCTCAGTCGGTTAAGTGTCTGCCCTTGGCTCAGGTCATGATCCCAGGGTCCTGGGATCCAGCCCTGCATTGGGCTCCCTGCCCAGTGGGGAGTCTGCTGCTCCCTCTCCTCCCTGCTTGTGCTCTCTCTGGCTATCTCTGTCACTATCTCTCTCTCCATCTCAAATAAATAAATAAAATCTTTTTAAAAATTAAAAATAAAAAAATAAAAGTCTCTACTTTCATCCTTCAGCTCCGGAATATTTTCATGCATTTAAAAACAAGTAACTTTCTCCTCTCCATTCTCTCTGGTTTCCCTTTCAGATCAAATGGATCTGAATGTTGGATCAAATGTTGGCCTCCTGGATTACAACCTCTATAGTTCTTATTTTCAATCTCACCTATTTCTCCTCTCCTTTTCAGGAAACTTTCTCCGTTTTATGGTTCTAACATCTATTGAATTTTTAATTTTGGCAATATTTTTCATTTCCAAGACCTCATTCTTGTTCTCTTTTTTTTTTTTTTTTTTTAATTTGACAGAGAGAGAGACAGCGAGAGAGGGAACACAAGCAGGGGGAGTGGGAGAGGGAGAAGCAGGCTTCCCGCTGAGCAGAGAGCCCGATGCGGGGCTCGATCCCAGGACTCTGGGACCATGACCCGAGCCGAAGGCAGACACTTAACGACTGAGCCACCCAGGTGCCCCTCATTCTTGTTCTCTTAAAGTTCCTTTTATTCATGGCTGTCTTCCCCTACATTTTTGAGGATACTAATTAGAATACCAATTTGGATACCAAATTGTTTTTGTTTGGTTGGGTTTTTTGTTTGTTTTAGTTTTATTTTTCAGTTCCCTGAGTAATCCATCTTGCCTAGATTTAGTCTTCTTTTTTGATACATTAGTTTATGTTTTTTCCTGCTGGAAGGCTTCTTCAAATGCCTGGTGACTCTTCACCATCTGTTCATAATTATGTGGTGATAAAAGAATAATGAGGAAGCTGAGGGTCATTAGGGCAGGGCTTGCTAACTGGTGGTCTGTGCTCCAGGCTGAGCAAGCAGGGTTGCTGGGACACCCCAAATGTCACTACATAGGCCATCTAGAGAGAAACCTCTGATCTTCACAGTGCGGTAGACACCTGATTACTGACATTCTGCTAGTAAGGTAGTGAGCAATGGATGACTGGGTTTCACTGGTGTGTACTAATCTTTGGGGTTAATTTCTTGTCTTTGGCCCCCTATGTCACCCCATACCATGGCATCCTAGATCCCACTCTGGAATTATACAAGATGGCTCTCTGTTTGATGCATACTTCAGGCTGTGTCTTCTCTATTTACCTTCCAGCATCTAAAAATGTATTGAAATCTCTTTTCAGTGTTATCTTCTTCACCAATCTCTTTGTCCCTGTGGGTTGATATATTATATTCCTTTAGGTGGAGTCTTAGGAGAAAGAGTACATAATTCTCCACCTTTAACAAAAGGCAGCTTGAGTTATTAATGTTTCGAAAATACATAGTAATTGTGCAATTCTATTTCTATGAAATACCCAGAATAAGCAAATCCATAGAGACAGAAAGCAGATTAGTGGTTACCATGGGCTAAGGGGAAGGCAGAATGGGGAGTGACTGCTCAGTGAGTACAGGGCTACCTCAGGGGGTGATGAAAAATTCTGTAACAAGATAGTGGTGATGGTTGTACAACATTATGAATGTACCTAATGCCACTAAATTATACACTTTTAAATTGTGAAATTATGGACACTTTTTTGTTATGCGTATTTTATCACAATAAAAAAAACAGTAAAAGGGGCGCCTGGGTGGCTCAGCGGTTGGGCGTCTGCCTTCGGCTCAGGTCATGATCCCGGGGTCCTGGGATCGAGCCCCGCATCGGACTCCCCGCTCTGTGGGAAGCCTGCTTCTCTCTCTCCCAATCCCCCTGCTTGTGTTCCCTCTCTCGCTGTGTCTCTCTCTGTCAAATAAATAAAATCTTTAAAAAAAAAAAAAAAAACAGTAAAAAATATGTAGTGACCATGAAAAACTTACAAAAGATTTTCACAGAGTGTATTCAGACTGTGCTCCCACAGAATCCTGGTGTTATACTATTAGTGCTAATGTGGAAATTCAACAATAGCAGCCTGCCCCATTCATATTTGAAAAAAATCAATCCCTGAGTAGAATATTCTCAGTTTCAAGTTTTCTTCCCACACATTTTTCTTTAACTTCTGACACCTGATGCCTCTTATCTGTCATGAAGCCCAATAAAAGATTTTCTCTTATTTACTGTAAAAATAAACATAAAGAATTATTTCAAGTTGAAAATATAAGTATCTCTTGTTGTTCTACAAAGAAACCAAGCCATCCCTAATTTTTTTTTCTTTTTCATTATTGGAAAATACAACACTCAGTTGTTAGTCAAATAAGCAGACAAAAAAGTAGCCTTCTATGATGAGTTATTATAAAACTATGAACTATTTCATTAGTTGGATCAGAAATGCAAATAGCATCTTAGCTACTGAGCAGCTTTGGGCATTTGGAAGAAACAGCCCCTCAGAGCTGAAGTGATAGTTCACTGAACAAAGGTGGCCAGATTTCCCTGACCTTGTCACCCTAGGCATCCTGGGATGAGGACCCTATGGCCCTGACCAGAGGCTGATGCGCCTTCCTGGTGACCCCTCTGACCAGCCTGACCAGTGCTCTCTTTAGGGCACCCTCATGCTGGCTTAAAACAAGCTAAGGTTGACAGAACACTTAGTATGTTAAGAGCTTTATAAGGACTGTCTTTTTGAATCCTCACATTATTGTTTCCATTCTACAGATGAGAAAACTGAGGCTTGGAGAAGTTAAGTAACTTGCTTAAAGCTGTATAGGCTGTAAGTAGCAGAACCTGAAGGCACACCCCGGTGGCTTGCTCTGAAATCTGGTCTTGTAGCCATCTTCCATTTTGCAAATTAGAATTCTCCCATTTCAGGCCCTCTGGCTACAGTAGAGTTAAGAAATGCTAAAACAAAAACAAAACACACACACACACAACTCTGGAGGAGCAGTTGTCAGAAGACCCCAATTTTCCTTTTAATGTCACCTTTATGTACAGTGCCAAGAGGGGAAGGAGCCCAGATGCAGATGAGCAGAACTCATCAGGAGGCAGGGCCTCCAAGGGGGCAATAGTCTGGTGACCTTCCTGGGGCAGTCCTTCCTGGCCCTACAAAGATGGGGCTGCTGTAAGAGTGTTGCCATCTGCCCAGGTATGCTCAGGCTGCTGATTCAAGTCAGCTGGCCTCAGACTCCTGTGATAGGACCTGTGGGGCCAGTGAGGGACTAGTTACTTCAGGGCATATGTGAAGGGCTACGCTGGCCAAGGTGCAAGTGACGGACCTTTCACAAGTCTGGAGAGAGCTCCAGCCACTCCTTATGCCCTCGTCACAGGTACTGGAAGAAAACACTAGAATCTTCCACTGGATTATCTCCATAGGTTCAAAATGAATTACTGATGATCTATATTTATCTTTAACCTAAAAATGTAAGAAATAAATTTACCTTTTAATTTGAGTTAACACTGGCACCCTTGCTGGCCCATTTGTCACAGGGTCATTTGTCATACAGGGTTCTCCTGGTTCCCTGATGGAAGTGAGTGAATGCCCCATGGGATCCTCACTTATCTGACACGTCAGCTGTGTTATATGTTCACATGTTCCCAATTAAATAGAAGTATGGACTGGATCATCATTACTAACAATGTAAGCACCCGTGAGCAATGAGAAATGAAAGAGTCAATGGACACTGTACGCCCAGGACAAGCTCAACAGCAGCTATAACGCCAGGTCAAAGCAGTGCCAAAGATCTGACAAGAAGTTGGCATTAAAAATAAAGTTGAAAAAGACTATAATAATAATTTTATACTCATTATCATTTAAAAGACAAAACCAGAGAGGGAGACAAAACATAAGAGACTCTTAATCTCAGGAAACAAACTGAGGGTTGCTGGAGTGGTGGGGGGTGGGAGGGATGGGGTGGCTGGGTGATGGACATTGGGGAGGGTATGTACTATGGTGAGAGCTGTGAATTGTGTAAGACTGATGAATCACAGACCTGTACCCCTGAAACAAATAATACATTATATGTTAAAAAAATTTAAAAATAAATAAAAATTTTAAAAAATAAAATAAGTAAGTAAAAATCATTAAAAAAAATATAAATAAATAAATAAATAAAATGAACCTGACTCCGGGAGTATATTATAACTTTAGCTGGTACCTAAGGGTAAAACTTTCATATTAGCCAAAAAATTATCTATAATTTCTTCAGTGGTGTTTAAGTTATGGGAGACATGATATCATACTATATGAAATTTCACCAAACTAGATAAATATTAAAAGGCTTCTTTTGAGGTTTCTTAATACAGAACTACAGATGTAAACATTTGAAGGTGCAGCCTCAAATTTTTTAATTGATAGACGGTGAATTAAAGGGGAGTATGGAGATCTCAGCTCAGCTGGAATACACCCTATATCCTTAAAAGAAACACAACAGCATTTCTCACTTGACAATGGCCCACTTATGGCAGTCCTGCCCCTGAAGGGTTGTACACACACACACTCACATACACATGCTCACACACACTCTCTCATACACACTCTCACTCACTTTCTCAACGCATTCACATATGCATTCTCACACACATACACACACACTCTCTCTCATACACTTTCTCAGCGCACTCACATATACACTCTCATGCTCTCTCACACTCTCACACACTCACATACACATACTTTCTCACACACACACATACACTCTCACACACACTTTCTCAACATACACTTTCTCACACTTACATACACATTTGCACCCCTACACACTCACATACACACACTCACACAGTCTCTCTCACACACACACACACACACCAGGCTGTTATGTGGTTCCTATTCTCTAAACACACTTCTCCCTAAAACGGCACATATATACCTTTCTTCATTCCTGATATACTTTTACTATGCTTCCAAACTCTTTTAATAAAGGAGTTAGAAAAATATTTATCAAAACTTGCCAAAGATAGTACAAAAATAAAATATAGACTAATCATTCTATAGATGGTGATACACAGATCTGAAATAAAACATTAATAAATAGAATATAGTAACTATTTAAGTGAACAATCCACCAAAAAGAATTCTTTCAAGAATGAAAGAAGGGTTAAATATTAGAAAATCTTTTCATATAATTCATTATATTAGTGGGTCAGATGAGGAAAACAAAGTGATCATCTCAATAAATGTAAAGAAAGCATTTGGTAAAATTCAATATGAATACAATGGAAACTCCAAGTAAAGTATAAACAGAAATTTTAAGTTGATTAATGTGCAGATATGTTTGCATGTGTATGTAAATAAACGTGTACATATACATGTATGTTGATACATATGTGCAAAAGAACACATATTTGAAAAGCCAGAATTATGCTTAATGTCCAAGCATTAGAGGACTTCCCACTGGAATAAAAACAGTATCATGATTTTAGGTTCTATGATTGCATACATGGAAAACCCAAGAGAATCAACTGAAAACTATTAGAAATAGAGAATTTACGGGGCACCTGGGTGGCTCAGTCATTAAGCATCTGCTTTCGGCTCAGGTCATGATCTCAGCATCCTGGGATCATGATCTCAGCGTCTTGGGATCAATCCCGCATGGGGTTCCCTGCTCAGCGGGAAGCCTGCTTCTCCCTCTCCCACTCCTGCTTGTGTTCCCTCTCTTGCTGTCTCTCTCTTTGTCAAATAAATAAATAAAATCTTTTAAAAAAAGAAATAGGGAATTTATTAAGATGAACGGCTGCAAAGTTAATATGAAAAGTAGTTTTCCTGTATTCAAATAATAACCAATTGGAAAATATGTTAAAAGGAAAAATATCCCATTTAATATTGCAACCAAAATCATCCTTCTACTCCCATCCCCCAAAAAGGAATAAATTTTGAAATAACTGTGAAAGACCAAGAGGAGGAAAACTACTCACTACTATTTTCTGAAGAACAGCAACAAAAAATATTTTAATAGAAAGGAATGCCTTCCTAGTGAATGGGAAGATTAATGAATGAAGTCTTCCTCCATGGAGCTCTACATTCTGTGTTACCCCAGTCAAAACACCTGCATCATTTTTTATTCAATAAATCATATTTAAGTTCACCTATAAAATTAAAAAAGTCAGAATCACCAGAAAATCTCTGAAAAGGAGGAGTAATGAAGGAGACTAACCCAACTACATATTAAAATATATAATCAAGCTACAGTAATCAAAACTTGCACAGGATTAGATAAAAAAATTAATGGAACCAAGCAGGGAATTGAAAAAGAAAATATCTAATACATGTGGGAGTTTTGTACATGATAAGAGTAGCATTTCAAATCAGCAAGAAAAAAAGATGGACTATTCAATAAACAGTGTTGGGACAACTGGCTAGCCATTTGGGAAAAAATAAAACCTGATCTCTATTTCATCCCTTACATTAACTAGAATTCCAGATGGAGCAAAGATTTAAACATCAAAAAGATAAAGCCATAAAAGCACTAGAAGGAAACTTTTTGTAGAGGGAAGACCTTTCTAAGCATGGCACAAAACCCATAAGCGATAATGGAAAAGATTAATAAGGTGGACTATATACATTTTAAGGCCTTTAAATTTAGCAATAGCTATTAAAATTGAAAATAAACATACACTTTGACTTAGCAATTACATTTCTAGGAATTTACCTAGTATCTAAACTCAAAAATGTGGGGGGGGGGAAGAGGAAAGAAAAAGAAAAAAAGAGAAACGTGTGTAAGGATGTTCATTGCAAAATTATTTATAGTAGCAAAAGAACCCCTGTAACAACCTAAACATCCATCAATAGGGAACTAGTCAAGTAAAATATTGTACAAACAAAGGATGAGCCACAGGTAGTCATTTAAAAGAACATGGTAAGTCTATAAGTGCTATAACGGAAAGCAATCCAAAATGCTATTAATTGAAAGGAAGCAAGATACAAATCACAAAAAGGTCATTAAACACACTGGTTTTAACGTGAACATTCATAGCACTTTGTAATTTATAAAAACTTTGTATCCATTATCCATCAATTATACCTCCTTTCTCCCCCAATACAGTCTCTTTCTCTACCAGCTTTTTCCTCTCAGCTGGTAGAATGTGCTCCAGAGTAGCACTCCCCAGCCCTTTGGATGGCATGGCACAGAGAGATGATAGTGTGTGCATAGTATGCCAAGGGAATTAGATGAGGTTGCTCATGCCAGAAGCAACCCTGTGGTGGGGGAGCTCCAGGTCCCAAGCTGGGGTGGAGGGGAGCAGTAATCAGTATAGGTATACTATAGCCCATTCCCAGTATGCCAGGACACTGTGTAGGAACATTTCCTCAGGAGTCCTGGCAGCTGAAGTATTGGGCTGCAGGCAGAAGGGATTGGCCTGGGAGGGAAGTGAAAGGGAATCTTGTCCTGGCACACTCTGGGCCAGTGGGAAGACAGGGCAGCAGTCAAAGGAAGAGTTGAATGGAGGGATCTGAGGGATTGTGCTCAGGCCTGGCAGGTTCTGAACCTTGGGAAGATATGTCAGCTGCATCCCTTTCCAGGGATTACACATAGGATGATGCTTGGGGGCTATTACGTTTTGTCCTAAAATGAGCAACTTCTGCCAACATGAAGCGTGGGAAAAGTGGTGCACATGGAGCTAGACGGACAGAGATGGGACTTCCAGCTGTGCTACTTTCCAGCTATGTGATCTTGGACAAGTTACATCACGTCTCTAGGCAAAGTGACCTCATCTGGAAAGTTAGGTTAATAACTAACTTGTAGGATGGGGGAGAAGGAAACAAATGTGTGTTGGTTTTGCGTCAAACATGGTGTCCTCTTTTATTTTTATAACAATTCTGCCTTCAAGACAACACTTACAAGTAGGTATATCAAATTTCATGGGTGCTAACAAGTTTCCTTAATCCCTCCAAATCTCTCCACATGTCCACATGATCACTGATGCCTAAAACTTCTTCAATCCACAGAAAATTCTCTTCTCTCTCTCCCTCTTCCTCCCTCTCCCAGACTCTTCCTCCCCTTCTCCTCCCTCTAATTACAGGGAGAAAGTATAATATGCAAGTGTCTGGGAGGAGAAGAATCACCCTGAGTCCCATTCTCCCTCCGATGGGAGCAGTCATTACACAACCTGACAAATGATGACTTTACATTGTTTTCTGGGTTTTGGTCGAGCAGGCAAAGTGTACCTGATCCAACTTCAGGCTGAATCTAAAACCCAGAAGGCAGTATCTGCTTTTAGGAGAGAAATTCAAAACAAGGCACCAGGCACTAAAAATATCAAGTCCTGGAGAAAAGCTAAATCTCAGGGTCACGAAACTAGCAAACTTTATTCTCACTCAAGTGAATCGGGAAACTCTCCAGGGCAGCTGTCCCATGTGTGGTGCTCTGACAATCCAGACTGCTTTCATCTGAGGCTCTGCCATCTCAGTGCAGGACCTCCACACTGGCCAGGAAGGGAGAGAGCTTGGGAAGACATACAAGGCTCTTCACTGCCTCAGCCTGGAAGTGACCCATGTCACTTCTCCTAACAGACCCATTGGCCAGAACCAGACATAAGTGGAGTGTAACTGTTGCAGGTGAGTGGAGGCAGAAATATCTGGAATTGCTGAAAGGAAAAGAGAACCAGATATTGGTGGTTCTGATGAGAGACTTGTCGGCTTTCCAATTCCAAAAGAGGCCAGCTCTGTTGAATCTCAGCAGGGCCTAGGAGCATGGCCAGGGCTAAGGTTTGGCCTGAGGGGCACTCAGAGGGGCAACCTCCTTCAGCAAATCTTTACTTAGTGCCCACTTCCTCCCAGGCTCTGTGCTAGGCATACAGATGTGAAGGGACACAGCCCTGCCTTTGGGAAGCTCACACTCCAGAAGCAACTTTGAATCTCAGTATAACATCTGGGTTTCTTGTATCAGCAGCAAGACATGTTTCTAATCAGGTCTCCAGGGTCCTGCAACTACCAATTCCCAGTGTGGTCTGAGGAAATTTACCTCATGCCAGGACACTGGGCTGTGTCTGCCATGGCAAACACTGGCATCAGTTGCTGACCACCAGGCTCAAAATCATGAGCCCATTCACTGCTGAAGCCCGAATACGCTGCCCCCAGCCTAGCCACAGCAGCAGCCGGGTGAGAACAAAATTTCATCAACTGGCAAAGCTGGTGAGAACAGCTGTTCAGCATCACACAGATCTCATAAGTCAACTGGCTGAAACTTTCATCTGTGTTGGCTAGTGGTTGTCAGATAATGATCTGCAGACCAGCAGCACCAGCAGCACCTGGAAACAGGTGGAAATGCTAATTCTAAGGCCCCACCCCACACCCACTGAATTTAGAAACTGTGCAGCGGGGCCCAGCAATCTGTGTTTTAACAAGCTCGCAAGGTGATTCTGGTTATGTGCAAGTAGGAGACTTTTTTTTTCTTTAACAATAATGTCAAATTTAATCTGCCAAGTATACAAGTTGGATTCGTGGAGCATGTTTGCCTGCCTGCGGCACAGTAAACAGAAATTTTTTGAAATGATTGATGGATAGGGTTAAGAATGCTTTTGAGTAGATAGACATAACTTGGAAACTATACATTTGGGCAGAAATGTGGAACCTGTTTAATTTTCATTAAAGGCTCCATACATACCTTCCCAAACATCCACGGTAGAGCCTCCCACCAAAAATCGTAGATACTCTGATCCTCCTTCCTCTTGCCCCCAACTCCCCACCCCCACCATAAAATCCAACATACCTTACTGCTTTGCATGGGGCTAGCATTCAGGCTTTCTCCTATCTGGGTAAGACAAATTTCTTAAAGATGGCAAGAAACATCAAATTAATATTAATATCAAATCAAGCCCCTCAATAAGAATCACTCTGGTGTGACAGGTTCCATCTCCAGTCCATGCCATCTCCCAATTCAACATATTAATGCTGTGCTGACCTTCCTAACCCTATCTTACACGATCAGCCAGGTACTATGAATAATAAAACAGACTCAGGACTGGCAGAGAGTAGCACCCCTTCCTTCACCTAGGACTAGGGTTTGAGCCAAACTCCACTGTGGCTTGTCCCTTCACAGCAAGTTTTGTGCATTTCAGGTTTCCTACTGGGTCAAAAGCAGAGTCCACCAGACTTTCCAGGGAATCCAGTTACATCATTATTGGATATTTTCTTGTCCTTCACACATACAAAATGTATTCAGACCAAACCCCTCAAAGGCAGCGAGAGTTCTGCTTGATAGTGAAGAGCATTGCCTAATGCTTTTCTCATTGGTCAATTGCCTGAGTAACTGTGACACAACTTTCAGTAACCTGACCTCACTCCTATTTTCTCTGCTACCCCAATGAAGACTTAGGGGTTCCTAAGAGAACATAGCTGGGGAAAAATAAGCTGTAGGGGTAATAAGAATTCCCCAACAAATCTTCCTGTGGGATGGGACAAGTTATCTAACGTGTTTGCATGTCAGTTTCCTCATCTGTAAAATGGGGATAGTATTAGGAACTCAATCAGTTTGACATATAAGTTGTTGCTTAACGAATAGCTGTTGAATGAGATAAAGAAATAAGAGGGGCACCTGGATGGCTCAGTCAATTAAGTGTCTGACTCTTGATTTTGGCTCAGGTCATGATCTCAGGGTTTTGAGCTCAAGCCCCGACTCAGGCTCTGCACTGGGCATGGAGCCTGCTTAAGATTCTCTCTCTCCCTCTCCCCCTGCCCCTCCTCTTCCCCCCCCACCTCACTGGCATTCACTCTCTCTCTAGAAAAAGAAAGAAAGAAGAGAAAGAAAGAAAGAAAGAGAAAGAAAGAAAGAAGAAAGAAAGAAAGAAAAAGAAAGAAGAAAGAAAGAAAGAAAGAAAGAAAGAAAGAAAGAAAGAAAGAAAG